>NC_044323.1:68505735-68813986 GCF_007399415.2 Gopherus evgoodei
ACAGAATAAGGGGAACCAATGGGAGGAGAGGATGGGGGATATTCTCAAGAGGGAACCGGTCACCACCAATCTGCTCCCTCTTTAACTTCTGTCTCTCCCTTGAGCTGTCTTTCACCAGCCTGTACCTCCATACATTTTCTGACCCCCCCATTATTTCCCTTTCCCTACTAGCAATGCTCTGAGACAGCTGGTTGCTCTCTCCTCCTCCTCCCTCAGGCAAATCCACAGTAGCTGGGTTACCAGCAGGCTACAGTGAGAGTGGTGGAGAAGAAAGGTTCAATGCACTCATTGCTGGCACAGCATTAATCCCTGGCAGTCAGGTGGAGTCCCTGCAGGGGAAATGCTGTTCAGACCCTGCAGCCCAGCTGAATGCATGCAATCCCAGCAGGGCTATGGGAAA
Source organism: Gopherus evgoodei (assembly GCF_007399415.2). NCBI lineage: Eukaryota > Metazoa > Chordata > Testudines > Testudinidae > Gopherus > Gopherus evgoodei. Next base: position 68,506,136 of record NC_044323.1, read on the forward strand.
GCATACAAAAAATCTAAAGCTATTCCATGCCGTAGTGTGTATTTCCTTATTTTCAAGGCTGCATATATAACTCTCCTTTATACTCGGGGAAGAAAGTTCAAAAGAGGAGAAGATCTTTGCTCACATTTAACAAAGTACACCCACACACAAGTCCTTTCTTGGTAAAACCCAAGCAAGATTCTGGCAGGCAAATTAATATTTTCATATTTCTGTTTGTTAAACTGCTAATTCATGGGACTGGTTTTGTAAATATCAATTAATATTATATCGACATATATTTAACAATTATACTGCAATAGTGTCTAGAGACCTCAAAGTGCTAGGCACTATATACCCCTACATTAAATTAATCTAATTAATACCAGGTGTGTCTGGGTGCAGGTGTATATCCAAGTCAGGCCTTTAGTATTACATTCAACTGATCTTTTTTTAAACTGTAGCATTGAGCACACTGAATGCTTCTATTGCTCCAAGTGATCTAGGGCCCAGGTGCTGAGTTCCTTCTGCTGACACTGATTACAATCAGAGCTGAAAGGGCTCGACATCTGACCATCCAATTAGGGCTGCCCAACATTTTCTCTCGCTGACACAGGAGGAGCTGGGCCATATTTTCGCTTTATTTACGCAATGTAATGATTCTGGTTGTTCTACGTGTCAGTGTATTGAGAATTATTGCTAAGTTTATTTAAGCAACGTGTCTGATAAATCCACACGCTGATGGCTAGGCAAATGTGGAATAGGTTTACTGCTTAGACAAAATTAAACATTGGGGAAGCACACATTTGTGTGGCAATAACGATAACTTCATTTTTACGAGTAATTACAGAACTATTTGCCTAATAGCCTTACAAACTGCAGGGGCTCTGATCTTACGACAAAACAACCAAGATTTTCAAAAATGAGTTACTAAAATTCATCTGCTGAAGTAAAATATTCAAAAGTTATTTATGCTCTGAATATCCCTTGACTTTCAATGTGACTTAGGCTCTTAAGTGCCTAAATTACTTTTGAATTGGCCCAAATCCTCTGTTGTTCAGGCGCTTAAATCCCATTGAAGTCAAATAATGTTGAGGATCTGGGTTTGAGGGCTAGATTTACAAAGATTAAAAGTAAATGAGACTTAGGTGCCTACCTCGCTTAGGCACTTCTGTAAATCCTACTAGCCTCCTATTTGCATTTTTAGACCCATAAATACCTTTGTAAATCTGGCCCTTAAGCTTTGAAAATGTTACCTAGAGTTTGCATGTAGACAACTACGTAAATAGTATAATTTTCAGAAATGCTGAGCATCCCATAGATCCATCTGATTTTAAAGGAAGATGCTGGGTAATCAGCACTTTTGAAAATCAGGACACTTATTTTGGAGCCTAAAGAGGAGATTTTCAAAGGCACAGATGGTAGTTTGACTTTCTGTAGGTGTTCGGAGCCTAACTTTAGGGATCTATTTTTGAAAGTTGTTGGCATACCTGTCACTGTTCTAGATTCCTACATTATTTAAGGACTGGTCCTACAACAAACTCTGTGCCTACATGGAGCCCTATCAAAATCATCGGGCCTTCCTGTGCAGAGATCCCTCCATGTATGTCCAGTGCAGGTCATGTCCCTAGTCTTGTTTTACTTTGGAGGAAAATGTTAATTTTATAAGAACTCCCTATTTCTTTAAAATGAAAGGTACATTTTCTGGTCAACAACTTGGTCCTGACAGAGGCTGTTTCAAAGATGTTTCATTATCATCAGTGGCATTTTGAATTTAATTTGTGGAATATGCATTTGTTTTATTATGAGATTTCCTTGCTGTTCCATCATATGAAATTGCCTTTGGAAGCCAAAACTGTGAAAATTCACTTATTTTCTGCTACTACATTTTTTCCCTCCTCAGGTAATATCAAGATTATCAAACAAGTCTACACTATCTCAGGTATGATTGTCTGATTTTAAATATGATGAGCTTAACTTTGAAACATAAGTACCTAGGACCTGATCCAAAGCCTTTTTAAGTCAATGGAAACACTCCCACTGAAGTCAGAGGGTTTTGAATCAGGCCCTTAAATAGGATTCTGCATTTGAATGCTAAAACTGCTGTTAGGTGTACCCCATAAATGCCCATTTTCCATGCGTAAATGCTTAGGCATTTTAGCATCCAGATACTGGATTTGGATATTCCATTAATGCATATATGAAAGGTGAGCCTGGAATGTTTACTCAAACCAAATGATAGATGTGTAAAGTTCTGTGTACATAAAGTCCTTTCTCATATAAGAGTTCTGTACAGTGTGCTCAGTCAGACTTCTATATAGTAGAATAGTTCTCAGAGAGGCCATTATTATCTTCTTGACAGACAGGCCTTTGCTATTATATTTTATGTTCTTGACTTTTTGGACATAGATTGAAAAGGTCTGGCTCATTGTATCTGCATTAACAATAATCATTGTATAATATTTACTTAGTAAACTTATAGTGCAAATAGAATAGCAAAATTAAACTCATGCTGCAAAATATGAGGACAAGGAGTGATGGGCAAATCTCAAAAGATTGTTCACCCAAAATTTGTATCTTTACCCAAAATATCCAAACTGATATGATTGTGGACAATTGGGATGGAAATCAGTTCACAACAGACTCCTATGTGAGATCTTTGCTACTTCCTGTTCTCAATCACGCTGAAAATGCTCCAGTACTATTTTCAGAAAAGATTTCTTTTGGGCTCAATTGAATTTGGCTGTCTCATTTATTTGAGATTTGTGGAGTTTGTAAGAATGATGTAGAACCTGATTCTGCTACTCATAGTGATAATACCTTGCCCCACAAGTTGTAGCATGGGAATAAATGGGACTACTTGCGAAGCAAGGCCCTGACCCGGAAATCAGCTCCATGTGGGCAGACCTCTGCAACTCACTGCACATGTATTTTATTTCCAAGAAGAAATAATAATAATAATTAATAATAAAATTAATTAATAATGCATAACTTTTATATAGCCATTTTCATAAGTAGATATCAAAGTGATTTACAAAGGCATACATTATTCCTATTTTATAATTGGGGAACTGAGGACAGAGACATGATTTGCCCAAGGTCACCCAGCAGTAGAGTGGCAGGTCTTTGGAGTCCATTAGACCCTTCTGCCTCCTATAACTAGCACCTACAGTCCATCCTACAGTCTGTATTCTTTAATAAATTCATCTCTATCTTCGGATGAGTTAGTTCTTCATAAGGTAATCCTGTTACACTGTTGTGCATAAATAGGGCTCTGCGGGAGCTCAGGGGTCTGGCTGTAAGGTAGTATGATCAGAGTGTAAGGTCCCACTCAGTGTGACTAAGAGGAGGAACCAGGATGCATTCAGGTCCTAAGGGAACTGTATCACTCCTTATAACTGACTGTACTGGCCATATACTGGACTGTGGGCATATACGTACCTTACCTAAAACCCATTCTTTATGCATCAACAGTCTGACAGCATTACCTTGGGAAGAACTAACTCCTCAAAAGACAGAGAAATCTATTGAAGTATATGTACTCTGGGTGGCTTGTAAGAACTAAAGTCAGGCAACATTTCTCAGTAACAAAATACATTTGCAGTGAGTTCACTGGCTCTGTTACTAGAGGGCTTTTGTATATATACGTGAGGGACTGAAGAGAGAGAGAAATAAATAACAGGTGGGTCCCAAAATAACATTTGTTCTAATGAAAAATAAAAGCTCTAATGGATTTGGTTTTATTCAAGTATGAACATCAGAGCAAATCAGCTGTCCCTGGAGTGCTGGGCTTTGAAATTTATATTAATGTGAATTATCTACTATTTTAGACAGAGCCCAAGGGAAATGGCAGCATAAACAAGAGACTCCCATCAATTGTGGAAGACGAGGAAGACGAGGACGAAAGAGAAGAGGAGGAGAATGCCATTCTTTCTCCAATCCACACGAGGAGCACAACCTCATCCCAAGAGAAGAAGGCTGGAAGCAATAAAAGCTATCTAGGGATAAACTTGAAACAGTTGGCCTCAGGAACGGTGCCCTTTCACTCCCCCATCCGAGTTTGCAGTTCAAACCCTGCAAGAACCAGACATGAAACTGAACTCCACTACTACTCCAGAAAGAGAGAGAAAAATCTAAAACTGCACCTTTCGACACTGAACACCATTGGTCCCCCTAATCTCAGTCCAAGGTAGTAGCTATAAAGATTTATCTTCTTCCCCAGCACATAAGTCTGCTTCAAGTATCAGGTCATGATATTTTTTCTTAATGCTGCAAAATTCTTGTTTTTCTTTAATGTTAGCATCTAACCTTCCTGGAATCATCTTATCCCAGCCATCTTGCAGGGACAGGGAGAGTCCATTATTAACAAGAACTCAATGTTATTTAGCCCCCAGCACGGGGAATTTTAGGACTTCAGGGCCGTATTACAAGATAAAGATAATGTTACAACAGTGGAAGTTACAGTGCTCAGCATATATAAAAATCAGATGAAATATTTAGATGATGAGCTACTGATTACAGGGCCTGATTTGAGGCACCCAGATTTTAAATTTGGCCTTAACCTCTCTATGCATCAATATACCCTCTGTGGAACAAGTATGAAAATGCATATCTTGCAGGGGCATTATGGGGCTTAATTTTCTAAAGCATTTTGAGTCCTTCAGAGGAAAGGTTATATCCAGAGTGATCAATGTCAGCACATAGGCACATATACACAAAGTGACTGGAGTAGGTTATAGTTTACAGTTTTTAAAAATGACAGATTGTATAATAGCAACCTGGCTTTACAGGTTGGATGGGAAGTAACCATGAAGTTTTTAAAATCAGCTTTTCTCTAAAATGTGTGGTGTAAACCAAATACATGATGGTGTGTGGTGGTATGAAAGTATGATTAGTACAAGTGTGAAATGACTTCATTAATGGCAACGCTGCTTATGTAGGTTATTCCAAAATCATAAGCTGCTATTAGCAAAAATGATAGTCTTGGGGACAGATCCTTGGCTGATGTAAGTCACCATAGGGAGCTGTACCAGTTGAGGATTTAGCCCTTCAGATGTTTTGGTTTAGGGTTTTTAATTCACGTTCTCCAACAATTTTGAAGTATTGTATATTTTTCAAAGTTTTCTCTGTTTGCTAGTGATAGACAAGCTAACATAATAATCTTTTTCTCCTCTCAGGGTTATGGTAGTGGTAAAGTAAACATGAAAACCACTGACTCGGCATCACAAATATACAATAGGTCTAGCTGGGTCAAAATGTATTTAGGAAATCGTGCAATAAACTCACTATAGCCAAAATTAACATGTTTGATTTGGCTCAAGTCAGTTATGACTGAAAGTCATTACCATTTGATGGCTTGTGGAAAATGAGTAGTAGTTCAGTAAATCCTTGGTTCATGGTGCCTACTAAGAATTGTCCATTACAGTCATACACATGCACATGGCCAGACACTGACCACCAATTCTGTGGGCGCAAACTTAAGGTACATTGTTACACACACTATTATTTCCATACATACTTTTGCATATACAAAATTAGAGTCCTGTTTATAGTTAGGCTGGAAATGTGGCCCATAACATACATGATTTAAGATCTATTATCCTGCCAGCCAAAATCCCTTTCTCTATAATTTCCCAACCCAAATTACATTTGCAATATCAGAACATGAATAAGTACATCCTTATTTCATGTAAACTGTAGTTCCCATTGTACAAATGTCCCCTTATCACAAAAACCACCCTCCCAAATAGCAGTGTAAGAAGAGAGGCCAAGAATTGGCTGAGCATAAAACTGAACTATCTTCTAGAAGTCACCCCTCTGTGTCAGTGTTGAGGCAGTGTTAGGGAAGACTGCTCCACTTCCCATGCTGTGCCTGTTCTGTGGACAGTTAAGATTTCCTTGTCCACTGTTGTCAGTTGAGCACCTTTTACAAGCACTTGGTTTGCTTTAAAACATTAGGGGGTAAAGGTTTATATTCATATTACAAAACATCAGTACATCAAAATAATAGTCAAACTTGTATATTAATGGCCTATGCTTCTAATTATTCCATTCTTCATCTTCATGGGCCTGATTCAGATATCACTGAATCAGAGGACTAGCTTCATGGGACTCAAATGGTGCAAAACTGGTGCAAGTGAAAGAAAAATCTACCCTTTTGTCTCCAATGCTTTTCTACAAAGTGAGTGTTTACATGTTAATGTGTGTTTCTATATGCACAAATGGGTGCTTCTGTACACAGTGTCTGGAGGCCCCGGTTGAAAAGGCCTGTTTCATAAATCAATCTTTTATTTGTTGGTTTGATGAAGGTTTTTTATATGATGTACATTCTCCCCTTTCTCTCTGTTTGACAAACACAGAAGTACAGCCTTGAGCTATGCATGCATACGGCAATAAAAACCCATCTGATTCAAAATAAGATCCTCATACAGTGATCTCATTGTCAATAGTATTTTTCATCTCAAGAGCTCCATTGACTGTGATTCTTAGAATAGCTTAAGTTTCACCTTAGCTTAGTGAAGCAATCTTAACCCTGTGTTTAGCCACATGTATGCAAACTCAAAAGGAAGAACAATCCCACAGGAGGACTAAATATCTGAAGAGCTTAGGAAAGTTTTACTGAATTTCAGTATGGCATTTGTTACTCTGATTAGATGTTTGCCCATGTGTTGGGAAGATCTAAGGAACCATAACTGGAATTGTAGCCTGATCATTGCAATGCATTGAAACAATCTGGATTTCCATTCCACTTCCTCATAAATAGAATTTCACTAGAGCCAAGTTTGTCATGGGTCAAATTACTGTTTCTACTTTCATGGTTGCAAAATATGGGCTTGTAACATGGCTGGAGTTGGGGTGAGTCAGGGCAGGATCTATACTGATCTTTTAGTTAGTCCGTCTTCTACACCTCCACGGAGGGGGGCATGCTGGGGCTACTATCAACCATGCCTGAGTAAGGATTAAGTACAGACTTCAGGATTTGGCTCTTAATACAGCTTATATAGGTACACTTATATAGAGCACGCAATGTAATTCATAATATCACCAATAAAAAGCACTTTGAAGTCACTGGGACTTCAGTGGGCATTGGTTTAGGCCTAATATCAGTACTGTCTTGCAAATGGGGTTTGCTGCTTGCAAGATGATAGACTGATATTGGCAGGGCTGGATAAACAGAACAATGGAACTGTCAAAGCTAGCTGTTTCTACTGTGTTTGTCTGCACAGAGCTTTTGACCTGGCACTGCTAACTCGATAACAGGCACCATGGTGCCCATGAAACTCCAGGGGCTTCACCCAACCTTCCCAGGCTGCCCAATCAGTGCCAGGAGCCTCACAGAGGCCAGTGGCCTTAGTATCCCGTTCTCCTCCAGTGCTCGAAGCTTCGGGGGGTAAGACCCCGCAGATCCAAGAGGACCCACGGGAGCTAGCTGCTGGATCACCAATGTACGTGGAGGTTCCCATGGCACCGGCATTGTCCTCATCATCACCAGATGATGCTATCATGGGGCCCCCTCACCCAGTTCCTCAGGATGATGCCAAGATACACCAGGAACTTTTGCAGAGGGTTGCTTCTAACCTGGGGCTTCAGGCAGAGGCACTGGAAGAGCCCTCGGACTCTCTGTTTGATGTCATCACATCCTGCCAGGGAGGCTCTATCCCTTCATGAAGGGGTCTCTAAAATCACTAATGCCCTGTGTCAGACCCCCTCTTCTCTGGCCCTATCTCTAAAAGGGCTGAACCTAAGTACTTTGTGCCAACAAAAGGACATGCATACCTGTACTTCTACCAGCCCCCAATTCCCTTGTGGTCGAGGCAGTTAACCACAGGGAGAGGCAGCAACAACCCGAGGCCACCCTCAAAAATAAAAGCTCAAGGAGGTGGGATCTTTTCAGATGTAGAGTTTATTTGTCTTGCAGTCTTCAGCTGAGAGTAGCCAACCACCAAGTCGTCCTTGGCCAATATCACTTCAATATGTGGCAAGCCATGGCCAAGTTCGAAGGGTCACTCCCCAGTGCTTCCAAGAAGGAGTTCTGAGTGATCCTCAATGAGTGCACAGCTGCATCCAGGGTGGCCCTCCAAGCGGCGTCAGACACTGCTGATGCTGCTGCCCGAACCATGGCTTCTGCTATCTCCATGCAGCAAATCTCTTGGCTGCTACTCTCTGGATTGTCCACCGAGGCCCAGCAGTCATTGCAGGCCCAGCCCTTCGACAGCGGGGCCCTAGGCAAACAGCCTCAAGGACTCCTGCACCACCCTGAAAACCCTGGATCCGTACATCCCAGCCCTGGCACGTAAACGGTTCAAACCACTGCAGCCTCAGGGCCAGGGGAGCCATCCTCAGCAGGACCAGCCCCATAATTGAGTCGAGGATTACAAGCACCACCAAAGCCACCCATTTCCACCTTCTGCCCAGTCGGGCTCAACCCGTAATAAGCATTTTTGAGGGTGTGCCCGTGGACAATCTACCAGACTATTCCCCGGATTCATCTTTCCCAGTGTTCTCCAACAACCTTTTCCCCTTCCTCCTGACTTGTAACTCTGAAACTTCAGACCGCTGGGTTCTCAGCACAGTGGAATGGGGTTATACCTTCCAGTTCCTTTCTACCCCCCCTTCCCACCCACCTTCCGCACCCTTCTTCAGGGACCCCTCTTATGAAATTCTCCTCGTGCAGGAGGTAAAAGGGTTACTACAGCTGGGTGCAGTGGAAGAAGTTCCTATCGAGTACAGGAACAAGGGGTTCTATTTCCAGTACTTTTTAATCCCAAAGGCGATCTATGGCCCATCCTAGACCTGTGAGATCTCAACAAGTACCTACAGAAGGTAAAATTCTGCATGGTCTCTCTGGCTTCTATTATCCCCTCCCTGGATCCAGGAGACTGGTATGCTGCCCTTAACTTGAAGGACGCATACTTCCACATAGCGATCTTTCAAGGACACAAATGCTTCCTCCAGTTTACAGTGGGTCCCCACCACTATCAGTTTACGGTCCTCTCGTTCAGCCTGGTGACAGCACCCAGGGTGTGTACCAAATGCATGTCAGTGGTAGCAGCTTACCTCAGGTGCCAGGTATCCAGATCTACCCGTACCTCGATGACAGGCTCATCAAGGGCGGTTCCAGGTCTCAAGTGTGAAGGAGTGTCATGGTGCTTCAAGCCACATGCTGCTCTCAGGGCCTACTGGCAAATGACAAAAAGTCGATGTTAATGCCAGTGAAAAGGACAAAGTTTATTGGAGCAGTCCTCAACTCTGTCTGCACCAGGGCATTCCTGCCGCTAGAATAGTTCCACACATTGGCAAACCTCATTGCAAAAAAGTTTCCACATTCCCTCTAACTACAGCCAGGGTCTGTCTGCGCCTGCTGGGCCACGTGGCAGCGTGCACTTATGTGGTCCACCATGCCAGGCTCCAAATGCAGCCCCTGCAACAATGGCTGGGGATGGTCTATTCCCAGTCCCGAGACCCCTTGGAGAAGATTGTTACCATTCCCCAGGTGATACTTATCTTGCTGAGATGGTGGACTGTGACCGCAGGACAGTCCTGGAAGGGGTTATGTTCGACAACCCTCCTCGCTCCATCTAGTTGGTATCAAATGCCTTGGACCTCAGCTGGGGGGCACATCTCAGCAACCTCCAAACACAGGGGATGTGGTCCCTGGAAGAGGCGCTGTTACACATAAAAGTCAAAGAGCTCTGAGCAGTCCAGCTGGCATGTGGAGTCGTCTTGTCCCACCTATCGGGCAAGGTAGTATGAGTCCTGACAGACAACACAGCCTCGATGTTCTACATCACCTGGCAAGGGGGAGCACGCTCATCGGCTCTCTGTCAGGAGGTGCTACGTCGGTGAGATTTCTTCATCAGCCACAAAATCCACCTGGAAGCTTGTCACCTTCCCGACATCTGGAATATGCAGGCAGACCAGCTCAGGAGGGACTTCTCTCACCACAAGTGGTTGCTCCATACAGAGGTAGCCTGCATGACCTTCCAAAGATGTGGAACTCTCCGAGTGGACCTGTTCACTACCAGACAGTATAGGAAATGCCACTGCTTTTGTTCTCAACAGGGTCTGAGCAAGGACTCCCTCTCTGATGCCTTCTCTCCTGTTGTGATCAGGAAGCCTGATTTACGCATTCCCTTTGATTCCACTCATCAGCAGGGCCCTGGCAAAGATCAAGGGAGACAAGGCACAGGTTATCATGATAGCCCCAGCGTGGTCTTGCCAGCATTGGTTTGTCACGCTCATGAGCCTGTCAGTGGCCCCTCCATGGCCCCTGCCCAACCGACTGGACCTGCTGTTGCAGGACCATGGTCAGCTCTTACACCCCAACCTTGGGACCCTCCATCTCTCAGCATGGATGCTGCATGGCTGAACCTGCAGGAGCAGACCTGTTTGGAAGGAGTCCAACAGGTCCTCCTGGAAAATAGGAAGCCCTCAACTAAACTGACAAGTGGATGAGGTTTTCTCACTGGGCGATGGAACGGGGCATCTCTCCCTTGCATTCCTCCATACAGACTGTCCTGGACTACCTGTTCTATTTGAGGAACCAGGGACTGGCACACTCTTCCACTGAGTGCATCTTGCAGCCATCTCTGCTTTTCACCTGCTGAACCAAGGACAAATGGTGGTCTCCCATGATGTGACAGTCAGATTCTTGAGAGAGTTGGAAAGACCCTTCCCGCAGGTGCGGGGCTCCTGTCCCACAGTGGGATATTAACTTGGTCCTCTCTAGGCTCACTGGCCCACCCTCTGAACCTCTGGGTTCTTGCTCCCTTTCTCATCTGTCATGGAAGGTCACGTTCCTGGTGGTGAAGACATTAGCGAGATGGGTCTTGGAAATTAAAGCTTCACATCAGAACCACCATACACAGTCTTCTACAAAGATAAGATTCAGTTGCAGCCTCGCCCAGCCTTCCTGCCAAACTTGGTCTCCATCTTCCATATGAACAAGGAGATCTTCCTCCCGGTGTTCTGTCTCAAACCACACGAGACCAGTGAAGAGAGGCGTCTTCATGCCCTGGACATCCAGAGGGCCTTGGCTTTTTACTTAGAACTTACCAAGCCTTTTAATAAATTGACTCAACTCTTCATCACTACAGCGGATAGGATGAAGGGTCATTCGGTGTACTCACAGAGCATTTCCAATTGGATTACCTGATGCATAAGGACCTGGCAGGGGTTCTGCCGCTGCCGATCGTCAGAGCCCACTTGACGAGAGCACAGACATAATACCATCACTTAGCAGGCCAGAGATGACACTGGGTTCGGCGGAGCTGTGTTGCAATCTACACGTCCGTGAAGTCCTACCCACCTCCAGAGGTACTGCTTTGGAGTCACCTAATATGGAATGGACATGAGCAAGCACTTGAAGAAGAAAAGAGAGTTACTATTTCTATAACTGGTGTTCTTTGAGATGTGTTGCTCATGTCCATTCCATGACCTGTCCTCCTTCCCCACTGTTGGAGTTTCCAGCAAGAAGAAACTGAGGGTGGGGGAGCCAGCGGCACCCTTTATACCATGCAATGCAGGTGCCACTCCAGGGGGTGCCAGAGCCGGTCCCCTAAGGATACTGCTGAGGGAAAAACTTCCAGCACCACTGCATGTGGCGAGCACATACACCTAATATGGAATGGACGTGAGCAACACATCTCGAAGAACACGAGTTACGGAAAAGGTAACTGTCTTTTTCACTGATGGTCCTAACAGTTTATAATTATTACAAATGGCATAGGGAATGCAAGTAGACTAGACTAAAGGCCCTATCACAACCTGTAAAAGTAATGATAGTTTCAAAATGATCAGTTAAAATGAAGGGCCTGATTCTGCTCTGTTTACTCAAGGTTTAAACAAGTGGTAACTCAGTTGGTCACACCTATGTAATGGCCTTTATATTTCTCTAAGATTAGTGTCATACAGAATTCACCATTGCTTAAGACTGTGCCTTTCAAAGTAATATTGATAATTACATTATGAAGTGTGAGGTCTATAAACTCTATAGTCAAAGACAATGTTTTTAACAGGATTGTTGATGGGATTGAAGATGGAAACCATAATGAGGGAAGCCAGACTTTTGACTTCGGCTCCGATCAACTCAGGCCGGAATCCCGGGTATCTCCTACAATTGTGGGTAAGTGCCATATCTAGCTACTCATTGTAATAGACACTTTTTTGATTACTTGCCTTTTGTGCATCTATATTTGCATGATTCTTAATAAAATAAACCTTTATGAATTATGTGAATGGGTTTAACATGCAGCTAAACTTATCGTCATTTGCATTGACTGCAAATCATGACAGAAAGGTACATCTTGATATCATCAGTGTGTCCATGCCAGTTGTCCTGTTCCTCTCTGTTACAAGGCAAGATAAATGGCTTGTCAGGAGTTTGGTTTCCACTACATCTTTACTAATATAGGGGCTGATTCTATGAGGTGCTGAGTGCCATCAACTCCATTAAATCAGCTGAACACGACACATTTCAAGATTGGGTCCCATAGTGACATACCTGGAAAAATAATTTAAGAAGAACTATACTGGAACTTTGCCGCTATTTTACTATTAACTCTTGGCTTTTCACAGAGTTAACAGTGTGTCAGAACTGAACAGAGTGAAAGCTATGAGTAGCATGAAATGCTGGGCAGTCTTCCGAAAGGACTGATGAAACAAAGCAGCAGGCAGGAACACAAATAGAAGAGCCCAGCCATTACTGGTGATGCAGAAGAAATGGGCTAGTGTTGAAATGGCATAACCAGCTGAACTCAGATTGTTTCCCATTTTCCCCTTCTAGATGAGGAAACTGTTCTCACATAATTATGTATCTCTTGCCTAAATGCCACTGTGAAACTAATTCTTTTTGAAGGCAAAAACAGCTGCATAATAGGGGTGTGGCAATTACATATGTGATGTTTTTAATTGCTGAATTATCAGACTTAATGCCTTGACAGAAGTTCTATGTCTTCTCACAAAGTAGGTCCTACACAGGAAGAGACAGTGCAAACTTCCTGTAATACCTCATTTACATCCTTCCTATGCATTTTACATTGACCAAAGAAAGCCATTAAATGCTAATTTCATTTGCTCCCAACCAAACCTGGGATCAGATTTAAAGTAGAGATCAAGTGAAAGAGTCACCTTACTAACTCCCTAAACCACCTGATAATCTATTTCTATAATTTACATATATGCATGGATTATTTACAGACTCTGAAGTTGGTGCTGCGGTGCTAGTTATCAAAGCAGAAGAAACCAAACAGCAGATCAGCAGGCTTAACCATGAGGTACGGAGATTTGTTTTATTCTGATTAACACCACTTTGATTAAGAATAATATGAGAAGAGATCAGGGCCGGCTCTAGCTTCTTTGCCGCCCCAAGCAAAAAAGAAGAGCGCCGCCCCGCTGTACCCCCCCACAAGCGGCGTGCCACCGAAACCCCGCCCCCTCTGAGCGTCGCACTGCCCCAAGCCCCCCCGAGCACCATGCTGCCCCAAACCCCGCCCCAAGCGCCATGCCGCCCTAAGCCCCGCCCCCTCAGCACTGCGCTGCACCAAGCCCCGCCCCCCTCCGAGCACCACACTGCCCCAAGCCCCTGCCCCTTCTGAGCACCACGCCAGCCCCTGCCCGCCCAGCACCGCACCAAGCCTCTGCCCCCCCAGCGCTGCCCCGATGAACGAAAAAAAAAAACCTGAGAATCGCCCTGCCCCAAGGTGCCGCCCCAAGTACGTGCTTGGTCGGCTGATGTCTGGAGCCAGCCCTGGAAGAGATGGGGAAAACCCCATGATGTTTGGGAATTTCACAAAGTTTTGAATTTGCAAAATTTGGAAGAGGTTCCCAAATCACCTTACCTGTAATTTAAATACATTGTTTCTAATACCTTCTAAGAGTAATTTGAATAAACAAAGAAACGTATTTTATCTAGCCTGTGCTATGTATTAGAGTTAATCTAGTCTTAATGGTTCTTCTATCACAAGTAAGCAGCCTCTGTATGGGAGGGGGTGTGTGAGTGTGTGTATACACACACACACATACATACACACAAACACAACTCTGTGTGTGTGTGTGTGTGTATGTATGTGTGTATATATATATATATATATATACACACATATACACACACACACACACACAGTTGTTTGTTTTTTGTTTCTTTCCAATGAGTAGCTCTTTTTCCCTTCCCACGCTGCTTTTGTTTGTCTTTCTGTTTCACTCTGCCTACTCTTATCACACACCCCTCTATGCTTTCTTTTACAATCTCCTTTGAGCAAAATGCAAACCTAGTAATGTTTAAATTCATATAAAAAATTAACCCGTATTATCTGAGTAAATTCAAAATTAGGTAGGAAGCTTTTGCCCATCCCTGCTCAAGCCATTAGTTCTGTGGAATGCAGGAATTATATAACATTTTGCTTTTTCAGATTATAACTTCATTTTAAAGAAAGTAGTTCCTTATATCTGCCTGACTTCCACCTATTCTGAATGTTCCACTAATACTGATATAAGTTATCCCTTGGTTATAGGGCAAAATGAAAAGCATTAGAAAAATTATTCCCAGCAGGTATGAGATACTGTGTCTTCACAATGGTCTTTTTAAAAATTCATGCCCAATATGTGTTCAGTAAGTAAAGTACTTCAGATCATATGATGGAGGCATCAGTAGCAACTCCACAGTTAAAGTTGTGCTGAGATTTGCACTTAAAGCAAGACTCTTTTACAATGAAATGGCTGATTTTAGTTTCCCATTTACAGCTGAATTTTCTGTAATATCTTTTTTTCTGAAAAATGTTATAAATTTGGTAAAGGAAACATTTAAGAATGAGCCTTTTTTTGAAATTTGGCCATAAGCCTTGCCTTTTTCTCTTCTCTTCTCACTCTGACTAACCAACCACTATCACCACACATAGTAAATTTCTCTCTCACCCCACCCCTCCAATCTCACTTCTCAAATTTTCAGGCTTAAACTTCATATCCAGCTCAGCTGAAATCAGTTTAGGACCAGCAAAAGGGGCTTTATACACCCTTATCTCCACCCCTAAGCCCCGTTTTGGGACTGGTTGGATGCAATTATGATGGAGATCTACATTAAAGCAGCTTCAGGAAAATGACTAGATATACCACAACTGGGAGTGTGAAGAGGGGCCTAGAAGCAGTTGAACTCTAAATCTGCCTTAGAAGTCCTTAGAGCCTCCTCAATAAACAGACTGGAGAATCCCATGGCTTGAGACAAGGCTGGCGTGACCATCACTGATCAGAGCTTTCTAGAAAGCTTGATGCAGAGAGCTCATACATATCCCAGAGTGAGCAAATGTACTGACAATACTGGAAGGAGAAATATCACTTACTAGCATATTTGTGATGCTTTTGAAACTTTACCAAAGCAGAAGTTAGGAAAGTAGTATTGACTCATTCCTTAACATTGAGGAGCACAGATATTTTTCATATCTGAGGCTATAAATAAGTATTGTATGATTATCATCAAGCAGCAATTGAAAATATAGTACTATGTCAAAAACCTTTCAAGCAGAAACCTAGTGGAATAAACAAACATTTTTTCTACAGTGGCTTTGTGCCTGTCGTTGCTTTTCCAGTGTAGTTCTATAAATCTTTTAGCATTGTGATACATTTAAACAATAGTAGAAAAGATGATATTTTTTCTAACATAAAATTAGTTTTCCCTGTTAACAGTGTGCAAAACAAACCAACAAAAAAAACCCAACTTTTTTGGTGCTGATCCTCTTCTCACACTGCTGTGAAAAGGGAGTGAGTCCCTTAAAGTCAATGGGGTTACAGAGTGGGGAGAGAATTGTATTTAAACAAGGAATCCTTTATGCCTAATCTAGTTTCTAATTCTATATTAATTATTAAAATACAGATTAAATAAGCCTCCCAAATGGTCTGAAGTAAATAGGATGGAATTCAATAAGGACAAATGCAAAGTCCTTCATTTAGGAAGGGACACATACAATCAGTTGCACACATACAAAATGGGAAATGACTGCCTAGGAAGGAGTACTGCAGAAAGGGATCTGGGTATTATAGTGGACCATAAACTAAATAGTAGTCAACAGTGTAACACTGCTGCAAAAAAAGCGAACATCATTTTGGGATGTATTAGCAGGAGTATTGTAAGTAAGTAATTCTTCTGCTCTACTCTGCACTGATTAGGCCTCAACTGGAGTGTTGTGTCCAGTTCTGGGAGCCACATTTCAGGAGAGATGTAGACAAATTGGTGAAAGTCCAGAGAAGAGCAACAAAAATGATTAAAGGTCTAGAAAACATAACCTATGAGGGAAGATTGAAAAAAAAATGGGTTTGTTTAGTCTGGAAAAGAGAAGGCTTAGAGGGAACATAACCTTTTTACATACTTGAAAACTGTTGTTACAAGGAGGAGAGAAGAAAAATTGTTCTCCTTAACCTCTAAGGATAGGACAAGAAGCAATGGGCTTAAATTGCAGCAAGTGAGGTTTAGGTTGGATATTAGGAAAAACTTCCTAACTGTCAGGGTGGTTAAACACTGGAACAAATTGTGTAGGGAGGTTGTGGAATCTCCATCATTGGAGATTTTTAAGAGCAGCTTAGACAAACACCTGTCAGGGATGGTCTAGATAGTACTTGGTCCTGCCATGAGTGCAGGGAGCTGGACTTGATGACCTTTTGAGGTTCCTTCCAGTCCTATGATTCTAAGATGTTATTGCTCATAGCAATACCCTGTGCCATGATCCTGTCAGAATTCACCATTTCAGCACATCAATAGGAGACCTTTTAAAGCAGTGTTTCTCAAACTGGGGTTGCTGCTTGTGTGGGGAAAGCCCTTGGCAGGCTGGGCCGGTGTGTGTGCCTGCTGCGTCCACAGATCCAGCCGATCGCGGCTCCCACTGGCTGTGGTTTGCTGCTCCAGGCCAATGGGGGCTGCTGGAAGCGGCAGCCAGTAAGTCCCTCAGCCCACGCCGCTTCTAGCTCCCATTGGCCTGGAGCAGCAAACTGTGGCCAGTGGGAGCTGTGATTGGCAGGACCTGCGGATGGGACAGGGAAACAAACTGGCCCTGCCCAGCCCGCCAGGGGCTTTCCCTACACAAGTGGCAACCCCAGTCTGAAAAACACTTTTTAAGGTGTTGCAGCAAAGTGTTCCAGGTGATTCAGAAAGTCAAGGAATTCTTTCCTTTTAGTCACCGCTGAGCTAATGACATCATAATGTCAAGGGACAATCTATGGCTACAGGTGCCCTCTTTTGGAAGAGATGTAAAACCAACGATCTGAACATATGGTAATTACAAAGTGACATAGGATCTGTCAGAGAAGGGATGTTAACACCACTGTAGCCAAATTCCAGCTTAGTTCATTATATTCTGCCTCTCCAGTTCATTTTAATTAGATATAAAATTCTTCTTCACTTCCTGTCCTATTGTGCAGTGCTCTTACATCTTTGTTTATTACTGGAGATGACTGAATTTGAATGATAACTTGGTTACAAATATATGTATTTCATCCATTTTGATTTTACTATGGATGAAAGGCGCAAATCAATACATTGAGTGTGACCTGGCATTAACTTAATTTTATATATATATCTATCTATCTACACACACAAATTAATGTAATACAAACATTTTATATGTAGAAAAATAAATTTAAGTTAATGCAAGGTCATTCTCATCACTATCAAAGAGCTACTCAGCAGTAGAAAGGTAGAATTAAGAGAAACCTAGAAAACTGGGGGAGTAAGAGACAGTGATGTGGGAGGAATGGTCTAAAAGCTGGTTAGAGGAAAAGCTTTTTAGTAGAGAAAGATTACAGATATCCAGAAAGTAGCCAAAAAAGACAAATTAGTTTGGATAGAGAACATAAGAGAATATTTTAAGGTGGCACAATTTAGATTGAGTTAAGCAGGCAATGTTCTGAGACGTATATATTCACTACCAGTAGATCCTTGCTATAATGCCCTTCACAATAGTGAATGTTGGGCTATAGCAAGTGTAGTCCCTGGATTCCACCACCAGCCCTGCCTGCTGTGGTTGCGGGTTGAGAGTTCCTCCAGTCCCAGGACTACAAGAGTTTGGGGAACCTGACAGTTCCTCCAGCCTGGGGTCATGGCAGGAGGCTGACAGGTTCTCTGGCCCCAGGGCCACCACTGGGGCAGAGACGCTCACCGCTCATTGAGCTGGTTTTATTATGTCGATGGGAGAGCTCTCTTCTGTCAGCATAACATGGCTCCATGAGTATTGGTACAGATGTGCCACTGTGACCTTTAGTGCATACATGACCTAAGGCAGGGTTACAACTCCCTCCTGCTTGAATGGGCCATCACTGAGACGTATGATTTCATGATGACTTTTACTCCAAGTCCATAAAGCATCTGTTCACCATAAATACATTATTCTTTAAATGAGACAGAGTCCTGTATTCACCCATGAAGGCTTGTGCTCCAATACGTCTGTTAGTCTATAAGGTGCCACAGGACTCTTTGTTGCTTTTTCACAGATCCAGACTAACACAGCTACCCCTCTGATACTATTCCTTAAATGTTACCCATACATATCTCAGAATGATTATGAATCTTGACAAGTTATGTGCTTTCTTTTGAACCCATGACAGAGTTCCAAAAAGAACTAGATAAATTCATGGAGGGTAGGTCCATCAATGGCTATGAGCCAGAATGGGCAGGAATGGTATCCCTAGCGTCTGTTTGCCAGAAGCTGGGAATGAGCGACAGGGGATCACTTGATGATTACCTCTTCTGTTCATTCCCTCTGGGGCACCTGGCACTGGCCACTGTCGGAAGACATGATCCTGGGCTAGATAGACCTTTGGCCTAACCCAGTAGGGCCATTATTATGTTCTTATGTACCTTCCATGTTAAATATCCTGTAAGACATGTGTCTGGTGTTGTGAGTTTGTCAGGCCAGCACATCCCGCAGCCCCCATTGGCCAGGGCCTGCAAACCGTGACCAGTGGGATTTGCGATCGGCCAAACCTGCAGACACTGCAGGTAAACAAATCGCCCGGCCCACCAGCAGATTTCCACGACGGGTGGTGTGCCAAAGGTCACCAATCCCTGATTTAACACATCAAGTATATGTGTTGTTATTAAATGCAAAAAAGCTACATTAATGCAATACTAAGTTTGCATAATTAGTCACAAAGTCAAGAAAAACAAAACATTAAAGTTCATAAAGCAGTAACTTTGTGCATAATGGGACAGATTATCAGCTGCTGTAACATCAGCATAAATCTATTTGAAGTCTCAGAATCTCTCCCTGTGTTATGCTGTACATTTTACAACATAAATATCTTTTAACCAGCATAACCAGGGCCGGCTCCAGGCACCAGCTTATCAAGCAGGTGCTTGGGGCGGCAACTCCAGAGCGGGGCAGCACTTTCAGATATTCGGCGGAGGGTCCCTCACTCCCACTCGGAGCGAAGGACCTCCTGCTGAATTGCCGCAGATTGCGATCATGGCTTTTTGGGGGGGGGGGGGGCGGGGCGCTGCTTGGGGCAGCAAAACCCCTGGAACCGGCCCTGAGCATAACAACACTAGAAATAATACTGTTTATTTGCAGGTCAGTCAAGTTCATAAGAATCTTGATGTTTATTAAATAACAAACCTGTGACTGGAAAAGAACTAAAACTTTAATAAAACAAACTGGAGAGGTCTCTGGTGAACTGCTGCACGCAGCCATGCAGTGTTCCCAACCCCCCGCCTCCAGGGCACATCTCCAAATTCCTATGTTCATTATACTGTCCTTTATGAGGGAGTCTTTCTAAATGATAATCTTTTACAAACATACCTCTACAAAGTTAACATTTTTGGAACCTTAAATGCTACATTTAAGTGATGTGACCACTTTTAGAAAACTTAAATCATAAAACCCTCAGTTACTTTAATTCTTTTTTTTGCATTTAGTTCCCTTGGTTTTTTAACATAAAAGGAAAAACAGGTACTTGTGCTTAATAATATTAGAGAGAGAGAGAGAGAGAGAGAGAGAGAGAGAGAGTGTGTGTGTACACACCTCACTTAAGAAAATGAAGTGTCTCTACCCTTGCTGCTATTGGTCTGGAGATGCTTTTCTACCATTTTACATTTTGATAGGGATAGAGTACCATCACAAAGGCAATTGTTCTTTAACCATAGATTAGTATTTGCAGGATATTAGAGAATGCAACAAAAGTAGCAAATACCCTAAAATCTCAGCCTCTTTCCATGCTGATTTCCTTGTGAAGCCAGGCAGGGGAGATGTGGCAAAACCTGGACACGAGGGCCTGAATGCAACAGAAGAAATGGTGTTCTTTTGCATCATGGAAGAGGATTCCTGGACCTCATGCAGAAAGTCTCCTCAGGAGTTCACGGGGGGGGGGAAGCCACAGGAGTCAGTCTGCGATTATAACTGGATCCAGTTGGGCCAGTTGCTCTGCACACAATTTTCTCTCTTTTGAAAAGGAGGAAATACAGGAGAACAGCAGCAAGGTGACCTTCTTCCACTATGAAATTTGGTGCAGAGAGAACCCAGTGCTATTCAGACCTGAGTGGAAAGAAGTCTGAGGGAGACAATTGGGCTAAGTGTGAGTTTGGCACTGAAGGGAGGGAGGGCCACTCAATGGTGAGTGCAGTACAGATAGCTATAAGGATAATATGGTGGAAATGGCTCTGAACTGGATGGATTAGCACTGGTGGAGACCAGAGTGGAATAGAGAGACATATTCCCCTCAGCTAGGAATCACCTTCCTGTAAATTAGAGGAAGTTGATCGTTCCTCATGCATCCATGAGTTGTAGGATATAGTTGTGAGACAGGCTATAGTGACTGGTGATTCATTCATTAAAACTATCAATAGCTGGGTATGTGGTCACCATTTGGCAAGTTACCTATCAAGTGTGAATGAGGTAGATCTCATGAGCCATCTAGCCAAACTTTTAGTTAAGTTGGGGTGGAGTTCATAGTCACGGGACGTGCTGGTAACTGGCATAGCAAAGTGTAGGAAAGAGGTCCTAGAAGCTAAACTTAGAATAAAGGGGAGGGGAGCATAGGTACAGGACATCTCTAGTAGCTTCCTCTGATGTGATTAGGCTCCATATGCAGAGCCAACTAGAGGGGGAACCTCAGGCTCTCAACTGTAGACGACATGGTGGTTGTGTAAAGAGAAGGGCATTAAATTTATTAGAAAAGCTTTGAGTGAGCAGGGTGCAGATGAAGGTGAGCTGAAAGAGATAGATGGGCTCAACCTTAACCAAAGAAGAACAAGATGGCTGCATGGAGATTTCAAGTTTATTGACTTATTTCATCTAGGCACTGACAGAAAACTGCCAGATGATGAGGAGCACTCAGGTCACATACAGACACTGGCTAGAGATATCGGTGATGCAAAGGTAACTCTGTATTTGGTAGTAAAAGTCAGGATAGAAATTACAGCTGAGCTTGAGGAGGGACAGACTGAGATCTCAGAGATACATTCTAGGAAAGTACCTGCAATTACTTTACCAAAACATAATCCTGATGGTTTTTAATTAACATAGTGCTCATGAAAGGGCCAGACAGGCAGATAGCCACTGAACAGGCATAGCAGAGGCAGGATCAATGACAAGATCTGCCATGTGGCAGATCTGCTATGCTGATCTGCCACTATGCTTTATTCTAACTTGGAGTGGCCACCAGTTCAGTTTACACATCCATTCAACCATTGCTCTATTGGTTGAAACAACCAAAAGAGGAGACAATTAACACTATGCAAGGTTTTGCTTTTTGTGATGGACACACATTGACCATAAAAGGAAAAGAACTGAAATGAGATGACTGTTTCATGGGCTACTCCATAGAACTGTGTGGTGAAAGTCTTCTATGAAAGGGAATTATCTTAAGTATTTGAAATATGGATTAGTTCTGACTCAGAACAAAAAGCAAACATTTCAAAATTTTTCAAAAGGGAAATCCCCAGGGTCCCTGACTCAGATAGTCTGCCTGCCTAGCTGCCCTGGAGCCTTGGGCCCTGGAAACCCCAGTCTTGAAGCCAGTCCACTTAGTAGACTACCCTGGGATCACAGACCCTAGAAGCCAAGGCTTGTGAGCTGACAAATTGAGGCAAATTTCAAAAGATTCTGTCAGAACCCAGCCTGGTTTCCAGAGAAGTCAGATGCTGCACCTCTGGAACAGTGTCAGCCAACTCCTCTGCTTTGTCAAATGCTAAGCTAACTTCTTCATTTTCTTTGGTGTTCAGAAGGGAGGGATGGAAGACAGATGCTAGGGTGAGATATACATTTCACAAGGGTGGTAAAATACTGAAAGGAAATCAGAATTATACCAGAGCACTTGATCAAGAAACTAACAAGATTCAAGGGCAAGACAGGAATGTATCCCAGATCCCTCAAAGAAGTACTAATAAAGACAGGGAGTTTAAAGTTTTACATTTCTCTGCTAAAAATTCTTCTCTCTCTCTCTAAGGACTTCCTTGATGGGTCTGGGATACATTCCTGTCTTGCCCTTGAGTCTTGTCTCATTTTGCAATTGTGTGTGCGTGCGTGCGCAAGGGTATCTTATGAGCTAGAAAAGCTAATTTGGTTATTAACATTTAAAAGTGGTAGTAATAATCGACAGATGGCATTTATATAGAGCTGTTCACCAAAAAGTGCATTAAAATTTTCCATAACAAATCAAGGCATCGTTACCCCAAAAATCAAACCTAAGGCACCCCATTTTCCTTGCTTTAGCTAATGGTGACAGATCAGCACTACTGATGCTGGACAGCACCTAGTGCTGAACAGCATTTTCAATACAAAGAGGATTTTCCAGCTTCTTTGTATCGGCATCTAACTGTATGTACACATCAGCAATCTAGTACTGGCTGTAATAAATACCTTTCTAGCCAATTGAAGTTGCAGGAGCGATCTGGATAATTACACTCTGCCGCATCCAAACCTGAGGTTGGCCATGACACCAGAAAGTGTCATGGAATCTATAATAACCACTAATGGCCAAAGCCTCATCTATTACATCTCATCTGAAAGATAGGAGAGACTGTTATGTTGGCAGATACTAATGCCATGCGAGAGCCTTGCTGCAGAATTGTCTCAAACAGAAAGTTGCCACTCACTAACTCTCACCATTTCTGCTGCACTCTTGGGTTCCTCTTGGTGATTCCCCACATCAGAAAACATTGCAGAATTCTGCAGTAACTATTCCAAATTTTGCATCTTATAGTAGCTTTACATCACTCGGGTGGTTTGTGGCTGTAGATGCTCTATTTTTATAAAGGTCTCCCACCCAAACTGATCAGGCCCAGCCTTCTGTAGTTTGTGGAATCCAATAATTTTAGCAGCCCAATATTACATGCCAACAGGGAAGATGCAGAAAATGACAGAGCTACTGTGTAAACTTGATGTCAGCAGTGAGCAAATTACAAATTCCTAATTTAACAATGGAGGTCTCTGCTCTGATTTTACCAACGAGAGGTTATGCCTAACGAAATTTGTTGCAGAAGCTCTGAAACTACTTATGCTACTGAGACCTATTTAGAAGCACATACAAGGCTAATCTATCAATGAATGTTGCTGTATAGGGAACAAGCTACTTATCAAAAACTGTAGAAAGGAAGCGGCTCATATATCAAAGATACTTGTGTTCTGGAACAGCTCGTTCTGCTAGGTCAGACCTGTCACAAGGATTAATATTAGGACTGATTTTTTTCCCCCCTTTATTTCAATGAACTGGAAGGAGGGACATGCTAGGGAATAATAAAATAAAAAATGCTGTTGGAAGGGGAAGAAGAAAAGTTGACACCAATATGAAGAAGAAATATAATTCTAGATGTTGTCTTACAGCCTCTGAAGTTCAAACAACCTATGTTCACATAAGGGAAAATTAAACTCCTTACCTGCAGCTGTGAACAAAGCCCTAGTAATGGGGCTGTGAGCTGGGAACTCAGCAGGGTATAAGGAGGAAAATTCACCCCTGAGCAGGGAAGAGAGTGAGTAGGTGCTGACCCTGCCTCCCCCTCAATGGCTGCTACCACTATCCACAAGTTGAAGTAGAGGACCCATGGCCCCCTACCCCACCACTTCCCCGCATTCCCTGCCAGACCCACATATTTGGAAGCAGTTTGTGTACCAGCTCATGGTTGCAAAAGAAGAGCAGGAGCCACTGAATAGCTGTTTTGTTCCAGATCTACAGAAAACCCAGACACCTCTTTGGAGTTCTGCCTCACAAAGGGGCTTTTCATGGGTGCTCTTTTCACAGGTGAATTTGATTTATTAACCTAGTTCTACCACATTTCCTGTGGGCTTTCGTCCCTCACATTATCTCTGAAATTCAAGCAGATCTGTTTTATACCCAAGCAGCCTATCGACTGTATGTTGAACCTTGTTATATGTTGATGTAAAGCTGTCAGAGAAGCCATTTGCAGTGCAGGCCAAGTTTTTAAATTGGTTGTACAAAACTCAATTAGGCTACATATCCTTGAGTTTTAGCTACTAGTACCTTATTAATTAACTACATATATATACATAAATATATGTACACACACACAATTAGATCATTCATTTAACAAATCTGACAGCTGTCAGACTAGACTCTCCTTTACTTCTGACCAGTTCCTATTTCCTATCAAGCAGAATCATAAAAGCAAAGAGCCTCCCTTTTTAAAAGGGAAATGTGATCACTACAAAAAATATAAAATGCAGAGGAAGAAATGAACCTAAATATGCTTTGTACTTTCCTTCCAAATTTCCTATGCGCCTACCTGTTGTAGCTGTAGAAAAAGTACAGTGGATGATCCTACTGCCAAAGCCAGCCTGAAGTGCCCTCTTCAATGGATTTCCTGTAACCATCTTCACAATGGTGAAGATTGGTTATAAGAAAGTTAGGTTACATAAGTCACCTAACTAATTCACGTTCTCTTTATTTTGGGGCAAAGCAAGTACTGCTAGATTATCCTTTTCTATTTTTGACAGGTGGGCGTATCCTTCTGAAAAGAAATGTGCAGTCATGTCTTGCTTTCAACAGATTACTTCCACGAACATCACTTTGATGAACTGTGTGTTTACTTCCACAGTAATGACAATAATCTGATATAAAATAGATTGATTAACCGACACTGGTGGCAAAGCCAAGTTCATGTTTTCCTCCTCAGCATGTTAATTTCCCTTCATTGTTAAAAATAAAGACGTAGCTTTAACTCCATAAAAATCTTTCCCTTAAAAAAAATACTAATAAAACATGAATTGGTCCTTTCTTTGCTTGCCTTAAACTTTTAATTTTCCTAATGAATGTCTTTACCTCCAAACATCACCACATTTGCCAAAAGAAGCTTATTAACCTGTAGGCCTGATTCTGCTCACAATGGGAGTTTTGGAGGGATGTGCCCTATTTTTCTATTAGATGTTCTCAAGTAATATTAATTTGTTATTATCAACAACTTCAATAACATGCATTACCTCTTAATGAATGGAAAAGAAACGTTAAATTGAAAACATGATTAACAGTTGGTGATGCCCTAGAATAATCTCTCTCATCAAATGCCATCTCTGGCAAAGGCCCTCTGCATCAACATTTCCCAAACAAAAGCTGTGACTACAGCTGTGCAAATATTTCCAATGAAACATGCAGCTACATTAAACCACAGTTTGGATTCCAATTTGTAACTCAGACTTAACTTCAGTAAATAATTTATTAAATATCCTGAACCTTTATCTCAAATTTGCTTATAGTCTATAGCAAACCTAGGCCTGTTATATATAGCAAGCCTTTATGGAGCATTCTTAGAAACAGGCCTCATTTTTTTTAAAAAGTGACTAGGTTTTCAGTGCCTCTATTTTTTGGGTACAAATTTGAGCTACCTTGAAGAAGAGATCTGATTTTCAGAGAGTCAGGCACTCCGCACTTTCTAAAGCTCAAGGAACCTTTAAGACATCTGAAATTGGGGACTAAATAACTGACACTTAAAATCATTAGTCACTGCTTAGAATTTAGATCATGGATTTCTTTACAGTTAAAATGAAAAAAGTAACACCATTTATTGCATAGATCTTTGTATACATTTTCAAAAGGATTCATCTTGGCAGCCTTCATCAGTATTAATATTTCCATATCATTCATGTCTATCTTTCAGAGTTTTTCTCTTCCTTTTTTTTAAAATGTAACCAGGAATGTTTTAATCTTTGTTGTTAGAAGGATATTGCTGCCACAGGAGATCATTCCCCACCCCCTCTGGTTTGAACCTGCAGCCATTTTTATGTGTGGAACTTGTTTAAAAGCAATTGGAGTTTTCAGTGTGAACGGATTCCAGAATCTGCTTTTATGGGGTTTGTCTCTTTTAAGCTAGATCTATTTTTCACCTGATCTCACTGTTACATTTGCTTTTTTTGTTTCAGTATTAGTGAAGGAAGTAAGCAACACATATAATAAAATGCATGTGTATAACTAATGTAAGGAGATGCAAACTTAAATGGAAGGACTGTTTCTGATACATCACTTCTCTGATTAGTTAAATGATATTTCTTTCTAAGCAAAGATACTGTATGAGACTAGGCTGATACCTTTATAAAAGAGTGCCTTTCATCAAGCAAGAAAAGGAAATTCATGTATTTCAGATGTGTTTATATAGTATCTACACATACTATTTACTGTATTTCAAGTAACTGGTGCTTTTTTGCCTTGCCTCGGCAGGTTGCTACTTTAACTCAAGAGGTCTCACAATTAAGAAAGGACATGAAGAATGTGATGCATCTTCTGGAAAACTTACTAACATCACAGAAGCCTCCAGGGTTCTGTGCAGTGCATGGCACATCTGTGAGTCCTACATTGGAAAGCTTACAGACTAGAATGACTTGGACTACACATCAACCGTGTATGCATATGCACGCTGGGAATATTACTTGCACCAAAGCACAACTTTGCCATGGTAATATGACTCCTGACATTTGGCACAAGGATCCATCTTCTGTAGGGAGCAGTTCCCAAAGAACTGAATCCCATGTTCAAAATTCTATGGACAGTGAATTTTATTATACTTCAGGCCTTGAATATTCACCTTCCTGCTATCAGGTAAATCAGAAGGACAATTTGCAGTTTTTAAGATGCACCTCTCAATATTCGGATACTACCTTGACTCCTCTTCAGTCTATTTCTGCAACTCTTTCTTCCTCAGCATCCTCCTCCTCAGAGACTTCACTGCACCTTGTGCTCCCCAGCAGATCCGAGGAAAGTAGCTTTAGCCCAGGAGCAGTCAATTCACTAAGCTTTGAGAACTTGCCACGATCTTGGGACCTTGAAGGAACAACAGGAGCAGTTTCTGTACAAACCTCTGAAGATTTCCCACTAGATGTTGTGACAAGCACAATGGATATTAAAGATAACCAAGCCATAAATGTATAATGATAGACCAATAAGTGGTATTCAAAGCACGTTCCACAGCTGCCAGTTTAAAACTTAACCAGTACTGCATGATGCTTTGTATTGCCTTTTCTCTGGTCATCATGGAGACTTGCTAACATGAAAAATCAGATTTTTTGAAAGCAAGTGGATATGATAAGATATAACCCGTTCATACAGTAGGAAACAATTTCTAGATTCTAGAAGCATGTTGAAAAGCATTTTGTATACACAGATATAACTTATGGTCTGTTTGGCAGACTTTTGTGATAGTCCAAAAGACCCTGAGGGTCAGAGCAGCTGGAAGTCTAGGACAAAAGAACTGTCATAGAAGGTTTTTGTTGCTTGAAGCAAAGGCTTTTCCTGAGTGCCTGATTGTTGTTCTCAAACAATATCTGTGGCACTGTTTGCTTCAGGTGATCATGGCTCCTGCTGGTTTGTCAGTTCTGTGAAGGCAATGGGGCAATTATCGCTGCATGTCATCTCCTAGACAATCAACCAAATAGAATTGGTAGAGAATGGTTAGTAGTCGCATGGTATTTGTCATGTAAATGAAACCTCTTTATTTATCAAAAATACTATTTTTATATACTTGGTATGAAATCTGTACCTGGAACTATTTAAAATATTTATAAGAAGAATAAGGATTTCTTTTCATTTTGTAAAAGCTTGCCGTTTTAACAAGAAATGCACTATCATCATGTAGTAGATCAAACTATTTATTGTTAAGCCTATGTAGTTTAAAAGTGGATCCCCTTTTATCTGCATGCTGTTTGCAATGAATGTATCCATGCTGGAGGAATACAAATAAAAGGTAATATGTTATTTAGAAAAATAAAAACCTGGAATGTCAAGTCAGACATTAGTATTTTAACCTGTGAACTGTGCTATGCTAATGATATTCAGTGCCCTAGTTTTGTCTTATAGCATTGTATTATCGCTTCTATTGTTAAAACTGGTTCAGTGCTTCAATATAATCCCTATTTTCAGGGGGCTAATACCAACAAAATTCAATGAGAACTGAAAATTGGCAGATAGAATTGTAAAGTAAGAGCAATATTTTTAAACAAATTTTAAAAAATATTTAGGCTATTTTAATCAGCAAGAAAAGAAGAAATAAATAATAATCTTGAACTATTATATTTATCTATTGGTTTGTACTTGTATACCTAAAAGTAGCTTTGATCTTTAGAAAAAATTAAATTTGGCAAGTGATTTTGTCCATAAATTGTTTAATTGCTTTTGGTATTTTCAAACAATATTTTTTTAATGCTCAATATATTAACACTTTGAATAGTGACTGTGCATTCATAGCAACTACTTTTCATGGAGATTTTTATATGAAATTTTAGGATGAATATTATATATCATAAGTACATGTTCATAGCAAATCTACATAATTATACATTCTTTATAACCTTAGATTATTTTTAAATAAGGAAAAAATACTGTGAAATTATGTTTAAATAATAATGCATCAAATCCAGCAATCCTTATCAGGATGAAACTCCTACTGACTTCACGTTTAATCACAATTTTGATTTCACTGGGAGTTTTATTTGAGGAAGAGTCGCAGGCCTGAGTCCAGTGTTAAGGTTTTGATACTCTAGGGAGCACAAATTCACCCTGAAACTCTGTGTTTAACTCACATCACTCCACATTATTAATCTCGCTGGTGTAAATTCAAAACAAGGTGTCAGCATTTAATTTTGAACAGCTTGACTTTTGTCAGTGTCAGACCTTTAACATCATTTCTAAGTAGTTTTTCTATTGAAATATTATGTTAATTTGAAATTAAATACAGAAGCAAGTATGAAATGAGCTACATATAGAAGAGATTAGAGCAAGAGAGAGAATAAGGTAATTGGTAGAATATATAACAATGTATATCTACAGCATTTTAATAGGACCAGATTATCCCATCCTTTGACAGTGCCCACAGAAAGGTAACTTACTTTAAAAATTCTTTAAGGCTTTTATGCAGAGGAAGGAAAGGGGAGAGATTTTAAGACCACAGTCCCACACTAGACTATAGTAGCATGGGCCAGTGCTATTTAGATCAGCTTGAACATAAGTAGAAATTTGCTACTACTTTAACCCCACCTCCCTGCCTCCAGCCAGCCATACATTTGATTTGTAGCAGAGTCCTTAGCATACACTGTTCACATAGAGCAGCTATCACTGACTTAGGAGCTCACAGCATAGCTACCCCACATCTTAATTCTTCACTCCTTTGCTCCCCTTCATGCTGCATAAGGAGAATGGAGCACTAGACCCACTGTTCAAAATAGGCACATTTCATTTCTACAGTAGTTTGTCCAGTATTTGGAAAGTTCAGTTTATCCTGTACCCCAGTCACTGATTCACAGCATAGGAACTGCAAAGGCAGTGTATCTATCAACATCACCTGAGTCCAGTTACAGATTCAAGATAGCCTTGCCTCTTTCATTTTATAAGTACGTATACATGATGTAGAATGCAATGTTGAGGAGTTCTGCATAATTAGAGTTTCACTACTGTGCATTGGACTCCAGCAAGATAAGGGAATGCAAGTGCAACAACGAAAAGCAAATGAAACTCAGCAGATCTGTCACAAGCTACTCTTTGTTTATGCATATGTAAAATGTGTCGCAAATGAAGCTGACAAACATTAGTTCCATCAGTGGTTCTCAAACCAGTGCCGGTGTTAGACTTACTAGGGTTCAGAGCTGAAGCCTGAGCCCCTCCGCCAGGCTGAAGCTGAAGCCCAAGCTGTGGGTGGTGGGTCTTGAGCTTGGATTTGGACTTCAGCCCCACCACTTGGAGCATCCTCGCTCAGGCTACTGCCTCACTGCCTGGGGCTGAAGCTCTCAGGCTACAGCTACAACCCTGCATGGATGGTGGGAGTTATGTAGGCATTTTTGTTGTCCGAAGCGGGTCGCGGTCCACTAGTTCCATTATCCTGATGATGATACCAAAGAACTTGCTTTAGCATGTCCTAAACTGCAAAGAGCAGTGTTGAACTGGTGGGTATAGTGCCCCCAGGGAAAGGCTAGAGTATGGACCATTTGGGGCATGATAAGGAACCAGAAATAATTCCAGTGTGAGGCTAACTTAGGGAAAGAGGAAGCTGGCTGAAATAGAAAAGTGTGATGAGAAGGGTGTTTCAAGTGTAATGTCACTTATACAGTGATTGAAATTTGTATTATTAAAAAAAGCAAGCAAAGACTTGCACACCAAACAGGGTTTATTCTGGAAATGTTTGGAATTGAGACATTGTCCCACCAAAGCCAAAACAAAATAGGAATTAAAATGTGAAAATATTGGACATGGCCAAATAGGATGGGACAGACTTTTTGGAATGGAGCAGGAGTTCCAGCTGCCAGGTGCTGTTACCACAACTGGAGTAGTTCCGTGGGCAGGGTCACCCTAGGCATTTATTACTATTAAACACCCTTCTAAAGCACCTGTCACTGTAATAGCCAAATGCTCTCCTAATCTATGGTTGCCAACCCTTCAGGATTGGCCTGGAGTCTCCAGGAATTAAAGATTATCTCATGTGATGAAATCTCCAGGAATACAGCCAATGAAAATTGGCAACCTTATCCTAATCAGGTGCTCGAGATGGATTTCAGTGCTAGTGTTCCTAAATTGTCTCTTCCAACTTCAGCAGTTTATTGTAACTTCTTTTTGCACTAAACTTTACAAAAATAAAATAATTCAAATCTATTTTGTCTTATGTTTGTTCTTTATTCTCTTCCCCCCACTTCATTTTTGTTTTCTTACACTTTTTATGCTTGTTGTTTTCATCTCTTTTAGTGACTTCACCACATTCTTATTTTTTTATATAGTACAATAATTCTTCCCTCACTGCTATTCAGTTTCCTGTGTTCTGCCCTTCAATCACTCTCATCTTCCCCAACAAAATTCCCCTTTTCCCCATCTCACACATCCCCTCATACTCTTTCATCATCTTCCTCACTCACTTAAGTCAGACATATCTTCCCCTTTTCCCCAACTCCGTTAAACAATTCTCTCTGTAACAGTAACCACTGAAGAAAGTGGATACGGATCCTAGTCATGTGATAGGATTATAAATTTTGACTTGTCATATCACAAGGTCCAGAGATAAACCACAGGTCTCTTAAAGCAGCCCTTTTACAGGTCACCTGTGCATTATATTGGGTTCTTGCCCCATTTCTTCACCATTGCAGTCTATCTTTAAGCTTTAGTATGCATTTTTAAAGAGATGCACTTATGTTGTTTCACTAGTAAACATATTAATTAAGCGAACACAGTTTTCACTAGCCCTGCAAATACCCATTGTTATTTGCAAAGCCCAAGTCCATTCCTTGCAATACCCTTGTTTTGGCCTGGTTAACTGCCACAAATAATTTGGCCTCCAAGTAGTCCATTAGCTAACTGTGCGCAAGATTTAGTTTTGTTAGGCATGTCTGTAACATACTAGTCAATTGTCTCAGTTGTTTCTTGTTTTTAAAAAAAAAAAGTGCCTTTCCTGAGTGACATTCTTGGCTGGATCAATGTATTGACATTTTAAATGTCTTTGTCTAGCAGTTTGGCCTGTGAATATTTTTAGGGGAATGTGCTGTAGAGTTTCAGTCCTCTAGCCCTACCACGTAGCAATGTGCAGGATTCACCTTCTGCAGGTTCTCTTCAATACCATTTGCTTCCAAAACCAAATACATGCAGTTGGCTCACCTATCTCCTTCTACGTTAAGGAGTTCAGGTGATGGCATTTGCTCCATTTTTGCCAAAGATTTTAATTTTTTGTCTGCCACAATCTCTTAAAAATATATAGTAAACGACCAGTGTTTTCTTTCTTTCTGCCTTGCGGAGAGAACCTCACATAGTAGAGGTCACCGACTGCAGCAGCTATAGTCACACTCAATTTTCCCTCTCAAACAAAAATATCAACTCTGCCTTCTCAAACACAGTCCCCCAACACAGGAAATGATCTACCCCAAACAAATCAAAGAATCCCTCCTAATTAATCTCCCCCTAAAAACAAAAGATCACTCCCAAATTAAGCGAACAATCTGCAGACAAACAAACAAAAAAATCAGTCTAATCCCACCAAAGCAAAAATCAATTTAAAAAAAATCCTGAAACAAAGATCATTCTCCCCTGCCCTCAACTACTTTGACATTCTCTGTACTTTGTTGAAGGCGTCCCTTCACAGAGGTGTGGTTAACAAAGAGCTGTACCAGGACCAGATGTTTCAGGTTGCTCCCCCATCCGGGGGGGGGCATGTTTTGGGCTGAACAAAATGTTTTATTCAACCCAAAACAAACTGTTTAATTTAGTTTAAGCTTAATGCTTTTTAAATACAATTGAAGCAGATTTGCAAACACAGTCATTTTGAATTAAAAAAGGAATCAAAACATTTGGTTTTGAAAATGTCAGAACACTATGTTTTGGTTGTTTTGGAATGTGTGTATTTGTTTTTCCAACTGAAACAATTTGGTAAATCCCGGAAGTTTTGCGTCACCTGAATCTGCATTTTTCAGCAAAAGAAAGTTTAGTCCAAAACAATTTCACTCATCTCTAATGCTGATGGCTGCCCAAGTCCTTCAGCTCAGATGAGTCCTCTGTCTCACTACAATTGCCTCACAGGAAGCAATGACAGCACCACTCTATAATGCAACCACCAATGAAAGAGGGCAGCAGCTTTCTGCTTCAAAAGACACAGAGATAGCTACAAGGGAGCTCCAAGCAGTTTCAAGGGCGTAGGGTTGCTAGCTTTGCATGGATGTAGGATGGAGGTTTCCTCACATGACATAATGTTTAATTAAAAATTAATCTTTAATTCCTGGAGACTGCAGAACAATCCTAGAAAGTTGGCAACCCTCGGCACAGGCCATTCATAAACTGCGTAAGAGGATTTTATTTTGGTAACTTTAACCTGTGCTTAGGTTGGGCAGGGATCATCCAGGAGACTTCCCTTACAGGCCAGTCTGATTATTTAAAATGGAAGACTGGTTTCAATCAGAAGTAACGCCATTTAGGACAATGGAATTAAACTGCTGTCAGAGGAGAATCAGGCCTTTATGTGTTTAAAGGCGTTTTGCTGTTTAAGATTTAGAGCCTAATCTTACTCCAGGAGGCTCTAGATCTGAGGGTGTACACACCAGCCTGCCACTTAGATGGGCCGGCCTCACACACCAGATCCTAACGTTTGTGAATTCTACATCAGAGAGTCACAGGAGTTACTCAAGATGGGTGGAAATCTTAGCATAGCAGCGTGGGTTAACAAAGGAAAAAAGGAGCAAATAAATTAGTTCTTTGGTACAGCTAGAGGGTACAAGTTGCCCTTTGAAATGGCCAATTGCTAATATTAAAAGTAAATTAGCTGTGGCCAAATGTGCTGAATGTTCTTCGTTACTAGACTGTTAGGAACATTTAGAGAGAAACAAGTTTCCATTTACGTTTCTTTTTAGTTCTTTTCTTGTCATCTGTTAAACTTTCTGATGCTACTTGGATCTGATTGTGCCTAGATCCAGTAGTGACAACCCTATCCATGCAAAGATCGCAAGTCAGGCCCCCAGAAGTGCTGAGACTGGCTTAAAAATCAGCAATTTTTTTTTTAAAACCAATAGCTTCTTTTGATTTGTGTTTTGGTTTTTGAGCATTTAGGTGTCGTGTTTCTAAGCTTTTCTCCTCAACCACAAAGACTCTAAAAGGTGAGCATCTCATATAAACACAGCTTCAGGAGGTCGGACTTTAAGACAAGACGCCCAATCTTATGAGACTCACAGGGGAATGCTAAGATGTTACCAGTTAATGTGGGGTGTTTTAAGCAAGGCAGGGACTGCCAGAAGATTTCCCAAGAGAGGAGCATAGAATGACCAGAGGTCCCGATTTTATAGGGACAGTCCCGATATTTTGGGCTTTTTCTTATATAAGCTCCTATTATCCCTCACCTCGTCCCGATTTTTCACACTTGTTATATGGTTACCCTAGCATAGAGGGAACACACTGGAAAAGACAGTTACTCACCTTTGTAACTGTTGTTCTTTGATATGAGCAACACATCTCGATTCCAGTTAGGTGTGCGCGCGCCGCGTGCACGTTCGTCAGAGAAACTTTTACCATAGTAACCCTGGCTGGTCGGCTGAGCGCCCCCTGGAGTGGCGCCGCCATGGCGCCCAATATATACCCCAGCCGACCCGGCCACCCTTCAGTTCCTTCTTGCCGGCTACTCCGACAGTGGGGAAGGAGGGTGGGTTTGGAATGGATATGAGCAACACATCTCGAACAACAACAGTTACAAAGGTGAGTAACCGTCTTTTCTTCTTCGAGTGCTTACTCATATCCATTCCAGTTAGGTGATTCCCAAGCCTTACCTAGGCGGTGGGGTCGGAGTGAGATGTGGCGGTGTTTAGGACTGCTACACTGAAAGCCGCATCCTCTCTTGATTGCTGGACTAATGCATAGTGAGCGGTGAATGTGTGGACCGATGACCAGGTCGCTGCACGGCATATCTCCTGGATAGGCACGTGCGCCAGGAAGGCTGCCGACAACACCTGAGCTCTCGTGGAATGTGCCGTGAGGTGGCCAAGCAGGACACGAGTTAGGTTGTAACATGCGCGAATGCATGCAGTCACCCATGAGGAAATCCTCTGAGAGGAGATCGGTAGACCCCTCATCTGTTCTGCGACCGCCACAAAGAGCTGAGGAGACTTTCTGAACGGCTTTGTTCGCTCGATGTAGAAAGCGAGTGCTCTGCGTACATCTAAGGAGTGTAGCTGCTGCTCCCTCCGAGAGGAGTGGGGCTTCGGGAAGAAGACCGGGAGGAAGATGTCCTGGTTGGTATAGAAGGCAGACACAACCTTAGGGAGGAACGCTGGATGGGGTCGCAGATGTACCTTGTCTTTATGGAAAACAGTATAAGGCGGGTCCACTGTGAGAGTTCTCAGCTTGGAGACCCGTCTGGCCGATGTAATGGCCACCAGGAAGGCAGTCTTCCATGACAAGTACAGGAGCGAGCAGGTTGCCAGTGGCTCAAATGGTGGAAGCGTGAGCCTGTTTAGGACCAAATTAAGATCCCAGGTAGGAGCAGGGCGGCGTACGGGGGGTAGAGGCGCTCCAGACCTTTAACGAATCTAGCGACTAAGGGGTGGGAGAATACGGAGCGGCCACCTTCCCCTGGTCAGAAGGCAGATATAGCCGCTAAGTGTACCTTTAAGGAGGACGTCGCTAGACCCTGCTGCTTAAGGTACCAGAGGTAGTCTAGGACGGTGGGAATCGGAGCCTCCGAGGGGGTTACGCCCTGAGTAGTACACCAGCCAGAGAAGCGCTTCCACTTGGCCGTGTACGTTGAGCGGGTGGAAGGCTTCCTGCTGCTAAGGAGGATATGCTGAATTGGTGCGGAGCAGCTCAACTCCGCCGCGTTCAGCCATGCAGGAGCCACGCCGTGAGGTGGAGGGCTCGTAGGTCCGGGTGACGGAGCCTGCCATGATCCTGTGTGATCAGGTCCGGGTGGAGAGGAAGGGAGATTAGAGGGTCCACAGACAGATCCAGCAAAGCAGTGAACCAATGCTGTCTGGGCCACGCAGGTGCGATCAGGATTAGACGCTCTTTGCCCCGGGGTAGTTTCAACAGGACTTTGTGCACCAGAGGAAACGGAGGGAAGGCATACAACAAGTGGTGGGTCCATGGCAGGAGGAATGCGTCCGTGATCGACCCGGGAGAGAGACCCTGAAAGGAGCAAAACTCCTGGCACTTCCTGTTGGACTTGGTCGCGAATAGGTCTATGCGGGGAAATCCCCACTTCTGGAAGAGGGAATGGATGACATCCGGTCTGATCGACCATTCGTGGCATAGGAAGGATCGACTGAGTCTGTCCGCCAGTGCGTTCCTGACCCCTGGGATGAAGGATGCCACCAGATCTATTGACTGGGCTATGCAGAAGTCCCAGAGTCGAATGGCTTCCTGACATAGGGGAGACGAGCGAGTTCCCCCCTGTTTGTTGATGTAGTACATGGCCGTTGTGTTGTCCGTGAATACGGAAACACAACGGCCGCGCAGGTGTTGTTGGAACGCCTGGCAGGCGAAGCGGACTGCCCTCAACTCACGGACATTTATGTGGAGTGACAGCTCTTGGGATGACCAGAGGTCCTGGGTACGTAGGTGCCCTAGGTGGGCCCCCCAACCCAGGGATGATGCATCAGTTGTCAGAGTCATCGACGGTGGCTGTGGGTGAAACAGCATCCCTGCGCATACTAGGGATGGGATCAGCCACCAGTCGACGGAGCGGAGGGGGCCTGAGGGGACTGTCACCAATAGGTCTAGGTGGTCCCTGCCCGGGCGGAATACCGAGTGAAGCCACGTTTGGAAGGGTCTCATTCGGAGCTTGGCATACTTTGTCACATAAGTACATGCGGCCATATGCCCCAGTAGTGAGAGACAGGTGGGAGCTGAGGTGATTGTGGAAGCCTGCAAGCTCCGTATGATTGAGACGATAGGCCAGGGCTTACTTACCTCAGCCCCGTTTCCAGACAGAGTGGAGTCCAGGGTCGCGCCTATGAAGTCCAACCTCTGTGTGGGGACCAGGGTGGATTTCTCGGCAGTTAGAAGCAGGCCTAATTGAGAGAAGAAGTCTGTAACCACCTCGACATGCTGCCGCACCTGCGACTGGGAGGACCCCTTTAGGAGCCAGTCGTCAAGGTACGGAAACACGTGGATTTTCCGCTGATAGAGGTGGACGGCCACGACGGCCATGCATTTGGTAAACGCCCTCGGGGCCGTGGAGAGGCCGAAGGGTAGGACTGCGAATTGGAAGTGCTGGTGTCTGACCGTGAAGCGAAGGTACTTCCTGTGTGGTGGAAAGATGGCAATATGGAAGTACGCATCCTTCATGTCGAGGGCGGCATACCAGGATCCAGGGATGGGATAATGGTTCCCAGGGAGATCATGCGGAACTTCAATTTGAGCATCCATTTGTTGAGGCCCCGCAGGTCTAGGATGGGCCTGAGACCTCCCTTGGACTTGGGAATCAGGAAATATCAGGAGTAGAACCCCCTTCCTCTCTCGTCTAGAGGTACCTCCTCTATAGCTCCTGCTGCGAGGAGAGATCGGATCTCCTGTAGGAGGGTTTGCTCGTGAGAGGGGTCCCTGAAGAGGGACTGGGAAGGGGGGCGGGAAGGGGGTGAGGAAGCAAATTGTAGGTGGTATCCTTGCTTCACCGTGCGCAGCACCCAACGGTCTGATGTTAACTGGGACCACGCCGGGAGGAAGTGGGAGAGGCGGTTGGAAAAAGGTAGGGGAAGGATCCTGTCTTGAGGCTGGTACGCCGTCCCCGGGCGCACCTTCAAAAGCCGGACTGGGCCCCGGTGGTGCCTTGGAGGGCCCTTGGTTTTGGCCTCCCTGGGAGCTGGACTGGCGCCTGCGGCTCCTCCGGCCATGCCGTCTACTAAAGTCCTGCCTCTGGTGGGGTGGGAAGTATGTGCGGCGTGCTAGGGGCCTGAAGGGTCCAAACTGGGTGGAAGGGGTATGCATCCCCAGCGAGCATATGATGACTCGATTGTCCTTC
Organism: Gopherus evgoodei; assembly: GCF_007399415.2. Classification (NCBI taxonomy): domain Eukaryota; kingdom Metazoa; phylum Chordata; order Testudines; family Testudinidae; genus Gopherus; species Gopherus evgoodei. The sequence continues at coordinate 68,543,985 of NC_044323.1, forward strand.
AGGTTTTGTAGTTTGGAGTCCGTTTTGTTGGAGAACAAACCCTTCCCTTCAAAGGGTAAGTCCTGGACGGTATATTGCAGTTCCGAGAGTAGGGTGGAGGCCTGAAGCCAGGAAATGCGCCTCATGGTGATTCCCGAGGCCAAGGTTCTGACTGCTGAGTCGGCCGCGTCGAGGGAGGCCTGTAGAGAGGTCCTGGCCACCTTCTTACCCTCCTCCAGGAACGCATTAAATTCCAGGCGTGAGTCCTGGGGTAGTAGCTCGGCGAACTTACCCACCTCCGCCCATATATTATAGTTATATCGACCCAATAGGGCCTGTTGGTTGGCCACGCGGAGTTGCAAGGCTCCAGCTGAGTATACCTTGCGACCCATGAGGTCCATCCGCCTAGCCTCCTTGGATTTGGGGGCCGGCGCCTGCTGGCCATGTCGTTCCCTGTCGTTGACAGACTGGACAACTAGGGAGGAGGGTGGATGTACAGGTACTCGTACCCCCGACAGGGTACCATGTACTTCCTTTCCACTCCCTTAGCCGTTGGTGGAATGGAGGCTGGAGATTGCCAAAGGTTATCGGCGGTGGACTGGATAGTTTTAATGAATGGGAGGGCTACTCGGGTAGGAGCATCTGCAGAGAGGATGCTCACTACTGGGTCCTCCACCTCTGGCACCTCCTCTACAGGTAGGTTGATGTTAAGGGCCACTCTGCGGAGGAGGTCCTGGTGGGCCCTAAGGTCTATCGGTAGGGGCCCTGAAGCTGAAGACCCGGCCACGGCCTCATCTGGCGAGGAGGAGGAGGAGGATACTCCGGGAACAAGGGCATCCTGTGTGGTCTCCTGCTCCTGGACTGGTTCCTGCTCCAGTTGACCCGGGGAGTCTGTTGGCAGTTGTTTTTCTGACTCAACCGTGGGGGGGGTGGGAAACAGTGGCCTCTGGCACCCGATGTTCTGAGGTGGCAGAACGGGTCTGGGGTAGGGGGCCCACCCTGGGTCTGATGGTATGCCCAGGGTGTCCAAAAACCCCACCGTTGGTATCCCACGTCCTGCGGGCGGGTGTCCTCGAACACTCCCAGCGGTACTTCGGGATCCTGGTCCCGGTCGTAGAAGCTACCTGCCTGGGAGGATGCCGACGTGCCTCTGGACGGCCATGGTGGAGCAGCGAAAGCTGGAGCCGAAGTTCCAACAGACCTTACACCTCTGGATTGCAGTGACCGGTGCTGGTATTGGTAACGGTGCCGAGAGCGAGACCGGGACTTGCGACCGGCTCGGTGCCGGGAGGTCGACCGAGATCTCGAGCCTCTCTGTCTCGACCTGCTCTTGGAGGTGCAGTGCCCGTCGCAGTGCCGTGAGCTGGAGCGGTACCGCGAGTATCGGGTTGACGCTCGAGATGTCGACCGATGCCAGGAGCGTGAGCGGTACCGAGGTGAAGGTCGGTGCCGGGAGTCTGACCGGTGCCGAGACCGAGACCGCCGTCGAGAGCATGAACAACGTCTTGATGCAGAGCGCCCGCGGGACCGCGATCTGGAGCGGTGCCGGTCTGCTACACTGACCGAAGCTGGTCTGGTCAGGGTCGGCTTGCCGATTGAGTGCAGCACCCGCACCGGCGGTGCCGGGGGTAAGGGCGGTGGCGGCTCGGTGATCTCAATCAGATCCCTCGCTGCGGCAAACGTCTCCGGGGTAGATGGCGAAGCAGGCTCTACCACGGTGGGCACCGGGGAGCCGCCAGGTGCCGGACTCGATGGCCCCCGTGGGGTCGGAGTCAACCATGCTGGCTTAGTTGGTGCCGCGGCAGGTATCGGTGCTGGGTGATCCAGCTTCGGTGCCGGCTCTGGCTGCGAGGTGGATGCTGGCAGGACGATTTGTGCCTTCGCCGTCTTCAACCTCGGAGAGAGGGAGCGGCTTGGAGACGGTTTCGGCGCCGGTGGTGCCCGGTGCCGTGAGTCCTTGGTGGCAGCGCTCGGTGCCGTGGCGGTGCCCTTGCTTACCGGCTGGCTTGTGCTCGGTGCCGAGGGCAGAGGTGTCAGGGCCCCTTCCATAAGGAGCTGTCTTAATCTAATGTCCTGCTCCTTCTTGGTTCTCGGCTTGAAAGATTTGCAAATGGAGCACTTAGCCAATAAGTGTGACTCCCCGAGGCACTTTAAGCAGGAGTCATGGGGGTCTCCCACCGGCATAGGCTTGTGACAAGCCGAGCACTGCTTGAAGCCCGATGAGCCGGGCATGAGCTCTGGCCCCGGGTGCGGGGACGGGGTGATCCCCGATCCCCTCAAACGATAACTAACAACTACACTAATAACACTAACTAACTAACTAACTGACACACACACACACACACACACATACATACAACAATTAACTACACTACGGTATAACAATGATAAGGAGAAAATGAGCTGCTAGGGAGTGTGGAGGTCAGCGAAGCCGCGCTCCACGTTCCAACGACCGACATGGGCGGTAAGAAGGAACTGAAGGGTGGCCGGGTCGGCTGGGGTATATATTGGGCGCCATGGCGGCGCCACTCCAGGGGGCGCCCAGCCTACCAGCCAGGGTTGCTAGGGTAAAAGTTTCTCTGGCGAACGTGCACGCGGCGCACGCACACCTAACTGGAATGGATATGAGCAAGCACTCGAAGAAGAACCTTTCTTCTCTGCTTGAACAGCCCACACTTCCTAATTAGTGGAGCATTCAGTACATATTACCAAATGTAACTCTATTTTAATTTGACCTTAAAGTTCAGTATAATCACACCAAAGGTACTTTTGAGCTTCTGTCCCCTCTCTCATATATAACTTATTTTCTGTACATTGTGTTTTGTTTCAGCTCTAATAAAATGGGAAAATGGAATCTCATGGCTGCTGAAAATCCTTGAGTTATGAGAACTGAGAAAGCCATTACCAGGTATAAAGTGGATTCTGCTTTGTGCTCTAAAATCTAAGCTTTCATTTAGAAAAAAAAAAATTTTCTTTGTATGCAGACTTCAAAGAAAAATGGTCCACAGGGTTGGTTTGATTGTAAACAAACTGCTACATTGGATTAGTAGTCAGGGCTAACTTTTTGTCCACCATAGGTCTACTTAAATGCCAGCATCGTCAGACATTTCAGCTTAACATATTCACCTCATTTGTCAGGATTTATTTTGCATGGCTTGATGTTATATTTGGGTAGATGGTCCCCAGAAATCAAGGTGCACATTTTTAATATGCAAATAGTTGAACATTATTTGATACAGTGCTTAAAAATCAGAGGAAAAGCAGCAGGTGAACAAAAACATATTTTACATATGACATTACTTACAGGAAGTGAAAGGGACAAAGTTTACTTCCAGTCTAAAATCCTCTTCAAACGCAAGTGCCAAAGCTCCCTTGTATCACTTTGCTTGTTACGGCTATTTGATTTCATTGAAGGCAGCCTTAAAATGATAAGCCATTCTCCCTTTAAAGGCAATTAAAATGGTTGTTGTTGGACCATGTTTGAAAACTGTTTGGCAATGTCATTGCCTGCTTATATTTTCCTGAAGGAAAACCATGAGTTTGCCCTATACCTAGGATTCTGTTGAATAATGTAAGTGCAGACCAGGGGTGGGCAAACTTTTTGGCCCGAGGGCCACATCTGGGTATGGAAATTGTACAGTGGGCCATGATGCTCATGAAATTGGGGGTTGGGGGTGTGGGCTCTGGGGTGGGGCCAGGAATGAGGAGTTCAGGGTGCAGGAGGGGGCTCCAGGCTGGGGAAGAGGGTTGGGGTATCGGGGGGGGCGGGTGAGGACTCCAGCTGGGGATGCAGGTTCTGGGGTGGGGCTGGATATGAGGGGTTGGGGGCGCAGGAGTGTGCTCCAGGCTGGGCCTGAAGGGTTTGTAGGGCAGGAGGGGAATCAGGGCTGGGGCATGCGGTTGGGATGTGGGAGAGGGTCAGAGGTGCAGGCTCCAGGTGGCGTTTACCTCGAGCAGCGGCCATATCCCCCCTCCGGCTCCTATGCAGAGGTATGGCCAGGCGGGTCTGCGCACCCTGTCCGCAGGCATCACCCCTGCAGCTCCCGTTGGCCTTGCTTCCCAGCCAATGGGAGCTGCAGGGACAGTGCTTGGGGAAGGAGCAGTGTGCAGAGCCCCCGGCTGCCCCTACGTGTAGGAGCCGGAGAAGAGATATGCCACTGCTTCCGGGAGCCGTGCGGAGCCACGACATGCGCAGAGCGGGGCAAGCCCCCAACCCTGCTCCCTGACTGGTGCGCCAGACTGGGGCAAGCCCCAGACCCTGCTCCCCAGCAGGAGCTTGGGGCCAGATTAAAACAGCTGAAGGGCTGGATGTGGCCCCTGGGCCGTAGTTTGCCCACCCCTGATGTAGGTACAATAAGAGCTAAGGAATTCCAGTTTGACACCTTCATCATGCCAAATGCTAGAGCATCTAGTTTCCTAATCCAAAGCCTTTGTAGAGTGGGTTTAGGTTTATTACAAACTCCCCAATAATTCTTGTGTAAAAGAAAAATTACCGAGGCTATTTAAAAGGCGGCAAGATATAAGCCAACCACTTGAAGAGCAGCCTTTGAGCAAAGAAACTAACTGTGCTGCAACCATTGATCATTTATGTAAACATATAGATCCTTTTCTGACTGAAGGAAGTGTAAAAACAGACCACAAGAGCGCATGCGCATGTACACATACACACACAAACACCCCCCACCAGGCTGCGATCACAAGAACCGGTGACATGTTTTATTTTCAGTAAAAAATGAAATGTAAGAATTTAAAATAATATTGCCCTACCCGAGGGCCAAAACATACCCTCTTTGTGACGGATAACTCATCACTCACGTCAATGGGGAGTTGTGCTTAGAAATGAATGGCATCATATGGGCCCTAGGTTAGTTATTATTTGCATTACCGTAATGCCTGGAGGCCCCAACAGAGTCCAGTGCCTCATTGTGTTAGGTGCTGTACAAAGGCCTCATAGGAAACAGACCCTGGCCCAAAGTGCTTTCAGTTAAACTAGACAAGACACAGTGGAAGGAAGAAGGGAGGTACAGAGAGGTGAAGTGACTTGCCCAGGGTCACACAGCAGTCAGTGGCAGAGGCAGAAATAGTACCCTTGACTCTCACTCCAGTGCTTGAGCCACTAGCTCACGATGCCTCTTCTTAGCATTGTTGGATTCTTACTCTTCCATTCCATGCTGGTTAAAATTAAAGCCAACTGGGTTCCTAGCATTTAAAATTTTGGGCCTAAGATTTGCAAATGTGGCATGACCAACGGGCCTTTTGATAAAGTGGAGCACATGGATTTACAGCTGGCAGCTTTAGTCGATTACTGATAAGTGACCTATTTCTCAGCTCAGCAGGCGGGCTGGAACAGGCGGCAGTTGGGAAATTGTTTCAAAATTCAGGCGAAACAAACATCTGGCACAGTCTATGGCCCACACAGCAGGCTGATTTTCTGCTTCACACAGCAATATGACCTACTTGCCAGAAGGCGTCCAGAAGTGCAGCTGAGGCAAGGACGAGCGTTCTAGAGAAACAGAAAATGAATCTCAGCCATTAATATTGACCTAGTCCAACTGTGTCCTTTGTGCTAAATAGGTTATTTGCAAGCAAACCATACAGGAAGCTTATCCCTGCTCAGCACTACAGTGCCTGCACAGCCTGTAGCAGCAGCACCTGTTCAGTGACTGACTGTGGCTGAACACAGGTGCCTGAAAGATGCCTGGAAGCATGACTATTAATTAACCTTTTCAAGCTACTGTATGAAATTGGGACTCCCTGAAGGGCCTGTATTGGTTCATCACAGCTGCATGCTGAATGATGCACCACCCGCGGAGGCCCACTGAATTGCCGCCTTCCCAAGAAACCCACAAACCTGCACAATGGTACCTAACATTGTCACGGTTGGGCTTGGCAGCAGCATGACTTGGGCAGCCTCTTCGAGGCACAGGCTAGTCATTTATTAGCACTTGAAATGTGCTGTGCAATCTACATGTCAAACTGCTGAACCTGCCACTGCTCCACGCTGATGGCACAGAAATGGGAGGGCTGGGTGGCTCCCACAAGCAATGGAGTTGCAGTGCGGGGGGGAGGGATGCCTAAGCCACGGCTCAGACACTTTTTGGCCTAGCCAAACCCGAGTAGCACTGTGACCCCACACACCAGTCACAATGCCATTCACTCAGCCTTGGAGTGGGATAAATATAGGAGCTCCTGGCCACAGGGTGCAGCCTGCTTGTGAGGGCACCTAAGAGGGGAAGAGAGGTCAGGTGTGGGGCAAATCTGGCTCCTATTAAACTAAAAGTAGCCCACATCCAGCCCCTCCTCTCTGTCTTCTCCCACGGCCGCTGTCCTGCCCCAGCTCGCAGCACAGACACTCCAGGACCAGGCTTGACCCAGCAAGAGGGAGCTGGCATTTGGAAACATGGGTGTTCTAGTTAAAAATTAAACTTTTATTATACCAGCAACTTTTAAAAAGTCAAAAAAAAACCCCAACAACATATTCCTCTTCCAAGCCTCTAACACAGGCTGGTAGTGAGATTATGGTCTTTAGACCTCTAACGTTAATGTAGCTGGAAGAAACTGGAATGAGCTTTCACTTTCAGCAGTAAATCCATTGCAATGGAGTAACCAAAAAGGAAACTATGTGCATCTGTAGTTGAAGGCTGGATGAAGAACTTACACATACACTGTAGCAACCTGAATGGAACCTCAGGAAGACACTCTGCATGACATGGCTTGAATGTTAAGCTGCAGTTGTAGCAGGTCTGTAAATAGCTGCTTTATTAAAATAATCAGTTTAGTTTTCAAGGAACCAAGTCCTTTCCTGTTAATACCCAGCATACAGTATGTGTGTGTTTCCAGAATGCAAAACATACACAGGCAGAGTACAGGAGCTGAAGTCATAGAAGCATCAACAGACTTTGTTTTGGACTCTCATGTCTGGTAACTTCATGGCCAGAGCGTGGTTGCTGTATATACAAGTCAGTGATGCACGGCTAAGATTTGTAACAATTGGCTTCCTCAAAACTGTGTTGTCTATTAAATACATTTTCTATGTTCATTGCTCTTTCAAGGCTGGAGGCTTTTATTAATAGTTTGAACCTTCACTCTGTATGAATGATCTCTTCTACCAGCTTTAAAAAAAAACAACAAAAAACAGCATTCCAAAAGTTTGCTCCTGCAACCGGAAGGAAATGCTCATCTGATCTACTCTAGTGCCACATGCAGAAAGCTGTAGAGAAGGAGACAAACAGAACTGGAAATAAAAATCTTGCAGGAGGACATAAAGTTGCAGAGTAATTACTGCTCATTAATGTTGCCAGGTGGATCTGGTTAGATGCAACCAGTGTGTAAAAGAGACAGGCACATCTCTCCAAGGCAGACGGAACCAGGGATTGGGAAACAGGATGGTCCAGCACAGAAACCCTACTAATAGTTAAGGTTGGGCAGAGAGCTTAGGAGGTTTTGGTTCTGTGTTTATTAACTGATTTACCAATAAAGCCGAACCTAGGGGTAAGCCTGGGCTACATACAGTAAGTGTGTGTGTGTATGGTGTTTGGAGGAGGGTGGGAACTTCCAAGGGTGATGCTGACAGACCAGGAGCCAGCTAGTAATGCCAAGTCATAGGCCTCGTTGAACACTGACAAATGCATAGCTGGAAACCAATCTGGTTCACCTGTATGTTAGTATTGTTAAGCTACATATTAGAGTTGTAGGGAAGTGTTTGGTGTTTAGAACTTAAGATGCTGCATGTATTAGACCAGGGGGTCGGCAACCTATGGCACGTGTGACACCTTTGGCACGTGAGCCAATTTTGCCTGGCATGCGGCTGACAGCCAGGGTCCCGGCCGCAAGCCCCGCTCAGCATGCATGGCTGGCTGACAGAAGCGGCTCTGACAGACTGGAGGCAGGCACGCCCCCGGCTCCCCCGTCACCTTGCTCGGGTTCTGCGGCTCCCGGGAGCGTGAGCCGCCGGGGCACAGGGCCCAGATCCTGCTGTAGGAGGGCTGTCAGCAGTAGCTCACACTCCCGGGAGCTGCAGAGCCCGAGCGCGGCGAGGGAGGAGCTGGGGGAGCACAGGAGGACCGCCGCCCGCATGCATCCACTGCAGGAGCCCCCCCACCAGGGGGCACCGGGCCACAGCCTGGACAGGCACGCCCCTCAGCTCCCCGCTCACCGTGCTCGGGTTCTGTGGCTCCCGGAAGTGTGAGCCGCCGCCGCCGTCATCCCTCCCACAGCTCCCCCCCTCCCACTGCCTCAGCACTCCAAGTGGAGTTTTGCCTCCATATGGAGCCAGCGTCTCACCGGCATGGGCCTGGTAAGGGGAGTCCCAGGGGGCAGTCAGGAAGCAGGGGAAGGGTTGGATGGGGGGGAGTTCTGGGGGTCCTGTCAGGGGGTGGGGAGTGGTTGGATGGGGTGTGGGAGTCCCTGGGGGTCTGTCTGGGGGCAGGGGTGTGGATAAGGGGACAGGTAGAAGGTAAGGTCCTAGGGGGCAGTTAGGGTGGGAGGGTCTCAGGAGGGGGCAGTCAGGGGACAAAGAGCAGGGAGGCTTAGGTAGGGGTGGGGTTCTGGGGGGCAGTTAGGGGCAGGGGTTCCAGGAGGAGGCAGTCGGGGACAAGGAGTTGGGGGGAGGTTAGGGGTTCTGACTGGGGCAATCGGGGTGGGAAGTGGGAGGGAGTGGATGGGGGCTAGAGCAGGGCTCTCCAACACCACATTCTACAGGCCATGATCCTCTGATCCCACTGAAGGGTACCACAGGAAACTGCCCCATCTGCTCAAGAAACTCCCTGAAGCAGCACAGGAACAAATCTACACAGACACACCCCCTAGAGCCCGGCCAGGAGTATTCTATCTGCTCCCCAAGATCCATAAACACAGGACTCCTGAACGCCCCATCATCTCAGGCATTGTCACCCAGACAGCAGGACTACCTGGCTCTGTGGACTTTCTCCTCAGGCCCTATGCTACCAGCACTCCCAGCTATCTTCGAGACACCACTGACTTCCTGAGGAAACTGCAATCCATTAGTGATCTTCCAGAAAACACCGTTCTGGCCACTATGGATGTAGAAGCCCTCTACACTAACATTCCACACAAAGATGGACTATGAACCATCAGGAACAGTATCCCTGATAATGTCACGGAAAACCTGGAAGCTCAGCTTTGTGACTTTGTCCTCACCCACAACTATTTCAGATTTGGGGCTGATTTATAACTTCAGGTCAGCTGCACTGCTATGGGTACTTGCAACATTGTGTATGGCAACATTTTTATGGCCGACTTAGAACACTTCCTCAGTCTTGTCCCCTAGCACCTCTACTCTACTTCCACTACATTTATGACGTCTTCATCATCTGGACCCATGGGAAGGAGGCCCTTGAGGAATTTCACCAGGATTTCTACGATTTCCACCTCACCATCAGCCTCAGCCTGGACCAATCCACTGAAGAGATCCGCTTCCTGGACACTATAAATAAGCGGTGGTCACATAAACACTACACTATATGGGAAACCTACTGATGCTATACTTATCTACATGCCTCCAGCTTTCATCCAGACTGCATCCCATAATCCACTGTCTACAGTCAAGCTCTAAGATACAACTGCATTTGCTCCAATCCCTCAGATAGAGACAAACACCTACAGGATCTCTATCAAGCATTCTTAAAACTACAATACCCACCTGAGGAAGTGAAGAAACAGATTGACAGAGCCAGAAAGGTGCCCAGAATTCACTTACTACAGGATAGGACCAATAAAGAAAGTAACAGAACACCACTAGCCATCACCTACAGCCCTCAACTAAAACCTCTCCAGCACATCATCAAGGATCTACAACCTATCCTGAAGGATAATCCCTCGCTCTCACAGATGTTGGGAGACAGGCCAGGCCTTGCTTACAGATAGCCCCACAACCTGAAGCAAATACTCACCAGCAACTGCACACTACACAACAGAAGCACTAACCCACGAACCAATCCCTGCACAAACCCCATTGCCAACTCTGTCTGCATATCTATGCAAGGGACTGTAATAACCTAGTCCCAGATTTGGACCTTAGCGTCCAAAATATGGGAGTTAGCATGAAAACCTCCAAGCTTAGCTACCAGCTTGGACCTGGTACTTGCTGCCACCACCCAAAAAATTAGAGTGTTTTGGGGCACTCTGGTCCCCCTGAAAAACCTTCCCTGGGGACCCCAAGACCCAAATCCCTTGAGTCTCACAACAAAGGGAAATAATCCTTTTTCCCTTCCCCCCTCCAGGTGCTCCTGGAGAGATACACAGACACAAGCTCTGTGAATCCAAACAGAGTGACTCCCCCTCTCTGTTCCCAGTCCTGGAACAAAAAGTACTTTCCTCTTCACCCGAGGGAATGCAAAATCAGGCTAGCCAATTCAACACACACAGATCTCCCCTGATTTCTTCCTCCCACCAATTCCCTGGTGAGTACAGACTCAATTTCCCTGAAGTAAAGAAAAACTCCAACAGGTCTTAAAAGAAAGCTTTATATAAAAATAAAGAAAAAATACATACAAATGTTCTCTCTGTATTAAGGTGACACAACACAGGGTCGATTGCTTAAAAGAATATTGAATAAACAGCCTTATTCAAAAAGAAGACAAATCAAAGCACTCCAGCACTTATATTCATGCAAATACCAAAGAAAAGAAACCATATAACTTACTATCTGATCTCTTTGTCCTTACACTTAGAAACAGAAGACTAGAAAGTAGAACTACTTCTCCAAAGCTCAGAGAAAGCAGGCAGCCAGAAAACAAAGACTCAGACACAAACTTCCCTCCACCCAAAGTTGAAAAAATCCGGTTTCCTGATTGGTCCTCTGGTCAGGTGCTTCAGGTGAAAGAGACATTAACCCTTAGCTATCTGTTTATGACAGGGACACCATCATAGGACCTAACCACAATCAGCCACACCATCAGGGCTCGTTCAGCTGCACATCTACCAACGTGATAGATGCCACCATGTGCCAGCAATGCCCCTCTGCCATGTACATTGGCCAAACCGGACAGTCTCTAGCAAAAGAATAAACACAAATCAGAAATAAAGAATTGCAACATTCAAAAACCAGTGGGAAAGCACTTCAATCTCCCTGGACTCTCAATTACAGACTTAAAAGAGGCCATTCTTCAACAAAAATCTTCAAAAACAGACTTCAGTGAGAAACTGCAGAACTGGAATTAATTTGCAAATTTGACACCATCTAATTAGGCCTGAATAAAGACGGAGTGGCTGGGTCACTACAAAAAATAATTTTCTCTCTGTTGATACTCACAACTTCTTGTCAACTGTTGAGAATGGGCCACATCCACTATGACTGAACTGGCCTCATTAGCACTACAAAAACCACTTTTTCCTCTCCTGATATTCACCCCTTCTTATCAACTGTTGGGAATTGACCTCATTAGTACTGACCCCCAACTTGGTAAGGCAACTCCCATTTTTCATTTGCTGTATATTTATGCCTGCCTATTTTTTTTCACTCCAGGCATCTGATGAAGTTGGTTCTAGCCCATGAAAGCTTATGCCCAAATAAATTTGTTATTGTGTAAGGTGCCACAAGGACTCCTCATTATTTTTGCTGATAAAGACTAGCACCACTACCCCTCTGAAACCTGGATACTATTGTGATTTTTGGTATAAAGGACCATCTATCATGGAGGCAGGCTTGCCTGGGAGATAAGACAGACTGGACTGCCCAAAGGGACTGTCTGTGACTCCATGGTAAGGCTGTTACAGTGCTTGTGGAATTCACACTTATTACTTGGCTACTGAAATCTAATTATAGAACATTCCAGACAGTGCCATTCCAGACAGTGTGGCACTACAGTACCTTCTCCCTACCACTAACCTCACTTGGACTTTCCACAGCAGAAGAGGAGTACTAATTGTAAATCTACCAGGTGCTTCACAAGAGTTGCTGAAGTGAAAGCGATGAATCAGCATATTCCTACCCTCAACAGCAGAGGTTCTCAAACCAGGGGGCCGGAGCTCTCATGGGGTCACGAGTTTATTACATGGTGGGTCATGAGCTGTCAGCCTCTACCCAAAGCTCTGCTTTGCCTCCAGCATTTATAATGGTGTTAAATATATAAAAGTGTTTTTAATTTATGGGGGAGTGGTGTCACACTCAAGGGCTTGCTAGTGAAAGTTTGCGGGGAGATGTTGGATGGGATGGGAACTGAGTTACTGCAGAGAATTCCTTCTTGGGTGCTGGCTGGTGAGTCTTGCCCACATGCTCAGGTTTCAGCTGATCGCCATATTTGGGGTCGGGAAGGAATTTTCCTCCATGGCGGATTGGCAGGGCCCTGGAGGTTTTTCGCCTTCCCCTGCAGCGTGGGGCATGGGTCGCTTGCTGGTGGATTCTCTGCAGCTTGAGGTCTTCAAACCAATTTTGAGGATTTCAATAACTCAGTCCTGGGTTAGGGGTTGTTATAAAAGTGGATGGGTAGGGTTCTGTGGCCTGCCTTGTGCAGGAGGTCAGACTAGATGATCATATTGGTCCCTTCTGACCTATGAGTCTACGAGTCTATGAAAGGGGTCACCAGTACAAAACTTTAAGAACCATTGCTAAACAACCATTAGCATGAGTGGCACGAGCCCCTACCATTACAACTCGTCCATCCCTGGCAAATAAAGACTGGAGCAGCTTTGTGCCACTGCCGACTCTTCCCAGGTGCACTTTTCATTACCAGAGACAATGTCCACCTGCTTTATAGACTAGCAAAAACCAGGTGCGCATCTGGTCCATTGTACTTGTGCAGTTAGGATTCCTGACTTCTCAGCATTAAATTGTTAAGCATTTTTGGATGGCAGTAGCAACTGTGAAATATAAGTAGCATGACACAATAATAAGGAACTGGCTTTATAAAAGCATTTTGCTTACTCAGAGCGGCCTAGATTCGGTTTGAAAAGAAGAGTCCCATTTCCATGTCACAGAACTCATGAAAAATTGTTCCTTTATGGGCTTTTACAAACTGAAAGAGAAGCAATTTATTTTTCTGACATGCTGTCCCAAATTGGAGTTCCATGCAGGCAGTCACTTTTGCGAGAATTATTGTATTAATGGGGTTCTCCAGATAAATGGTGACACTGCCTCGCTTAAACTTCCCTGGGTGAAATATTAATTTTTAATACCAACACAAATCTGCTCTCACATCGTGCACTCAAGATATTATGTAGCTCAGAACAGACCCCGGTTACTTATAAAGGCTGACACTATGGAAAAAAGCCCTTTTTATCTCCACTTTTTGTAAATACTGCCATGTAAGTAACACCAGCTTAAAATAGATGGCCCAAAAGTGAGATAAATCATTTTCATTATCCTGTTCAGAACCTTAGCCAAACATTGGTGGTGTTGACCTGCAAAGAGAGTGTAAATATATTAATTTTTAAATTGATGCCAAGCAAACATTGGTTGTATTATTCACTTTATTCATGCTAAATGTTTTCCGGAGACCTGATTTATGACACAAGTGCAAGCTAGTCCAAAACAACATGTTCTGCAAACAGTGATAATGAAAAGGCAGTGTATTTGAGTTTATTACCCTTATTAATAAATGATCAGGCCCACAGAACAGCAGAAATCAGGTCAAAGTAGTGCACAGTGATTCATTGCAAAGAGTTAACAGGAGAATATTTTAAAACAATAAAAGACTAGCTGCAGTTAAGATACCAAGGGAGGCTTGTCATGGTATAAATTCCCCAATCTGAACCTTAGAGTCCAAAAGTTGGGGTAGCAGCATGAATTCCCCTAAGCTTAATTACCAGCTTAGATCTGATAGCTGCCACCAATCAGGACTTGGAGTGCCTGATACACTCTGGTCCCCCCAAAACCTTCCCTGGGGACCCCCAAGACCCAGACCCCCTGGATCTTAACACAAGGAAAGTAAACTCTTTCCCTCAGCAGTGCCTCTCCTAGGCTTTCCCTCACTGGGTTACCCTGGAAGATCACTGTGATTCAAACCCCTTCTCTCTCCTTCTCAGGCTTTCCCTCCCTGGGCTATCCTGGAGAGATAGTCAGATTCCAGTTCCGTGAATCTAAAACAAAGGGATTCCACCCTTCTCCCCTCCCTTCTTCTTCCCTGTTAAGTACAGACTCAATTCCCTTGAGACTCAACAAGGGGAGAAAATCAAAACAGGTCTTAAAAAGCAAAACTTTTAATAAAAAGAAAGAAAAAAAGTAAAAGTTGTCTCTGTAATTTAGATAGTAAAAGTTACCAGGTCTTTCAGCTTATAGACACTAGAAAGAAGCCTCCCCCCAGCAATATACAATTTAAAATACTTCCAGCAAACTACACATTTGCAAATACAGAAAACAATCAAAAGACTATAACCGCATTTCCTACTTACTACTCACTATTCTGAATATATAAGAGACTGTAGCAGGGAGATTGGCAAGAAACCTGGTTGCACGTCTAGTCCCTTCCAGGACCCAGCGAGAATAAAACAAAACCCAAAAAACACGAACAAAGGCTTCCCTCCACCGAGATTTGAAAGTATCTTGTTTCCTGATTGGTCCTCTGGTCAGGTGTTTTTGGTTCCCTGTTTGTTAACCCCTTACAGGTAAAAGAGACATTAACCCTTAACTATCTGTTTATGACAAGGCTGAAAAATCACCACTCTTTGAGACAGTTATGCAAGGGCAGAGGAACTACAAGGATGCATTAAGAAGCTATACTTGCTACAGGATAACATATAAGGGATTCGAGAGGTCTCCATGAACAACAAAAAGATCCTTAAAATTTACCTTTTACACATTCCTCCTGGATTTAGTTGCTTTCCATTATATATAATAAATACAATTTAAAGACCTCTTTGCTTTTTTGGAGCTGAATCCTGCTCCCATTGAAGTAAAACCTTTGGCTTCAATATTACAAGCATTCCACAGGAAGTGAGGAAAACAAGATTGAGTCCAACAGCAGATTTCCTAGCTGTTTGTCTTACATTTGATTTCCCCATACAATGGCACTTTATTACTCCCCAGGGATTATTCCACAGCCTCATATAGCTCACTATCAAGATTCTTTTTCCACAATGCAACCTATATTTTCTTGATTTAATTTCAGCCAATTCCTATTTACACCAGTTTGGGACACCCTACATAAATTCTCTCTTCCTTATGTTTGCAGCCTTACAGATTGCAGAATTATGTCCATCTGTACATGTTAAACTTTTAATCTTTTTTCAGAAACTTCCATCCACTGATCAATTTTGCTATTGAAAATCCCACCTGTCATGTTCCACCCCCCACTGTATCCCTGTATTTCAGATTATTTTCCCCCCAGATGGGCTAGCTTACATTTTTCTAAACTGAGTTTCATTTTGTTGTTTTCTACCTGTCTTTTAAAATTTGCCCTTTTGTTTTTGTTCTCTGCCATCAATGTATTCACATCATCTCCCAGATCTCCCCTGCCCCATGAAGGAAGAAGAGATCAATGGCCTCTGTTTATATATTCCACCCTACTACAGATCCCTGCAGGAGAAAGGTTTAGGCCCACATTGTTTGGGGCAGGATAGGAATGGAACCAATGGAACTAAATAATCTATTAGCAGTCCACATGGATACCTTAGCAAAGCTAACACAGCCCCTGGCCCATAGATAGATAAGGCTGGTGGTTCCATCCTAGTTTCCGCTTGCACTTCTGCAAGGAAGGCCCATGATCAAGCTAGCATGGGAATCAGGAATGAGTTGTATTGACACAGTCACATGGGAGAGGCATCAGTACACTACTGTTTCAGGAGTAAAACTGCAATGGAGCTCAATGTCTGCTCTGGAACTGGGGGCCTAAATGTTGTATACCAATAACCCAATAAGAGACCTCTACATCCGAATCTTTCAGATAACATGAACAACGAGGAGTCCCTGTGGAACTTTAGACACTAATAAAAGTATTGGGCATAAGCTTTCATGGGCTAGAACCCACTTCATCAGACGCATGGAGTGGAAAATACACGAGCAGGTATAAATACATGAAAAGATGTGATTTGCCTTATCAAGTGTGAGGTCACTCAAAAGAGAGAATTCAATTGACAGCAGGATACCAAGGGAGGAAAAATAACTTCTGAAGTGGTAAGAAAGTGGCCCATTTCAGACAGTTGACAAGGTGTGAGTAACAGTAGGGGGAAATTAGTACCGGGGAAATTAGGTTTAGGTTTTGTAATGATCCAACCACTCCCAGTCTTTATTTAGGCCTAATCTGATGGTGTCCAGTTTGCAAATTAATTCCAGTCTCTATGCAAAAGAATAAATGGACACAAATCTGACATCAGGAATCATAACATTCAAAAACCAGTAGGACGACACTTCAGGTCCTGGTGTCACTCAATAACAGACCTGAAAGTGGCAATTCTTCAACAAAGAAACTTCAAAAACAGACTCCAACATGAAGCTACAGAACTGGAATTAATTTGCAAACTGGACACCATCAATTATCTCATTAGACTGACCTCACATTTGATAAGGCAAATTACATCTTTTCATGTATTTATACCTGCTCCTGTATTTTCCACTCCATGCGTCTGATGAAGTAGGTTCTAGCCCACTAAAGCTTATGCTCAAATAAATGTGTTAGTCTCTAAGGTGCCACAAAGACTCCTCGTTGTTTTTGCAGATACAGACTAACACGGCTACCACTCTGAAACCTGTCAGATAACATGATTTATCATAAAAATATTGGGCAAAATCTGGAGGCAAACAAAAATGTTTTAATACTATGATGATGAGTGCCATATAAGTTCCCAGATGAATATATAGGCCCTTACTCAGGTTACTTGATTTCTATTAAAATATTCTTTAAATTTTTTCTGGCGTTTTCCTGGTAATGACCTTTTCAATTAACACTGGAGTAAGACAGGAAACCTTCCTTAGCATTTATACATCCACTTGATCCCTTATAAAAGGGAGTTTATTTAAATCCTTTTCTTCCTATGGACAGAGGGGCTTCACTCTGTGCATTCAATTAATCAGATGTTCAAAGATTCGGAACAAGTTACATTTGCATATAACTTCAGTCTGAATAAAATGCATATTTCTTTCCTGTTCAGTTTCCTCTCCAACATGGAGTATGCACTTATCTCTCACAAAAGTTATCTCTAGGTCAATCCACAGCTTTTTCAAAAGACCTGAAACAGAAATGGCAACCAGTAGCCTATGGAGAGAAATTGACCCTTTTGTCAGTTCTAACTAAAATATAAGGACTTCCTGCCTCACTCTTAGTCCTCAGAGTGTTACCAATTACAGATCTGTGATGAATCTTACCTCATTCCTCCATGCACAAGGTCAACACTCTGCCAGTGCTGATGGGCCTATCTATGCTCACGGAACATTTCTAGGTAGACTTCTAATGTTTTGGGATCCTATTAGCAGCTTTGTGTTTCTGTCTACAGGCATGAGCAGTTTTTCTTTGGTATCTCCTCATATTTGATTTCTGAAGTAGGATGGCCAGAGGAAAGGAGCATATATTTATGTTTTGCAGTTGTTTGTTTCTTTTTCCAATTTATACAGTACTTGTGCCATAAGATTTAATTCCTCCATGAGGACTGAACCATCAGAGTGTAGGATTTTTATTTGATATAAAAGGAGTCAGATTCTTCCTTAGGCAGCACCATAGTAACAATATAAGTTATACCAGCTTTGCTCCCTAAATCCCCCCAATGCAATTTACACACTACTCTATGGAGAAGGGAGTTATTTTAACATGAAATGCAGCCATATTCTTGGACACTTAAAATTCTTGATGTCCAGCATAACAGAGTGAGTTCCACTGAACAAGACTGAGTTCCCGTAAAGAAGTGACACTCCTTTCCAGCAAGGCAGAGGGGATTTTTAAGATTGCCCCCTATTTACATTTGCGATTGTTAGCTCCTATTAAAAGTAGACAGCATACTCAAAAAGATACCTGAATATTAAAGCAAAGTCAACAGAGCTACATCTCCCAGGAAAGTGCTATTGGATATTCTGGTACATGGATAGACACAAACAGTCTCACCCCTGGCTGTCTTTCATGCAGGTTAGGCCTGCTCCGAGCACCTCTCCTGAACTTGGCCATGCAGGTGAGCTAGGCAGGGAGATGCCTCATTTGAGATTCCCATCACACTTTAGGTGTGAACTAGGGCTCTAGGCAGCATCACGACTTGTACATGTCCACTGGCAGAAACTTAGGCGCTTATGGGGATTTAGGTGCCTAGCAGGGATTTTGTGAACATCAGTTGTGCTTCAGTGCTGGATTTAGGTATCTAAACAGGTAGTTAAGCACCAAAGTCCCTTTATGACTCTAACCCCGATCTTTATACAAGTCATCAAGTGGTCATTTGAGCTAAAGAACTGCAGAGCTGCAAGCTCCCATAGGTGACTCCGAGGCAGCTATCCCAGGGAGTGCTAACTGCAGGGAGAAGGTAGACTCCTGCAGGAATCCTTGTGTCAGGGCAAGGACCCACGGGGCTCAGAGAGGTGAGGGAAAAGTTTCTGGGAACTTTAGACCATATTAGGCAGAGGAACTACTGGTACTTTATTTTGGTATTTTGCCTAAGTTTTTGTTTAGCCAACAAATTATGCCCTGAGTCTGGCATAGCAGCAATCCATCCCTGAGCCACTGGCTTACCACTTCATTTGTGTCTATTTTGAAAGATAAATACACTTCGCAAGCTGCCTCTCTCTCACAGCTGGGCCAATGCTAACCCTAAAGCTATGGCTACACTATGAGGTTTTTAGTGACACAGCTGTGCTGCTACAGCCGTGCCGCTAAAAGGCATGCAGTGTAGCTGCTGTTTGTCAGTAGGAGAGAGTCTCTTGACGACAAAAAACTTCCACCTCCCACGAGCGGCAGCATCGGCAGGAGAGTGCTCCCGCCAATAAAGTGCTGTTCAGACAGATGCTTTTAATCGATAAAACTTTTGTTGTTGGTGGGTATGATGCTGCACTCCATATGTTTATGGAAATATGCTTATGAGTGTAAATATATTGTAACTGGAATATGCTTTATGCAAAAGGTCTCTTGTAAGGTATCATTACAAAGCTTATAATCTACTGAGTGTGTTCATCCTATTTGCATGAATGTATCATTCTTGTATCTGAAGATAGAAATATGAAGAATTACTCTGAAGTACTAGTGTAATTATGCAAAGTGTGGGCCATTAATGGTGCTTGGAATCTTGATGGATCCCATTAACTAGGACAATTGGTTGGAAATGGCCCTGTTTACTTGCAAGCCTTCTTGTATCCGTGGGTGCCAGTCAGTGAGTAATGAAGTCTCATAGGATATGTGACTATGTCACATGATACTGGAATCCATCTTAAACCTGGTGCTTTTCCATTTAGAAGGAAGGGTGGGAACCCAGAGAGAGACAAAGGATTCCTACCTTGTGCCAAAGCGATAAAAGGAAGTGGAACAGAACAAAGGGGGCTGCCAGTCATGAAAAATCCCCTAGTTACCACCTGAGCTGGAACTAACAAGTATTGTACCAGGGAAAAGGATTGGTCCCAGACTGGGAAGGAATCCAGTCTGTGAAAGAAGCTTATCGGAACATCTCTGAGGGTGAGATTTACCTGTATTCACTTTCTTAATGTATTAGGATTACACTTGCATGTTTTGTTTTATTTTGCTTGGTGACTTACTTTATTCTGTCTGTCTTTACTTGAAACTACTTAAATCCTACTTAGTACACTTAATAAAATCACTTTTGTTTATTAGTAAACTCAGAGTAAGTGATTAATTTCTGGGGGAGCAAACAGCTGTGCATCTCTATCAGTGTTATAGAGGGTGGACGATTTATGAGTTTACCCTCTATAAGCTTTATACACAGTCAAACGGATTTACTTGGGGGTTTGGATTCCATTGGAAACTGGGTGCTGGAGACGGGAGTACTTGCTGAACAGGTTTGGATTAAAGTCTGCAGATTTGGGGGCCTGGTTCAGACCCTGGGTCTATGTTGCAGCAGGCTTGCATGTCTGGCTCAACAAGGCAGGGTTCTGAAATCCCACGCTGGCAGTGGAAAATGAGCTCAGAGGTAATTCCAGCATGAGGTGACAGTCAGAAGGGGGTCTCTGTGACTGAACCCGTCACAGGGGTGTGTTTTTTAACATCTCTGAATGACAAAAGTTTTGCCAACAAAGTGCCAGTTTAGACAAACCCTAAGATAACTCCACTTACTTCCGTTGAATTACCTGAAGGATGAGTTAAAACCCTCAGTCCAGATTTTCAGGAATCCTCCAACCACATTCACAGGCTTTGCGATTACTTTAAGGCATCAGAGCAGTACAAAGCAGCCAGAGATGGGCCAAGAAACTGGTCCATATATGTTAGAACACTCCAGTATAACCACAGTTATCCTAATTTCCTAAGGGAAGTCCTAATACAATAATCTCTGCAAGGTATGGTCCTGAATGGCCTGAGCACAGGATTGAGTGAGCGACACCTTCATTTCAATCCCCCTTCCGACATTTGAACTTGCCACTGAGCCTCAACTGGCCTCATCCTTACAAAGATGATGTGAAGATTAGTTAATTAAAATTTAGAAAGTGCTTCTCAAGTCCCTGCCTATATCACAGACCTGGTCTTTCTTCACATCCTTCTCCCTTCCTCTCCTCATTCTCAGTGATGCTGCTTTGATTTCCCCCCGGTGTTCTTCTCTCACAAACACCGCCCTCTCCTCATGCTGGGAATGTCCCATCCAAACCTACCTGCCAAACTAACTCCTTCCTCAAACCTTGCCTGGGTCAGCTCAGCTGTTGTAAATGACATGATCCTCAAGATGCATATGCTTCTTAATGTATGGCCTCATGAGCTTATTGTGATATTTGTCCTTCACCAGTTAGAATCAGGGCCAGTGCAACCATTCAGGGAAACTAGGCGGTGGCCTAGGGCACCTACTGGTTGGGGGCGCCTAAAAGCCCCCTCAGGCAAGGAGGTGGAAGTGAGCTGGGGGGGGGCGCGTGGGGAGGGCTACCCGCAGTAATGGGGGGGTGCACAGAGGAACCGCTCTCTGCCCCAGTTTACCTCCACTCTGCCTCCTCTGCTGAGCACACAGCCCCCGCTCTAAGTCTCCTCCAATCAGCGCTGCAAGCCTGAGCGAGGAGGAGAATTAGAGCAGCACCAACGTGCTCAGTGGAGGAGGCGGAGCTGAAGTGAGCTGGAGTGGGCTACCCAGGCAGGCTTAGTTTCCGCAGGAGGTCTCCCCAGGCAGGGTTAGCTGCCGGGGGTGGGGGAGAAGTCTCCCCAGGCAGGGTTAGTTGCTGAGGAGGGAATGGGGCGGGAGAGGGGTTAGCTGTCGTGGTGGGGGGGGTAGCTGCTGCGGGGGGTGCTCCCCGGGTGGGGGGCTGAGTTAGCTGCTATGCGGGAGTGGGGTTAGCTGGGGGGGGTGCAAGCTGGAAGTTTCGCCTAGGGCGCAAAGCTTCCTTGCACCAGCCCTGGTTAGAATATACTCCTCTAGCATGTAAGCACCCCACCAGAGGTTGCAGCCCCCCTGTGCTAGACATGGTACAAACATAGTAACAGATAGTCCCTCCCCATAGAGCATATACTGTAAATAGATAAAACAAAATGAAGGAGGCAGAAAGGACACAGATAAAGGCACTTGCCCAAGGTCCCACAGCAGGTCTGTAGCATGCAGGAATAGAACCCATTTCTCCATAGTCCTATGTTCTAGCTACCGGTCCACACTCCTTTTTGGTTAATTTAGACCCTTTTTTGTTATGCCAAGTCAAACCTAGACTGTGTACACTTCAGCACCTCTTAATTATTTTGTGCAGTGGCTAGCTAGGATTCTCCAAAACTCCTAGAAGGATACAGTGTTGATCAGCCACTCTCAGCAATATATTCATTGAAATGCAGGCGATTACAGAATGAAAAGTTGCGTATACTAATCGATAAGCAAGGCTTTGCCACATGGAGCATTCAGAAAAGCCTACATTTCAACAAAGCTGAGGGCCAATGTCACGGGAAGGAGATTCCGATGCCATGGCTCTTCATTGCATTTTAGATGTATCCAGGGCCAGCTCCAGCATTTTTGCCGCCCTAAGCGGTGGGGGAGGGGGGAAAGCTGCTTTATTCTTCAGCGGCAAGTCCCTCCGGGAGGGACTGAGGGACCCGCCGCCAAATTGCCGCTGAAGAGACGGACATGCCGCCCCTTGGTGCACTGGTGCCTGGAGCCAGCCCTGGATGTATCAGACACAGCTATGTGATTCTGAACATGTCTGTCTTCATGACCCAGAATCGTGTTTTGTGTAATAATCTCTGAAGCACCTCTCTTTTTTTTACACTGTCTTATTGCAAATTATGGCACTGGAATACTTAAAAACTTTAGATTTCCTCCATCTAATTACTGTTTGTGGTAGTAGTCAAACAAAGCTCTTTTCCAGTATTTACAGACTATGCACCAGATTCTCAGATCTCAATTACATCCCAAGCACAGAACAAAGGAGCACCATTTATGCTAGTATTTTACCATCTGCATTTAAGCTTAACTCCAGGAAGTTTATCAATGAAGGAGCTCTGAATGGAGTAACTTGTCTTTTGCAACACTTGACAGTGTTTACTGTGAAAGGATTATTTGTTGTTATGAATGATGTGTTCATTATTTACTGTCTGCATTCAGCCTTTGTACATCTTCAGTGTTTTATTATAGAGTAAATGTTACACAAAGTATATTTAGCACCCTTCTGAGGAGATAAGTAGGCAGATGAAATGTGATGGCAAATTTGCAAGTAGAACAGAGTGAAAACATATCCTTCTAGGCACCACACCAGTCTAAGGGGTGGGTAGGTTATTTTTAACTTTAGCAGTACTGTAAGCTAATGCCATATGGTGGTTGTAATACATCCCTTCACTTCACTGAAGCTTTCTGAGGGGAGAGAAAAAGCTCACTGACTGTGGTATTCCCCATAGCTACTGCCTGTCACAGGACTAATTTAAGCTCAGCAGCAACCATTCAGTGCAGTCAAAGGGACTGCAGCAAAGTTCCTTTTCCCCTGAAGCAACTGTTCTTTGTTGAACAACAAAATACCTCCCACTATTAGCCCATAATTTCAGATCTCTGCTTGGCTTATAATGGGTTATTAAAATAATCTCCAATTATGTGTGTTGTTGTGCTTTGCTTTGGGAAATTGAGGGCATTGGTTTCTGAGATTTTTTTTATTTTGATCTTGTTTTATTCTGTAAAGCACAAGCAATCAGGTAACAGCCATTATTACCTGTCAATCTTTTTGCTTAGCACATGCCATCTAAATCTGACTATTTCTCTCTTCCAAATGCAAATTTAGGGGCAGAATATCTAGCCTCTTTGCCTTGCTTGAGTGGCACAGAAGAACTCTACTTATCATTAGTAGAGAACTCACCTAGCATGGGAGTTCTCAGCTGGCACAGAGTCAGCATATTAGCTCTTATGCCTCCCTTCTGTCCCCAGCATTAGAGCTGGGTGAATAACTGACTTTCCAGTTCACTGGCAGTTCTGGAAGGGGAAAAAAAGTTGGTTCAACCCAAACCAGAATTTTCAGCAAAACAAGAGTTGGACAAATTTAATTTGGGGTCAAACAAAATGTTTTCTTCAGCTTAAAACATTTTGTTCTGGACATTTTTAACCTTTTTAATAAAGACCCAGGAAATGAAGGATTAGGCTAGACTTACAAAATAAAGAAGGCAGAGGGAGAGCAGATGATGACAGCCCTGCCTTCTCTCCATAACCCAGTGGTTAGGGCTCTCACCAGGGATATAGGAGGCAAAGGTTCAAATCCCTGCTGTGGAGAAGGGCCTTGAACCTAAATCTCCACTCTCCCAAAGGTGTGCCCTCACCACTAAACTATTTAGGGTGGGAAAATAGCTTGATTTCTCCTGGGGGAGCTATCCCATTTCATATAAAATCATTAGGCCAAAGAGTGAGAATGAGGCTATAGGCTGATGTTTAGGGTATTCACCTGGGAGGGAGAACATCCAAGTTCCAATCCCTCTTTCAGTGAATATTTAATTATGGGTACAAGTGAAACAGTTCCAACAGCAGAGGTTGTGAGACCTCCACCCCAGACCATCAGGTAATTGGAGCAATCTCCTGGAATGTGGGAGACCTGCATTTGAGTCTCTGTTTCAAATCAGGCAGAGCAGGGATTTGAAGCTGGCTCTCCGACATCCCAGGGGGACACCACCACTTCCTTTATGAAAGGTACCTAAATCACCATATTACTGTAGCCTGAAAAATCAAAACATTTTATTTTGATGCTGAAGTGACTCATTTTGACATTTCTGATCTTTTTCTCTTTTTTGTTTCCACCGTAACAATTAATCAAAACGGACACAAATATGCGGAAATGTTTCAGTCAACCTGACTCTGCATTTTTGGGCAAAAAAAGTTTGGATAAAATATTTCAACCAGTTCTACCCAACATGTGAGGGATGTCAGAAGTACGACAGGTCATTGACTATTCCCAGATAGTGCACATCCCATTACCAGCCATTACCAGCAAGTGGAGCTTAGAAAAGCCCCCCAATTTGCTTTAAACTACACCAGCGCTGACAGAGAACCAGTCTGAAAATCAGAGAGTCACAAGACCCACACTTCTTTGGCACCAGCAAAGACAGAATGCAGCAGAGGATCTGAGCCATAATATCGAACATCTGAGAGTAATGGAACAAATGTACCAATAACAGTACTAAACCGCAAGAAAGAACTCCTAAAAATTACAGTATTCCTGTGGCTTTTTCCATGAACTAATTACATCATAATGTTACCAGTAATTAGGGTGATGTTATTTTCTGGGTCTCCGCTATGGGAGCAAATTCTGATGTCAGGTCACACAACCAGCAAACTGTGGAGCAGATAGGCATTGGGTTTTTGCTATTCCACATAAATTTGAATAAAAATTCGCTATCTGGGAGGAAATAAATCTTCCAGTGGCTACAAATCTGGTCTTCTGAGCTGCTCAGTTCAAAAAGTGTCACACTAATGGTTCCAAAAGTGACACCCGTATAGTATGAAGGAAGCAAAAAGGGTTTTAAAAAATATCAGTTGAAGCTAGTCCTCCATAACAACTCACTCAACTAACTGTCCCAGTACAATAGCAAGGTCCTCAGATACACTCCACATACAAAAAGGATTTCCTGTAAAAATATGCATGCTAAAAAAGATTAAACAAAATCATAATGTGAGGATGAGCCCAACCCACTAATTCATAAGCTCTGTATTATACCTCAGGAACATAAATTGTATCTGACCAAAGTGTATCATGCTCTTTTTTACTTTGGTTATGTGGATCATTCAATGTTGCTATTGCTCATTTTACCCCGTGCAACAATTCATATTCGAGAAATGAAAAATCACCAGTAACATTATGACACAATATATGTGACAAGATTTGCTACACTATCTCACAGCAACTTTTTTTTATTGGCACTCTCTGAACTTTCTGCCTGCTGTAGCCACAGACACATCCTCTATAATACAGTATTAAATACACATAGTTATATAAAACCTTAAATACAGACCCATGTATTGCAAACACACACTGCCTATAAAAACAACAGGAGAAACTTACACATATCATTGTTATATACTATCTTCACAGGAGCTCCAGTCATGGGCCAGAACCCCACTGTGCTAGGTGCTGTACAAACAGACCAGCAAGACTGTCCCCCTTCCCCAAGACCTTACAACCCAAGTACACAGCAAGAGACCACAGTTGAAGACAGAGAGTATGTCTACACTGCCATTAAAAACCCCACGGCTCCGAGTCACATAGCCCAGGTCAGCTGACTTGGGCTTGGGCTGCGGGGCTAGGAAACTGCAGTTTAGACTGATCGTTGTTTCCTTGTACTCCCCTCATTAGTCTTTCCATGTACATCTACACTGCAATTTTATAGCCTCACAGACTGAGCTCCAAGAGCCCAAGTCAGCTAACCCAGGCTCTGAGACTCGATGCCACAGGGGTTTTAATCACAATATCCAGAAAAACCAATGGGGGAATATAAGAAAACAGTGAAATAATACTGATTGGCATGATAGGCTGTGATCTGACCATACCAGAAACCTAATCACTGTCAAGTTTTTTGTCGGCATCATGGAAAAGGAGGGATCTGAAGAAGGAGTTTTGTAGCTGTTTACAGGGAGCTATTCCTGGCACCATGGGAGAAAGCACAAAGGTGCTTGTTTGAAAATGTAAACAAGTAGGAAATGGAGGCTGGTATCAGCCAATGGAAGGCAGCCGTCAATCTGTAAGAGAGGAGTGATATGGTCAAAGTAATGGACTAGTAAAATGATCTTGGCAGCTGCATTCTGAATAGATATGAGTGGGGAAGATTGCATTTGTCAAGGCCTGAAAGAAAAATGTTGCAGTTATCAAGACATGTGACACAGGGCTTTAAGTTTGCTCATCCTTCACTCAACCTCAAAGAATGCCACATTGCAGATTTAAAGGTTGAAAGGCTCAGGGATACAATGTTATCTAGAGGAGCAGTCTGCAAACCTAGAGCAGCATCACAGAAAGCACATGAATGAAACTGAGATTGATAAGGAATCATTACCATGCTGCCCTGATGTGACCTCGCCCCATGGGTCTACTCTGAGAAAACCATAGAGAGGAAACACAACAGATACCAAACCTTACAAAAATAATAATGATAAGAGTATGGCATCTACTCAGTAATCAGGGGGTGGTGGCTCGCCAAAGGTTTGGTTCAAAGTCTGACTGCAACTTCTGTGCAGCCATTAACCTCTTATGTATCTCTCATCCCTGGACTCCCTTCTTCTCCTGGCCTCCACTTCCTCTTTGCTGACAAACTCATGTCTGACCTCTCTTCTCTTCCTCCCTGCTTCAATTTCTCCCTGACAGGCCGATCACTGCTCAGCAAGAGGTTCACTATGGTAAGTCTATGTAACAGCTACCATATAATGTCATAAGAGATATTATTGCTTGGCTATGAACAATGTGATCTTTAAACATTTAAGTAACTTTAATTATAGTGAGAGAGTGACTCCGAGTCTTCTATTATTCATAGCATAGGTGCAGCTTCCTCTTCCCGTTTCCCACCTCACCTAAGTGCTTTGACCCTTAACTGAAAGAAGTAGCTCTCAGGGCAGAACTGCCTCCAATCACTCATTCATGGGCTTCCAAGTCACCCACAATGATGCCAGTTAGTGCCACATGTTATTACGGTTGCTTCTACTCCTCTTGTATGCAGACATCAAAGCTCAGTGCCCAGGTTCTGAAACCAGAGGATAGCCTATGTATCAAGGGAGGTTAGCCATTGTAAACTATCCTCCAGATTTCAAGCTGGGCACTCATTCATCATGAGTTATTGTAAACCACACACCTCCTCAATGTGGTGATCTGTCCCATCTAGTGGCACTGAGACCACTTAGAGTTAAATGAGTCTGCTCTGCTGCCTTAGTAACAGCCAGTTGGCTTTTAGCTCATGCGGTAGAGGCTCATGCACTAAGTTCCAGAGGTCCCCGGTTCAATCCCGCCCGCTGATGACCAGGGTCTGTCGGCATTACATCATCAACTGCAAAGCTTATCCTGCAGTCACAGCATGGAGAGGACACTGGGCCAAGCCGGTGCATAGTTGTGGCAACTCTGGATGAGCCAGCGAGGAGCCTGTTAAGCCTGGTCCAGGATCTACACTCAAGTAGACAAGGAGGTAGCTGCAGCGATGGACTCATGAATTTCTTTAGTATGTTACACTTCTCCCATCAGTGCTACCATTCTATAAGAACGTGGTTTTCTGCTCCCTGGTAATGCTGATCGTCCACATATGGACAATTATGGTTGCTGTGAGATGGTCATCTATGCATTAGGAAATGGGCTAAAACTCATTTAACACAGGCCACAAGCCAGCTATCAGAAGGTACTGACCTTCGGCCATCCAGGGCCAGCTGTGGACTGGTGACCTACAAATGTAATACCTCAATAAAATTATTAAAATTACTGCATAAAAGGCCAGGTGAGCAACTTTTCATCAGCAATTCCAAATTAAAAATCAGAGGGGAAGTCCATTTTTCCTACATCCCTTTTTTCAAAAATTCCATAATAAATACTTTGAAGGGATTAAAAAAAAATCCTCAGCAGTCATCTTGTTTTGCTGAGAAATGATGTATGACTTTGCACCAGTAGCTGCAGCAGCATGTGCTTGGCTCTACAGTTTGATTTATTGCAGTTAGTTTAAAAAAAAAAAAAAGAAGGAAGCTTATTCCAAAATACTTTAGTACATATGTTCATAGAGTTATTTTTAGACTAGCACAGACATAACCAAAGAAACAGGCATGCTTATACTATGCTGTGCGCATGCTGTAAACTGCTGATCTGAACATACCTGAAGAGCCTTTAAACTATATGATTTCATTATACTATGTAAATTAAATAGTCCTGATACAGTAGGTAAAGGTTCATAATTACTGCTATGTTTGTTGATATTTGCTGTCTACAGTTCAACAGTCTGAATACCAAGATGGCCCTCACACCATTAGCGTTAATTACACTTAAATAGTTCTGTGCCGTGTTTGAGGAAGATGATTTTCAGTTGCATTATCAGGTAGTGCTGTGTTTGTGTTCTAGCAGTAATGAGACTCCCTTGTTTTCAGTACATATTGGCAATGCCAAGTTAGCTCTGCTTCCAAGTGTAAAATCCTGATACTCCAAATAGGTTTGCACATAGTGATACAAAGATGTTTGTACCACTGATTTATCTGGGGTGTGGAGGGAAAGGCAGGTACAGTAGCAGCAGCAGACATCAATGGGATTCACATAAATAAATACTATGCATAAGCAAAGGTTACAGTATCTGGCACACGGTAGGCAGAGTTGATAGCGACACTTCTAGTTAAGGTTGTCTACCACTTTCCATTAGAAGGCCCTATTTTCAGTTGCTTATAACTTTCCATTTCTTCAACGATTCAGGCTAAACTGTTCCTTCCCAGGTTTTTGCCTCTTGTGGAAAATTTCAGCAAAAGCTAGTTGTTTCTAAGAACAAGATTATAGAAAATTTTTGCCCATGTTATCAAAAAAAAAAGTCTTACAACTATTTAATTTGAAAATCTACAGTGCCTCCATGCTTGGGAATGGGGGATTGAAATTTGGCAGGAGCATTATTCTGATGCAAGGATGTGGCCTTTGCTGTCCCTGTGAAAATCCACCCAAGTTCAGCCCAGTAATAAACCACACAAAAAAAATCACAGATCTTATTTGCCAGCTAAATTCTCAGAAGATTCCCTCTGCACTGGGCATGCTCCACCCCGGATCTAAGAAGGACTTTAACTATAATTGCTCCTTCCAGGTGCTGGGGGCTGAGGTGGTGTTGAGAGCAGGGAGACTGTCTCATGTGCTCTCAATGATCAAAACTGGTGCCCAGCAAAAGGAAGAGTGGGAGAATAGGAGTAGAAAGGTCCTGTGGAAAAAATAATCACATGCTATATAATTACAGACAGTACCATAAACACAAGGTTAAATTAAGGTTGAACCAGCAACTTAATTCTGGCATTTCCCAACTTTTGGGTATTAGACTTTGCAATCTCATCTTTCTTTAAAAGAAATTATATACAACACACACACACCAAACATATTAAAATGGGATTCTACTCTGAAAAGTGACTATGTAAAAATGTCAACTTCTTATCTGTAGCTGTTCCCAGTTTATATTAAGAGGGGTGTCTGCTCGTCTTAAGGGAAAAAGATATGTTTTTACTCTGAAGCACAGGCCTTACCTCTTGAGCTAAATCTAGCTAGCTTAGCTATTACTAAGAGATCTATCACCATGGGCATGATTATCTAAATTCAGCTTCCTGAAATTACACCCACATTACTTCTTTTGCTGTCACTTCTGTATTTGTTCACCAGTGTCAGCAACAATGTCAGCACAGTAATTACAACAGGACACAGCACTAAACACTGTTTGAGTTTGGGTTCCACATACAGAGGTTTTGCTTTTTTTTTTTTCCCCCCTCCTTCTATAAGTTATTTGAAATCCAGGTCATTTCTAGTCAGATTAAAATCTGGGAGGAAAAATCTGATACCTAAACAATTTAACAATGTATTTAAGTCATTCAATGTGTTATGAATAACTCATTTTCTGCCAAAAGCTATATTTCTTCTGAAATGTGGTAGTCCATAAAGAATTTTTCTAAAATATGTTTGTCTCATTTCACTATATTTCTAATAAACTTTTCAGAGGTCTTCCTGCCACTCTAACAGCAATTAAACAATTACTGTTGTTACAAACTGGCCTTCTCCCTAGAGCAATTCAGTTAAGTTCGAAAGCTCAAATGGATTTTAACCATTTATTGAAAACCACAATAGATTCCAAATGAATGCTCCTAGGCTACAGTATAGCAAGTACAGTAAGCAATCTCTCTCCCTGCTGGGTGGTCCAGTGAGGTGAACTGGGTGCAGGAAGACAAGCCTCCCTCTCTGTTCAGAGTATGTCACCTCTCCACACAGAGAAGCTCTTAACTCTACCCCTCTATATCTTAAGTTATGCGTGTGCCTTGTGATGGACACATGCACAGCTGCCCAGACAGGCTCAACCATGGCTCCTACTGCTGAAAAAAGTGGAAGCCAAACATATATTACAATATTAAACAAAACACATGCTAAAACAGTGATGAGATGAACACTGAAACAAGAAAAGGCAAAGGTGACTCACTCCAAGGACACAAGAGCACCCAAGAGTGCACACTGCATGGGGGCTCTCCAGTTCCCAAACACTGTCCTTTAGTCATGTTATGACTTTAAAGCTTTCTAGCAGTTTTCAGCAACTGAAG
This sequence comes from Gopherus evgoodei, assembly GCF_007399415.2. Classification (NCBI taxonomy): domain Eukaryota; kingdom Metazoa; phylum Chordata; order Testudines; family Testudinidae; genus Gopherus; species Gopherus evgoodei. The sequence goes on from NC_044323.1 coordinate 68,574,696, forward strand.
TTTCATAAATGCAATAGTATGCACTTAACAAGAAAGCCATCCTGCCTCCTATTCATGGCTCTGATCAGAATGTTTGCCTCAGAGAAACTGGTTAGAGGCCCATCACACAGGTTCTGCTAGGAGGTGTTTTACTGCAGCACAGCATGTCTCCCTTCAAACTATTACCATTCTTCCTGGGTTTCAGACTGAAAATAACGCTGAAATAAGCAAAAAGTTTGAATCTCATTTAGAAGTTCATTGGATCTCCAAAAGAGTAACAAAGTGCATGTCTCCTAACTTCCCTTGGTCTTCTACCTCTGGGTGAAGAATTTTATTAGTCTGGTAATTGCAATGAAATATCAACCACTACATACAATTAAAGAATTTTACAAAGGTTGAAAGTTGTACATATTGTTGCCCCTCTGATCAACAGTAACTGATGTCAGGTCAGCTTCCCAAAGGAGGAGACATGAGTGATGTAGATCACCTCTTTTAGGAATCTTACCCTTATACACTAATGCCTAATTCCCAGGGAGCAACTCTTCCTCAAGCATTGACTAGTTAGAAAATTTAAGGCAGACACCAATGTCTCTTACTCACAGTTGCCAACTTTCATGCAATAAATAAGCAATCCGACTTTCACAATAAGCCAAAAATCAAGCTAATCCCATTTCAAAACAAGGCCAAAACAAGCCAATCCCTAAGAACCTCAACACTCTATATGATTAGGTCCCCCAGAATGCAGTCTGGAACTGTGGTGGACCTGCTGGGCACCCCTGACTCTCCCCCCGACTTTTCCCCTGCTTGTCCCTTGCCCCTGCTTGCCAGGAGCCAATCAAAAAAAAGAAGCAATAAGCTACAACAAGCAACAAGGTACAAGCCAAAAACTAGCCAGCAAGCAACTCACAAGCCAATTAAGCCAAAAACAAACCAAATTTCTGTGTTTTTTCTGCAGGCTTGGCATATCTGCTCTTACTGCTTGCCACAGCTCCCCCAAAGAAAACTGCATCCAAAACCCCACATCATAGCATTTTCTTCCAAGACTAAAAACTAGCTCGAATACTTAGGAAAAGGACTCGTAAGACTATATGTAATGGTGCCATCTGGTGACCATTTCCATAGCAATATGTTCTCTCTTTCCCACATCTTGTTTCTATTTAACTATTTCAGTTCTTACCTTGCAACTATCTGAAGCACATCCACAAGCACATCCGCAGAGAGATACTAGACCAGAGACAAAATATATATTTTTAAAAGGCTGTTCTCTTAGAATAGTAAGTTTAGCTAAGCTAAAAATAGGGTGTTCCAGAAATCTTCACATCCAAACCAATGTCTTGTCTGTACCAGAAAAGTGTACAGGGTCAACTAGACTCATTTTTAAAACTTCTCTAGTTAAAGCCAATGTGAAAATCAGTTTAACCCTTCCTCAAAATCAGTTAGCTTTCATTGGTATGTTACCAACTTTAGATGAATCTATAGAGTCTCTACTTAGTCTTTCACGTGGGCCTATATCCTACCCTTTGCCTATCCTGCTTGCTCTTACACAGTCTGAGTGTATACTGTTTACCAGACGGTGTTCAGTGCCCCAGTGGCTCAACCCCAATATGAGCTTGCCACCAAAGCTGGACAGCCACATGGGAATGGAGCTATCAGTTGCACCCTGCAAATGAGTGTAAGAGGAAGTAGCATGCCTCTGTGCACCCGTGGTGTCCAGCGAGGCATTCCTCCTTGCCATGGCACAATATCCTTCCTGATGCTTTCGCTGGGATTGGAGTAGCTTTGCATTGTCCCTTCCTGCAGGCTGATGATAATTAAATAGCACAATCTAGCTCTTAGTTATTTACATAAGAGATAAAAGTTGGTCTTTATCCATAATGCTATAATACTGCAGACACGGATTCATTTAAAATGATACAAGACACTTTAAGAAGTTTTTAAATTAAAAAATCAACCTAGGTTTGACAAGCCATTATTTGCCCCAGTACAAATGTTTCTTTTATTAAATCTGAGAACTGTCCTGTAAATCAGTGCCTTGTGCTCTGTTCAATGAAACAGAGAGCAGGCTGCAACTCCTGATTAGCTTCCTTTGCAGTAACCAAGACTGGACATTCTGAATGATCTATTTCCATTATTCCATTTTGCTGGCTTTCATTTTCATTACTTGATAGCAGCATTAGCTTTAAGACTTCTTCATGAAGCACAGGTCTCCCCATTGTTTTCTGCATCTATGACAGTAACACTTTCTAGCATCAGGGAGCATTTATCAGATGATAAAGACTGCTTTAACAATTCCCTCAGTCCTCCATTTTCATTTCGCTCACAATTGGGGAAGGCACAAAATCACAACAATTAACAGTAGAAAAAGTAGTAGTCTGCCTTCAGCCGTTTGTTCAGAAATACAGAACATTCTTGGTGTTCAAGTGTAGGGGCTTCGCCTCATAGGGGCAGCGGATCTAATGCTGAATCTGATAGTCATGCTAGTCTATTGGGATGTATTTAATTTTCCTTTTTGCTCTCTTTGTTAATTCTGCTGTGGATGTTTCATATTAAGGCTAAACAGTAAAACTCCCAAAGTAGTAGACTTGGCAAAATCACCTTTCACTGTGCAACGACTTGTGAAAATAATTCTAAACAATTCTCTTCCTCATAATGTTTAATTTTAATTAATCAAATGGCTTATCCTATAATCCTTCTTCATGTTCATTTTAAAATTACTGGGACCTACCTTCAAACATGTTAATGGTATCTTCTTTGCTGTGGTATCCCAGGCTTCTGCTTAATGATTTTGGCTGTATTCCAACTGAAATTCTAACCCACTGTGTGCATCTCAGTCAAAATCTAACTTTTGGAGGGGTTCTTAGCTTTGCTTGAGGAATCCAGCTTTGAGAGGTGTTTATACATAGAAGTTTTGCTATACCCCTGAGTTCTTTCCTCCTGGTGCTTTTTCTTCCTATGGTTTGATTTTTGCACAAAACTTAGTCCTTGTTTAGGCTTAGGATTTCAATTATGTGTATCTTTAAGAAATATAGGGGGTCATTAAAGAAGTTAAATCAATGACACTCAGGCCAAAATTTTCAAACATATCTAAAGTTAGTCTCCTAAATCCTTATTTAGGCCCTAACAGTGGCTTGATTCTCAAAGGTACTGAGCACTCCCAACACACTGACTTCAGAGGGAACTATGGGTACTCAGAACCTCTGAAAATTAGGCCACTTTGACATGGCTGCCTTTAAAATTATTGATAGTTAGACACCTTCATTTGAAAATTTCATTCGTTCTGTTATCTTACCCTTTCAAAATGCTAATGGATGTATAATGCATCCAGACCAGTGACACACATACTATGCAATATTATAGCCAAACAGTACCACTTCCCGTTCCATTTCAATGAGCAACACCTCATGAAAGTGTGCACTAAATTCAGACATTCAAGTTTGTGAGTAAAGAATAAAGTGGTATTGAAGCTAGTGGCGGGTAAAAGGATCTCACCTAGACTGGAGGAGAAAAAGCCTCAATATAATAAAAGCTGAACCGTTTCAGTGAATTATAGCACTTACAGAAAAGTAACAATCAAATAGGTCACACAGTTTACTCCAAAATTTCGAGATTTATATTGAATCCATTCGTCTTGCAACGAAAAACAGTGAGACTATTAAAAGGACATCTCAAGCTCAGTCTTGTGACTGATACATGAATCATGCTAAGGTTAGGGAAGATTGAATTATCACAATAGATAACAGATTTCCCCCTAATGTCTCCATTAGCTATGAAAACTGTTATACACAAAGGATCAGAGGACTGTCGGCCCTTTCTGTGCTGATTTCTCCTATGTTTCATACACCTGTACTTTCACTTATAGTACGAGTACAATAATGTTAGGAAGAAAGACCTAGTCAAAGGAAGAGAGAATAAAACTCAGCTAAGCATCTTTCAGAAGAAAGTTAACAAAAACAAAGTAACTCATATGGAAAATTCAGGTCAAAAAGGACCACACACAAAAAATCAAATCATATAACGAAGCAGAGGGAGGACCTGATTTGCTTAATTGATAGCAACCTAGTATTGATTTGTAAAAGGAAAAAGGAAACACAGAAGTGTTCTTATAAGACTGTGTCTACACTACAGACTTTACAGCAGCGCAGCCTGTACCGCTGCATCTGAGTTACTGCAAGGTCTCCCATGCAGCCACTCTATGCTGACAGGAGAAGGCTCTCCTGCTGACATAATTAAACTGCCCCCAACAAGCGCCTGTAGCGTCGTCCACAAATATAGTGCTGTCCACACCGGTGCTTTTGTTGATGAAACTTATATCAGTCAGCGGTGTGTTTTTTCAAACCCCTTACCAACAAAAGTGCTAGTGCAGACATAGCCTAAGCATCCTCTCAGCTATATAGAAAAAGGATCTAAATTCAAGCCAATCCAGTACACAAGTACCAAATACATGGTAAAACCTAGTGAAGTAAAGCAAATGCAATGTAATATCCCCTGCAGTATAGTAAGTGGTAATATCACTGGGATACTAATGAATTTTCTGATGCGTGCAGATAAATGCAACAGAAAATTCCCCTTAGAGTTCAAGATGCAGGATCCTCCATGGTACTCAAGCCTCAAAAATATCTCATTTCATTTATATCCCAAACTCTGACTAATGCATAGTTTCCTATGTATGAATGTTCTATAGAAATGGCAGAGAACAATTCTGAATTCAGAAAGACTAAAAATACACACCTCAGTGAGCTATGCAGCGGGCAGAGCAAATATGGCTGCTACACCTGGCACAAAGGGAAAGAAAAATTAATGGAATGTCTGAGGCTGACTCAAGAAAAAAAAGTCACAAGCCAGTCAGACAAGATGATCAGAACGGAGGGTGGGAAAAAATAGAAGCAGCGTTGGAACTATAAAAAGGCACAGTCACATTCAAAGTGCTAAATCAGCACAGAAGCCAAGTCAGAAACTGTATCACTATCAGAGTTAAGTGAGGAAAAGAGTAACCCCCCAAAAAAGCAAAGAAATACAAACAATTTACCAGTGGCAGAAGAATAGAAAATTGGGAATTTAAGGAGACAATATTGGAATGTGAGGACTAGCAGGGCAGGAAAGCCATTAAAGGTGAAGCCAGTCACTCATGAGTAAGGTTAGGATTTTGTCACAGTTATTTTTAATAAAAGTCATGGCCAATAAACAAAAATTCATGGGAGCCAGTGACCAGTCTGTTACTTTTACTAAAAATAACCAGAGGACAGGTGGGGGTGGGGAGGGAGAGGAATGACAGCTGGAGCCCCATGGGGAGGGACTGACAGCCCAAGCCCCACTGCCAATTGCGGGGGAGAGCACAATCCCAGTGCAGCCACTGAGGAAGAGGCACACGGCTCCAGCTGTGGCTGCATCCACAGAGGCAGAGTGGAAATGACACACAGCCCCAGCTCTGGCCCCAGCTGAAGTTGCAGGGCCAGGGCGCACAATCCTGGCTCCTGCCCCAACCCGGGGGGGGGAAGGGCAGCCCCAGCTCCAGCCATGGGGCAGGGGTGCACAGCCCCAGCTGCAGCCGCTGACAGCTGAAGCCGCAGAATTCACTGAGGTCCAGTAAAGTCACTGACTTCCATGACATCTGAGACTAAATCATATTCTTACTCATGAGGCAACATCATACAGCATAGGGTCTCAAGTGAATGATAAGACTCAGAACCAAAAAGGCTGGAGCAAATTGGGACAACAGCTTGTGACAGCAGGTGCGGGGATGTGGATTGTAGCAGGTGGAGTGATACAGGATAGAGGAAGAAGAGTGACTTAAAGCTGGAAGATCTAATCACTAGAACAAGGAGAAAAAATTTCCTTATAAAATCTTCATCCTCACTTTCAATTAAATCGAGCAGAAAGAATTAAAAACAGATATTACACACATCAAATGGAAGGCTAATGAGATAAATTAAAATGATTTCCATTTATTTTAATGTAAGTTCATTGAACAAATAAATATGCATTACTTAGAATATGTACAGACTGAAAACATATGCAGTCTAAGTATAACTGTGAACCCCTTGGATGATATTACAACATTAGTTTGATGAATGACCCAAATTTGTGGCCCTGGAGTGTTGTAGGGATTATACATGGATAATTTCAGTAGTTAGAAAGATATTTTATAAGTGCATGCTGTGAACTTTGCTCATGCTAGACAAATGGCATTACTTCAAGTTATTCCCAAATCCTGTAACGCTCCAGAATCATACGTCAGACAAGTAATCTTATATGGTGCAAATTTACTTTCAGTCATGTACTGCTGAAGAAAGGTTGATACGTCACAGCAGGGACGATATTTTACAATATGTTCATCTGGCACCTTGAAAAATGAAGTTCAGGATTCTGACTGGGGGCTTTTAGCACTACCATGATACCAACAAGTATTGTAGTAGTGAGGTTTGGTAGAACTAGCAAAAGACCTTAGGCCAAATCTTCTGCTAGTTTAAATCAACAAAGCTCAATTGAAGCCAATAGGGCTACGACAATTTACACCAGCTAGTGACTATGACCCCTTGTCTTCAATGTAGGCACATTCAACAAAACAGTTGATGCATTATGCAACATTTGGTTCTATAGGTTGTTTCGGAGGGGTTGTTCTGTTTTCATACTGATGGAATCAATTTCTTAGAAGCAATCACTGGTGTTCCAGAACAGAGAGGCTTCTATGGAGTTGAGCTACTCAGGTTGGTAGTGTCTGCCAAAATAGCTATGGTATATACTTGGTTGCAAATCCATTTGTGCTGTTGTGCCACGATGACCTCACATTGATTCTCCAAATTCTACATTGTTTGGACACTCCCACATAATGGACCTGATTTGCCTCTCTCTCACACCAAAGTAAATCAGGAGTAATTCTACTGATGTGAATGAAGTTGCAACTACGCAAAAATTAGTGTAAACAAGACTCAATATATATGCAACTAGCCAGATCCAGACTAACATGGCTACCCCTCTGATACTTGACACCATGCAAGAAACTGCATATAGCCGTATGGAGTGGAAATCCACCAACTTCATGAAGAAACTTGTTTTACAGATCCAGACTAACACGGCTACCCCTCTGATACAAAACTACCTAGGTTCTCCTATCCTCTAAATGCAACTGGAACCCAAAGGAGGACTGTTTCAGACATTCCAGCATTTCCTATTAAATCACCAAAGAGCTATCCAGTGTTCAATCTTATGAAAAAGCTTTTGAGAGATACAGCACAACCAAAATCATTAAGCAGCATAGGATCTGTCACAATTCAGGACAACTGTACTTCTATTTCCTCTTTGTGATCCAGCAAGGGTACCCTCCCATAGGCTTCCAGCTCTCCAGGCATCACCTGTCCTGGGTAGAGACACACGTTCTTCTCCCTCCTGACCAGAGTATTTCAAGGCTGACCACTGGGAATTCCACAGCAAAGTCAGGCTACCTAGGCTGGCCAGATTTACTTTTTGCCTCAGAGAAGGTAAACGCTGTAATTGCCACAATTAAGTTAGAACACAGCTCCTTCTAAGCAAGCACATTTATTCCTAAGGTAAAAGCAATACAGAGAAAACATATCAAAACAATAAAAGAATCTTACATGCATGCCAATAAGCTTACCAGACATCGCCCCCTCACTCCAACAAGGGTTCTGGCCAGTGAACAGTCCTTCAAACCCCACTGATCCTGTGTCTACAAGTCCATAACTCCTTTTCCTCAGAAAAGAACCACCAGGAATCTGTGAGTTACTCCTTTATGCCGTTTGGGCCTTTTGACCCTGGGAATAGGTAATTCATAGACAAAGGTTCTCTCCCCAGGACTAAGCTTCAAAAGATAAGGTCTGGAGATGGGCATTTGCATTCCTCTCCTCACAGTATTTCTTAAGAAACCTACTCAACTAGCAGTTCATTTTGGTCTTAGCCTATTGTTTAATAGTTCTTTAAAACTCATAACACTTGCCAAGGTTTACATTAGTTATGTCTCCTAGACAAGTTACATACAATCCTACAATAATACATAAACATTTGTATTTTTAATACAATGAGCTCGTAAGGTGCATAAACTTAATTCAGTCAGGTTTGTCCAGGATATTGCAGGAAATTGCCACACCTATCATAAGATCTCTTAAACGCTGACCAGGGTTATCATGTGATCCCAACTCCAAAGGGAGGCCTGAACCCAGAATGGAACCCGTGCACCTGGAGTTAAAAAGACACAAGCTTCTTAGGTACCATTTCTGCCTCTCTCTAGTTCTTGTTCTCCTTCCCACATTTTTCTGTCTCATCTCTTCCCATTATCTCCTTTAACACCAGCTCTTATTCATCTCTTCCCAGAGTTCCCTTTCACCACTCCAGCCCCAGCTTCCCCAGCCCCTAAAATGTCCCTCTTCCCCTCTCCACCAGAACTCCAAATAGTTGGAGTTGATCCAATAAAGGGCATTGCCTCAGCTACCTTGTTCCCACTAGAACTCCAAATAGGCTTTGTGTTCCTGGCAGGCCAGACCCTAGAAAGGCAGGAACCCCAGAAGTAAGATGGGAAAGGAGGGAAAAGTTCTGTCAATTGAGGAGGGAAGGGCTGGGACAGGAAAAAGCAGTTGAGTTATTAGCTGGAGCAGATCTGCCTGGTATGATCTGTATTCGCTGGGACTAGGCGATGGGGAAAAAACAAACAAACAAAACAAACACCACACATAAATGATTAAGAAAAAAAAATAAATTATTATAACTAGCATTACTTTCTTCAGGAAGTGGGAAGTCATTCTCTGGCAGAGTTCTTGTCGGTTCCCCACATATCTGCCCTCTCAGTTAAACCACAGAAGGTCAACCTACACTGTCTGGCCTAGAACATCCACCTCTGTTGCAAAGGCATTTTTATTCTAAGCCAATATTTTCAATGGATTATATCTTTCCAAAAGCCTCTGAGATGAAATATTTCATACTTGTTGTCAGCCTAGAATTAAGAGTAAGGAGAAATCCAGCTGGCTATTTCAGTGTTACTCAAGTGTAAAACCATGATGTGTTCAGCTGCTAAGAAAGGCTTAGATGCCTTTCTGAACTCATGAGTTATCACAACTCTCAAATGGTTAGATTTAAGACCTTGTTCTTGGCATGCATGTAGTTCCTGTCAATGCACATCAATCCTGATCCGTAATGATCTTGTAGAGCAAATCCTGTGCCTCTTGTAAACAAAGACAGAGAATTGTGCCAAACTAAACACTGATTTTGTGATATGGACAAGTCTCCAATAGGGTCTGAGTGAGACAGTGAAACTCAGTGCACTCGTGAATGAAGGCAGAATCTAAAATCGGACAGTGATGCTGGTAAACCATGTACCAGCTCTGACCAAGATCATCGATTTTAGCTAAAAACTGACAAACGCATAGGTGGAAACCAAACCAGCTCAGCTGTATGTTAGTTTTATTCAAAATAGGTATTAGTCTTATAAGAATGTATTTAGACTCTCCAGCATCATCATCACAGGACCTAACCAGATCAGCTACATCACCGGTTTAATCACCTGCACATCCACCAATGTTATATATGTCCTCATGAGCCAGCAATGCCCCTCTGCTATGTACATCGGCCAAACTGGACAGTCCCTACATAAAAGGATAAATGGACACAAGTCAGATATTAGGAATGGCAATGTACAAAAACCTGTAGGAGAACAATTCAACCTTCCTGGCCATACAATAGCAGATTTAAAGGCAGCCATCGTATAACGAAAAAACTTCAGGACCAGACTTCAAAGAGAAACTGCTGAGCTTCAGTTCATCTGCAAATTTGACACTATCAGCTCAGAATTAAACAAAGACTGTGAATGGCTTGCCAACTACAAAACCAGTTTCTCCTCTCTTGGTGTTCACATCTCAACTGCTAGAAGAAGGTGTCATCCTCTCTGACTGAACTAACCTCGTTATCTCCAGACTGATTCTGGCCTGCATATTTATACCTGCCTCTGGAAATTTCCACTACATGCGTCTGACGAAGTGGGTATTCACCCACAAAAGCTTATGCTCCAATACATCTGTTAGTTTATAAGGTGCCATAGGACTCTTTGTTGCTTTTTACAGATCCAGACTAACACAGCTACCCCCCTGATATTATGAAAAGCTTGTAAATTGCTGCAAGCATTAATCTCACTTGTAATGCCTGTATTCCATGCTATAAGGAAACATGTAAGTTTTGCTTTATAATTTTAAAAATATTTGCTCTAATCTTCTGAACTCGGGCAAGGGAATTGTCCCCCACCCATTAAGGATGCCTATCAAGATTAAACGGGCCATTAAGAATCATCACAATACAATGAACTGGTGGGTGGCTCTATCATAACTTGGAAATGTTACATGCAAGGGAGCTCATCTCGTGGACAAGAAAATTTGTCATATGTTTGAACTCTCATAGGGCCACAAACATTAAGCTAAGGCAGAAAGCCCCAGGAGTTGCCCGTAGGTCTGCCCTGAAGGACATCTTGAATTGACGGATCATCACTTCTCTGTCATCTTTAGGACTCATAAATGGTAATTCATTTGTGTGTATATGTTTGCTTGCTTTAACCTCTAAATAACTCATTTCTTTTTCCTAATTAATAAAACTTTATAGACAGTTTTTTACAGGATTGTCTACAGGTGTTATGTCTGGTGTAAGATCCCAGATCAGTTTGTACCTTAGATAAGTGACAGGTCTCTTGGGATTGGAAACAACCTGAATATTTTGTGATTTTTGGTGTCAGTGGACATTTATCACTAAGTACAGTTTGTCCGGGTGGCAAGATAGACTGGAGAGTCTAAGGCGACTAACTGAGACTCATGGTAATACCGTTATAACAATCCAGGAGTTCACATTTGGTACTGGGTTGGTGAAATCCATTTATAGAACACAACACAAGTTTGGGGTGTCTGCCCTGTTTTTGACAGTCTGCCTGAGGTAGGCACTCACAGTCATGAGTCACTTCAGACAGTGTGACACAGACCTCCAGGAGTAAAAAATACAGTCATCTAAACATTGAGATGTTTATCTGAACCTGAACACTAACCTTTTTTGGAGGCTTGCTCAATATAAGGATTCATGAAGACTCAAAATAATTGGAAATGATCAGATGGAGACATGCCTGTGGGATTGTAAAAGTCTCAGCTTTTCTAATGTGTCATTTCCCTCCTCCTCCCCTGTCTCTCTCCTTATACTGGTAGCAAGGTGTCATAGTATAATTCCCAAATCTGGACCTTAGCATCCAAAATATGGGTACTAGCATGAATTTTCCTAAGCTTAATTACCAGCTTAGATCTGATAGGCTGCAAACCAATCAGGACTTATGTAGAGCGCCTGATAGATTCTGGTCTCCCCAAACCCTTCCCTGGGGACCCCCAAGACCCAGATTCCTTGAGTCTTACAACAAAGGGAAATAAACCATTCCCTCCCCCCTCTTTACCTCCTCCCAGATCTTTCCCGCCCTGGGTACACTAGGAGATCTGTGTGATTCAACTCCGTGAATCTAACACAAAGAGGAAATTTACCTTTCCCTCCCTCAGGCAATACAGATTCAAGCTCCTTGAATGTGACACAAAGAGGAAACTTATCCTTCCCCCCACCCTCTCCGCTCTCTTTCCCTTCTCCCCACCAGTTCCCTGGTGTACACAGACTCAAGTCCTTTGAGCCTTAACAGAAGAAAACTCAAACAGGTCTTAAAGCAAAGCTTTTAATAAAAAAAGAAAGAAAAAAAGTAAAAGGTTTATCTCTGCAGTTTAGATAGTAAACAGTACAGGGTCTTTTAGCTTATAGAAAATGGATAAACAGCCTTATCCAGATAAAATACAATTTAAACTATTTCCAGCAGATTACACTTTTGCAAATACAGAAAACAATGTAAAAGCCTATATTGTCTTTCTACCGCTGTACTTACAATTGGAAACAGAAGATTAAAGAGCCTGAAGATTCGTGTGGTCACTCTCAGAGCCCAGAAAGAGAACAGACCAAGAACAAAGGACCCACACACAAACTCCCTCCACCCAGTTTTGAAAGTATCTTGTCTCCTGATTGGTCCTCTGGTCAGGTGTTGCAGGTCACTGTTTGTTAACCCTTTACAGGTGAAAGAGACATTAACCCTTAGCTATCTGTTTATGACACGCCCCCCAAATCGCAGACAGTGGGGAACGTCACTGGCGGTGATTTCCTTCTAGAACTTTAGAATAAACAGATTAACAGAACACATGCACCTTTACATATACTACTAAGTATGTAAACTACAAGACTTTCTACATTTCAAGGACAAATTTCAACCAGTGGATTCTGGGAAACTCTCATGGGAGAGTGCATGAGCTACTTTGTTAGAAGCTCCTGAAATGCGTTGAATTTCAAAATCAAAATCTTGGAGAGCTAAACTCCACCGAAGAAGTTTTTTGTTGTTCCCTTTGGCAGTATGAAGCCACTTTAGCGCAGCATGGTCAGTTTGTAGCTGGAACTGCCATCCCCAAATGTATGGGCATAGCTTTTCCAGGGCGTACACAATGGCATAGCATTCCTTTTCACTGACTGACCAATGGCTTTCCCTCTCAGACAGTTTCTTGCTGAGAAACACGACAGGATGGAAGTTGTGATCCAGTCCTTCCTGCATGAGAACTGCTCCTATACCACGCTCAGATGCATCTGTGGTTACTAGGAATGGTTTGTCAAAGTCCGGGGCCATTAGCACAGGGTCAGACATGAGCGTTGCCTTAAGTTGGGTAAAGGCCTTTTGACACTCATCAGCCCACTTAACTGTATTCGGCTGGGTCTTTTTGGTCAGGTCGGTCAGTGGTGCAGCAATTTGGCTGTAGTGTGGTACAAATCGCCTGTAATACCCGGCCAAGCCTAAGAAGGATTGAACCTGTTTCTTTGACTTTGGAACAGGCCACTTTTGGATAGCATCCACCTTGGCCTGTAGGGGGTTTATGGTTCCTCGACCCACCTGGTGTCCCAGGTAAGTTACTCTGTTTTGGCCTATTTGACACTTTTTGGCCTTAACAGTTAATCTGGCCTGCCTGATGCACTCCAAGACCTTTTCCAGGTGTTCTAGGTGTTCGGGCCAGGAGTCAGAAAAAATGGCCACATCATCGAGGTAGGCAACTGCATATTCGTCCAGTCCTGCTAGTAGACCATCTACCAGCCTCTGGAAGGTGGTGGGTGCATTTTGCAGCCCGAAAGGAAGTACATTAAATTCATACACCCCCGCATGGGTGATGAATGCTGACCTTTCCTTGGCAGGTTCATCTAGCGGTACTTGCCAGTACCCCTTGGTCAAGTCTATTGTAGATATGAATTGGGCACGTCCCAGCTTCTCCAATAGCTCATCGGTGTGTGGCATTGGATAGTTGTCTGGACAAGTTACCGCATTTAGCTTACGGTAGTCCACGCAAAAGCATATTTCCCCATCTGGTTTGGGTACCAGAACCACTGGAGATGCCCATGCGCTGGTAGATGAGCAGATTATACCCATCTGTAGCATGTTCTGGATCTCCCGTTCTATAGCAGCTTGGGCATGAGGAGACACCCGGTAGGGTGGGGTTCTAATTGGGTGAGGATTACCTGTGTCAATGGAATGGTATGCCCATTCAGTCCATCCTGGGGTGGCTGAGAACAATGGGGCGAAGTTAATGCACAGCTCCTTGATTTGTTGCCGCTGCAGACGTTCCAAGGTTGTGGAGAGGTTCACCTCTTCCACGCCACCGTCTTTTTTCCCTTCGTAGTAGACATCATCAGGCCACTCAGCGTCATCTCCTCCCTGGACTGTAAAATGACAAATCTGTAAGTCTCTGGAATAAAAGGGCTTGAGAGAATTAACATGGTAAACTCTGGGCTTTAGGGAGGAATTTGGAAATGCTATGAGGTAGTTAACAGCTCCCAGACGGTCTTGGACCATGAATGGCCCTTCCCATTTTATGGGCCTGTTGCGCCTCCAAGACCATAACCTGGTCTCCTACCTTGAAGGAACGCTCTCTGGTATGTTTGTCATACCAGGCCTTTTGCTCTTGTTGAGCATCCTTTAGGTTTTCTTTAGCAAGGGCTAAAGAGTGTTGGAGGGTGTTTTGTAGGTTGCTTACAAAGTCCAGAATGTTAGTCCCTGGAGAAGGCGTAAACCCCTCCCATTGCTGCTTCACCAACTGTAATGGCCCCTTAACCTCGTGGCCATACACAAGTTCAAACGGTGAAAACCCTAAACTGGGATGTGGTGCAGCAGTTGCTTTTTGCCTACAGCGCTGTAACACTAGGTCCCAATTATTGGAGTGTTCATTGACGAATTTACGTATCATGGCCCCCAAAGTTCCATTAAACCTTTCCACTAGGCCATTGGTTTGATGGTGGTACGGGGTGGCAACCAAGTGATTCACCCCATGAGTTTCCCACAGTTCTTTCATGGTGCCTACCAGGAAATTAGATCCTGAATCTTTAAGGATGTCTGAGGGCCAACCTACCCTGGCAAAAATGTCTGTTAGGGACTGGCACACAGTGTGTTAGTCCTGGTGTTGCCTAGAGCTACTGCTTCTGGCCATCGGAGTATGTCCGATGAAAGTCCATGAAAGTCAGTATGTACTGCTTTCCTCTGGGTGTCTTTTTTGGGAAAGGACCCAGAATATCCACAGCTACTCGCTGAAATGGGACCTCAATTATGGGGAGTGGCTGGAGAGGGGCCTTGACCTGGTCTTGGGGCTTTCCCACCCTTTGGCATACCTCACAAGACCGGACATACTTGGCAACGTCCTTGCCCATCCCCTCCCAGTGGAAGGACTTCCCCAACCGGTCTTTGGTTCTGTTCACCCCAGCATGGCCACTAGGATGATCATGGGCTAAGCTTAAGAGCTTTTTCCAGTACTTAGCTGGAACCACTAACTGTTTTTGCGGATTCCAGTCTTCCTGGTGTCCACCAGAAAGAGTCTCCTTGTGTAAAAGTCCTTGTTCTACAACAAACCGGGATCGATTAGAAGAGCTGAGAGGCGGTGGGGTGCTCCGTGCCACCGCCCAAGCTTTCTGAAGGCTGTCATCTGCTTCCTGCTCAGTCTGGAACTGTACCCTTGAGGCTGGAGACACCAGTTCTTCTTTGGACTGTGGACTTGGGCTTGGTCCCTCTGGAAGCATTGTAGATGATGGGGTTGTTTTCATTGCTGGTGAACCGCTTTCCGCTGGTGCACCAGGTGGTATTTCAGGCTCTGGCTGAGCCTCTTGGGTATGGTTGTCTGCTGCTTCTGCCAGTTCAGGCTCGCTGGCGCCCTCTGGCGTTGGGGTTGAAGATGGGTTTGCAAGCGCTGGCGTCAGTGCTGGCAACGGTTCTGGTGCTGGCTGCTTTTCCAGTTCCTGGTCTGGGACTGGAAGCACTGTGACTGTTTCAGTTGTTGGCAGGGGATCTGGGTCCACTACCTCCGTCTGGGTCTCTGGTAACACAGATGGGGACTCTGTGGACGGCTCAGGAACAGGAATGGGTCTGGAAGCTTGCCTGGTTTGGCTACGGGTAACCATTCCCACTCTCTTGGCCCGCTTCACCTGGTTGGCCAAATCTTCCCCCAGTAGCATGGGGATGGAATAATTGTCATAGACTGCAAAAGTCCACATTCCTGACCAGCCTTTGTACTGGACAGGCAGTTCAGCTGTAGGCAAGTCTACAGCTTGTGACATGAAGGGGTAAATTGTCACTTTGGCCTTTGGGTTGATGAATTTGGGGTTTACGAAGGATTGGTGGATAGCTGACACCTGTGCCCCCGTGTCTCTCCACGCGGCAACCTTCGTTCCGCCCATTCTCAAAATTTCCCTTCGCTCCAAGGGTATTTGAGAGGCATCTGGGCCTGGGGATCTTTGGTGTGATGGTGGTGTAATGACTTGCACTCGGTTTGGTTTCTTTCAGCAGTTGGCCTTTATATGTCCCAGTTCATTACACTTAAAGCATCTTCCAGCTGATTGGTCACTGGGTTGAGGTGAGTTACTGGAGATTGGTGAGGTGGAAGAATAGGACGTCTGTGGCTTTCCTTGGGTTGTAGGTGGGGTCTTTGGTTGTCCTCGGTTGTAGGGTTTATTGTCGGTGTGCCCTCTGGGGTATTCGTTCCCCTTGACAGTAGCTTTTTTCTTTTCTGCCACTTCCATCCATTTGGCTCCAATCTCCCCCGCTTCGGTTACCATTTTGGGTTTTCCATCTAGGATGTACCTCTCTATTTCCTCAGGAACACCATCTAAGAACTGTTCCATTTGTATCAGGAGGTGCAGCTCGTCCATATTGTTAACCTTTGTTCCTGATATCCAGGCCTCATAATTCTTTGCAATGTGGTAGGCGTGTCGGGGGAATGATACATCTGGATTCCATTTTAGGGTTCTGAATTACTGACAGGCATGTTCAGGTGTTATCCCCATTCTGTATCTGGCCTTGGTTTGAAAAAGTTTATAATCGTTCATGTTCTCCTTAGGCATTTCAGCTGCCACCTCTGCTAAGGGTCCACTGAGCTGTGGCCTCAGTTCTACCACGTACTGGTCTTCAGAGATGCTGTACCCAAGGCAGGCCCTTTCAAAATTTTCTAAGAAGGCCTCAGTGTCATCACCTGCCTTGTAGGTGGAAAATTTCTTGTGATGTGGAACAATCATTGGCGCAGGGTTGTTAGGACTGGCTGGAGCATCCTGCCTGGCCCACGCCAAGTCCATTCTGCCACCATGTCATAGTATAATTCCCAAATCTGGACCTTATCATCCAAAATATGGGTACTAGCATGAATTCCCCTAAGCTTAATTACCAGCTTAGATCTGATAGGCTGCCACCAAGCAGGACTTATGTAGAGCGCCTTATAGACTCTGGTCTCCCCAAACCCTTCCCTGGGGACCCCCAAGACCCAGATTCCTTGAGTCTTACAACAAAGGGAAATAAACCATTCCCTCCCCCTTTTTTACTTCCTCCCAGATCTTTCCCGCCCTGGGTACACTAGGAGATCTGTGTGATTCAACTCCGTGAATCTAACACAAAGAGGAAATTTACCTTTCCCTCCCTCAAGCAATACAAATTCAAGCTCCTTGAATGTGACACAAAGAGGAAACTTATGCTTCCTTGTCATAAACAGATAACTAAGGGTTAATGTTCTTTTATCTGTAAAGGGTTAACAAAGGGAACCAAACACCTGACCAGAGGACCAATGAGAAAACAAGATTTTTCAAATGTCAATGGAGGGAAGTTTTTGGGTGGGTTTTCTTTTGTTTTGGTTCAGTGGCCCTCTCGGCTCTGAGAGTGATCTCTCTATCTCCAGGCTTTCTAATCTTCTGTTTCCAAGTTGTAAGTACAAGGATAGTAAGACAATAGGTTTATATTGTTTTTTTGTATTTACATGTGTGTAGTTGCTGGAATGTTTTAAATTGTATTCTTTTTGGATAAGGCTGTTTATTCATTTTTTCTTTTAAGCAATTGATCCTGTATATTGTCACCTTGATACAGAGACCATTTTTATGTCTTTTTTCCTTTCTTTTTATATAAAGCTTTCTTTTTAAGACCTGTTTGAGTTTTTTCACTGGTTAAGGCTAAGGAACGAAGGGAGGGGGAAAATCTCTGTGTGTTAGATTTACTAAGCCTGACTTTGCATACTCTCTGGGTGAGGGGAGAGAGAGATTTGATCTCTCGGTACTTGTGTTTTAAGGACTTGAAGCAGGGAATATCCTAGAGTACCCAGGGCGGGGAAATCTGGGATGAGGTAAAGAGGGGAAGGGAAGTGGGTTATTTCCCCTTCTGGTGAGACTCAGGGCATCTGAGTCTTGGGGTCCCCCAGGGAAGGTTTTGGGGAGACCAGAGTGAGCCAGTGTCATAAACAGATAGCTAAGGATTAATGTTCTTTTACCTGTAAAGGGTTAACAAAGGGAACCAAACACCTGACCAGAGAACTAATCAGGAAACAAGACTTTTTCAAATCTGGGTGGAGGGAAGTTTGGGTGTGAGTTCTTTGTTCTTTGTCTTGGTTCGGTGACCCTCTCGGCTCTGAGAGTGATCTTTCTATCTCCAGGTTTTCTAATCTTCTGTTTCCAAGTTGTAAGTACAAGGATAGTAAGACAATAGGTTTATATTGTTTTTTTGTATTTACATGTGTGTAGTTACTGGAATGTGTTGAATTGTATTCTTTTTGGATAAGGCTGTTTATTCATTTTTTCTTTTAAGCAATTGACCCTGTATATTGTCACCTTGATACAGAGACCATTTTATGTCTTTTTCTTTCTTTTTATATAAAGCTTTCTTTTTAAGACCTGTGGATTTTTTTTTAGTGGGGGCTCAAGGGGATTGAGGCTGCAGCTCACCAGGGAATTGGTGGGAGGAAGAAGACGGGGGGAAGAGAGAACCTCTTTGTGTTAGATTTACTAAGCCAGACTCTGCATACCCTCTGGGTGAGAGGAGAGAGAGATTGATCTCTCGGTACTTGTGTTTCAAGGACTTGAAGCAGGGAATCTCCTAGAGTACCCAGGGCGGGGAAATCTGGGAGGAGGTAAAGAGGGTGGAATCCCTTTGTTTAGATTCACAGAGCTTGAATCTGTATATCTCTCCAGGACCCAGGGAGGGAACACCTGGAGGGCAAGAGGGAGAAGGGAAGTGGGTTATTTCCCTTTGTGGTGAGACTCAGGGCATCTGAGTCTTGGGGGTTCCCCAGGGAAGGTTTTGGGGAAACCAGAGTGAGCCAGACACTGGAATTCTGGCTGGTGGCAGTGATATCAGACCCAAGCTGGTAATTAAGTTTGGAGGTTTCATGCTAGCTTCTCATGTTCTGAACTCTAAGGTTCAGATCTGAGTAGGAAAGTTATGACATTCCACCCACCCTCTCTGCTCTCTTTCCCTTCTCCTCACCAATTCCCTGGTGTACACAGACTCAAGTCCTTTGAGCCTTAACTAGGAGAAAACTCAAACAGGTCTTAAAGCAAAGCTTTTAATAAAAAAAGAAAGAAAAAAAGTAAAAGATTTATCTCTGCAGTTTAGATGGTAAACAGTACAGGGTCTTTTAGCTTATAGAAAATGGATAAACAGCCTTATCCAGATAAAATACAATTTAAACTATTTCCAGCAGATTACACTTTTGCAAATACAGAAAACAATGTAAAAGCCTATATTGTCTTTCTACCGCTGTACTTACAATTGGAAACAGAAGATTAAAGAGCCTGGAGATTCGTGTGGTCACTCTCAGAGCCCAGAAAGACAACAGACCAAGAACAAAGGACCCACACCCAAACTCCCTCCACCCAGATTTGAAAGTATCTTGTCTCCTGATTGGTCCTCTGGTCAGGTGTTGCAGGTCATTGTTTGTTAATCCTTTACAGGTGAAAGAGACATTAACTCTTAGCTATCTGTTTATGACACAAGGCATCTCAGATGCATCTTTATCAGAAATTCACGCTCTGGTGCCAACAATTTTTCCTGAGAAACCTGTTTGCAGCAAATAAGCCAACAGGCCACTGGAAGCCGAAACACATGGAACTGGTTGCATAAGAAACAGCTGACAGTGACTAGAAAAAAAATTGGATTTCTCTTTATACAAATAAGCTTTGAGCTAAAAGCTCACCTATAACAGTGATTCTCAGCCTTTTCTACACAGCAGTCCCCTTTGCCATACCGGGAGCCCTCCTTCCATCTAACTGGGACTCACTTTATTAAGCAATATCAGAAAGGTAAGGTGGTCAGACTCTCCTATTACCTGTGTGTGACCTCCAGGTCAAGAACCCATGATCAGTTGAACCCATGAGTTGTGTGCTTTGAAGGGCATTAATTTTAGTACCCTCGGTTTTTGCCCTCTCCCTTTTTCTAGCTTGCTCTTTGTTTCCTTCATTAGCTGAAGCAGAAACATGGGCACAAATAGTGAAATCTGACTCAGAGATGGAGCCAAAACAATAACGACATCTACTGAGACAGACTCTCAGTCTGTCAGCTTGAACACAATGGATAGTCAACTGCTTTAATGCATCATGTATGGAAAATTGAATGCTGCATTTCAAAAGAGAGAAAAAACTATATCATCAATCAAACCACACGCAGATGTGAGTCCAGATGGTCTCTGTTACGTTTGGTGTAATGTTCTTAAGACATCTTAAAAGAAAGATATCAACAAACAAATATACTTTTCAAAGATGAGGAATAAACACTGCTCCATCTATTTGTGTTCATCAGAAGGAAAGTAATAATGTCATAAACTGAGCTAGGCCATATTCAGGAAAGCACTTAAACACATTTAGGTGTTTTTCCGATGAGATATCTTCGTACATACCTTCTCCTTCCTTTTCCCTTACTGAAGAAGACAAACCAAAACTCCTATTCCCAAGTTATATCCATCTGAGAGAGGGACCAAGAGGAAGATTCAGAACATGCACTGCCAAAGGAGAGAACAAAGAGCAAACTCACAGTGGGGAGAGAGAGAGAGAAACTGAGTAGGTCCTGAAGATAAGGCTATTTCCCACATTGTTTTAGGGGAAGAAATAGAGGGAAAGGAAGTCACAGGGGGATGTGTGAAACTGTACAGTGAAGCAGGGCCCAAGTAGCTTTAGAGACAATGCTATCATCTTTACTCTAATAAAGCATTGAGTTAGAAGAAAATGATTCTTCTTTTGACTCTAACCTCGTCATGTAACAGTGACTTTATAATAGAAGTGGGCTACCAAACTGCACATTTAAAAAAAGTTCTAGCAGGTGTACAGGATGTTTAGAAAAACAGCCTACTTAAGTTTTGCTGTATTCTCTTCTACCAGACTCCCTTTTTTACAGCTTACTTAAGACAATAACTTGTGCTGTCAACAATTCTGTTTTCCTTGAGGGCTAGAGAATTTTACAGTCCAAACTTGAAACATTTCTAATTAATAGAGCTACTGAAATCTGACATAATATTGCTATGTTACTAGTATATTTTTGTTACAGCAGATGCAGTTATGCCTCTGTATATTACTTTCCTCCTTTCTGTGATAGATTGTGCTTCCCACATGCTTAACCAAAGATGCTGCAAGAAGAACATTAGGAAACTAGCCAACGAGAGCAACCCTTTTGGTTTGTGCTTCTGAAATGCTTGATGTAGAGCCAAGGAACTGACTGACTGTTACTACCTCACTAAATTCGATCTTTTTTAAAAGAAACTTGCTGCAGCTGCCATACAAACTGGCTACTTTCATAATTACTGAAATACCAGGACCCCTGGTACAACTGTCCAGATGGGACAATAATTTACAGGCATATTGAACATCTCCAGGTGCACTTTCCCCCATCAATATATTATGGATAAGCAAGGAGTCTTATTTGTTTATTATCTCTAGATGATCTCCACCTACTCCTGAGTCCTATTTTAGTGTAAGTGGACTCAGCAGGGCAATTCTGCCAATGGCGATTTTTCGTGTGGCAGTTGTGAGTCTATTGATGGCTTCATTGTGTACTTAATTGAAATTGAACAAGCATTTACAGTGAAAAGGTCAACATGCTTGACTTAAATGGAACAGTGCAGCATGTGGTTGTGTTCATTCGACATTCAAAGATAGTCATGGATAATTAAAACAGAGAACGCAAGGAAGTAATCAGATCATAGGGAACAGAGTGTAGTTTTTAAACCCCTAAGTACAGTCCTAGAATGCAATGGTGATGGTGCATAACCCCTATGATGCAGTTTGTTAGCTTGTCAGTCATATAAACAGCAACTCTCATTTTCTGTCATCAGCTGTATATTTAACCAACAGCAAACATTAGCACAGCTACATTTATTTAGCCCTAACAATGGTAAAAGGAAATGCATGGTAAGACTGTGAAATCATGCGTTCATCTACAGCATTGCCTTGTTTTTACTGGACGCCCAATATTTTTCTGATCTTTGTCCAGTAGATATTCCAAAATTCTGCACAGTTATAAAGGATTAAGCAATAGAGGTTAGTAATCAGGAAAAGGTTGCAGAGGACATGTAACCCGGGGGTCCACTGTAAGAAAGGAATTTCAAAATTCGCTACCTAAAAGAACCATTCTATTTATGATTCTCTGAGATCGGATTTGCCACTGCCTTGCATCTTGTGTAGTTATTTATACTTCATAGAATCATAGACTATTAGGGTTGGAAGGGACCTCAAGAGATCATCTAGTCCAACCCCCTGCTGGTGTAAAATGTGACTATAGCAGCATTTTACACCCACTTCATATGAATGTAAATAGCTCCACAAGATGCATACTAGGGGAATCAGGCCAGGTATAAGTAAGTTTTCACTTCTGCAGCAAGAGTCTCCCTTCTTCGGCAGGAATAAAATTGTTGTTGAAGGCAGCTGCTAAAGAGCAAATTCATCAACAGAACTCCTCTCCTATCAGGATTCCCCTGGCCTGAGAAACAGGAGGGAATATATTAAAAATTCTACGACTGTGAAAAAAAGCCTACACACAAAATCAACACATCATTTCCTTCCCCATCCCAACTTCATTATTCTCTTTCCACTCAAAAGGCATTGAAAGAGTTATATTAATGCTTATGGAAAAGATCCTACAAAGAGTTTACAAGAAAATGGTGTTACTATATTATCTTTGCACTGTACGTTATGGGAAAGTTATATTCCCCTCCCACACACACAGTGTAACAGAATTCTTCTTTTGACGCAACCTGTAAGCCACAGTTAGAACACTGTACAAACAAACTGAAGTTCTCATTGTGGCAGATGCAGTTCATTAGCTCTACCCCAGATAAAAGGGAAGTGAGTTGCTTTCTAGGGAGAAGCAATTAGATCAGAGGAGCTATAGGAAGGAAACCCTAGGGGCTGCCAAGCCCAGGAATGAAGCTTAAGCAGACATTTGTATTGTGTTGCTGTTTTAGTCATCAATAAAGCCAAACCCTCAGGGTTTGTGTGATTTTTATTATATTTTTTGAGGACAGGTTAAGGGCTCAACTCTTGATTCAGGCCCTACTTGAGGTTTCAATGAGCTGCTGAGAGCTCCGCACATTTGGAAAGATCAGGACATTGTTTTGCTCTTCTGAACACCTAGAACAGTGGTTCCCAGTACGAGGCCAGCTGGTGGCCCAATTAGCACACTGCTGGAGCCCAGCTGCGTGCTAAAAGTCAGTGAGTTCCAGAGCCAGGGCTGCCACACGGCAGTGTCCAGAGTTGGGGTCGGGGCTACCACCCAGTCCTGCAAAATGGGTTCTGGCTTTGGGGTTGGGCCTGCCGCCTGGCCCCCACACAGCAGGGGCCGGGGCTGCTGGCCAGCCCTGCACAGTAGGAATAGGGGTTGGGTCAGGGCTGCAGCCCAGCCCTGCACAACAATGTATGGGAGCCCTGCTGCCTGCCACCACCGGGACTCCACTCCTGGCCCCACTCTGTGGAGGGATCGATGGGCTGGAAGCGCTGGGCATAGCAATGTGCAGGAGGTTGGGGGGTGCTGTGGTTCTCAACCTGTGTCCCAGGTAACATATTGTGGGCTGCATATGGATGCTTCTGAAACTTAATAGATTAGATGTTGTGTAGGGGAATTAACACAGGATTTGGCACCAGGAAAAATACAAGTACCAGGACTGAGGTGGAAATTTTATGACTCTTTATCCTACATAAGCTTTGTTGCTGTAATTTTAGACAGAATTCCAGCATGCCCATATTTTATATAAGATATATTGTAGGCTGATGCATGAAACCATTCATCTGCAGCTGAACTACACCCTGGGGAGTTCGTTTTATTCTGAACATAGCTCAGGGGATAATTTTCCAATTACAGATCAGTGGAATACATTGGACACCACTTTTTTCTCTGTTATTCTTTTGTAGAAAAGCAAATGATTAATCAATTATGCAGGTGTCAGTTTCACAATCTTCAGATGGTGGAGAATATTTAATCAAATTTTAAATGCTTCCTATTACTTTAGTTCTGACAGGTTGATAATATTTAAGTCAGCCATAAGAAAGATTGTAAATGAAGAACTTTACCAGACTCTTCCATTAAGTGTGTTTACATTTACCAGGATATTAAATGGCTTTTACAATCATATATTTCAAAGTGGGACTTCAAACACTAATGATAAGATGGTTTTACAAAGATGATGCAACACTAAGAATGTAAACCCTAAATTTCCATGGCACACAGTGGTTTGGTAATGAATCTGAGCATCAGGCAGATAATTACCACACAATGCTTTGGAAACTAATGATTGGCTATTTTAACGAATTTGTGCTTCTATGTTATGCTGCAGCAAAATATCTTCAAAAGAATCCAGATTTAGTATTCCTCATGAAAAAATGGTATTTGGTGAAGAACAACAGAAGATTAAACTAAAGATTTTCTTTTCCAAAACACCAATATCCAACTCTTAGTTCAACAATAGAAAGCCAAAATTTCACTCTGTTACACACATGCAACCTGGCTCAAGAATCACTGCTTTGAGTTGAACTGTCTATAAAAAGTTTGCTCTGATGTTTGATGCTAATTAGATTCTTCCAACCAGAAAGGTAGGAATAGCATGTTATCCAGGTGACAAACAAAAAATAGAGACAGTAGATTCTGCATGCTTATTTTCAGTGGCACTCACACTGCCCAGGTCCTGGCCACCGGTCCGGGGCACTCTGCATTTTAATTTAATTTTAAATGAAGCTTCTTAAACATTTTAAAAACCTTATTTACTTTACATACAACAATAGTTTAGTTATATATTATTGACTTATAGAAATAGACCTTCTAAAAATGTTAAAATGTATTACCGGCACACGAGATCTTAAATTAGAATGAATAAATGAAGGCGTGACACACCACTTCTGAAAGGTTGCTTACCTCTGGTCTAGACCCAAAGCCTTTCATAGACAGGATCCCTTCATTCTGACTTCAGCACAGATAAATCAAAGGCCATTGATGTGGAGTACCATATTGACAAAAATCCTCAACCTCAATCCAATCCTAATTAGTATAAATCCAAACAGAGACTTCACTAAAATTTGAAAGCGGAGAAAGACTTAGATGAAAAATCAGCTGCCCCTCCAACTGATAAGTGTTGAGAAATTTAGAATAATTATTTGACCTTATGCTTTATGAATGAAGAAAATATTTTTTTTAAATTAATATATTCCAGTCAACTGAGATGAAAGAAATTATCAGCCATTTAAAAAGTAAAAAATAGAAATGAGACTTTAAGACAAGAAGGTGAAGATGTACTGTCTGAGAAGGCATACATGTTTGAAGTGTTGTTTTAGCCGTGTGGATCCCAGGATATTAGAGAGACAAGGTAGGTGAGGTAATACACCTTTTATTGGACCAACCTGCATTGATCCAATAAACTTCCAACTTCTCAAAAGCTTGTCTCTTTCACCAGCAGAAGTTCGTCCAATAAAAGATATCAGATCACCCACTAAGGTATATGGATAGCTTAACTCAAACATCTACCAGACTCATAGCCATAGAGTTTAATGCCAGAAGAGACCCCCTCCTCCAGATCATCCAGTCTGACCTCCAACACATCACAGGCCACCAAAACCCACCCAGTTACCTCTGTGTGACTGAATGCACCCCTGTATTCACACCCAACACATTACTGTAATAATCTTTGTACAAAATATGCCTTATGCAGTATCATTTGAAAATAAATAACCCACTGGTCTATAATATCATGGTGAAATGTGTATAGAAACATATGTAAAATTATGAACATAAGCTGAAATTATGACTGAGATGTGGTTACCAAACAAGTCTGGGCAATGGATAAACCTGTTTCTCAAAGACAAAGGACAAACCTTCAGCCTAATGTCATCAAAGTGGATAGGAATTACCTGTCAAGTAGCCCATTCTTTAGCAAAGAAGGGGGCAATAATGATCAATTTACATTTTAGCAAACAACAGCATGGAACCTCTTCCACCATGAGACTCCACGACTCCAACTTCACAGCGGGAATGAACTTTATCTACGGGTAACCCTCAGGAACATGCATTTCAAAGAGTGACTGGACTATAAAAGTGAGGGGCAAGAAAAACACCCCATAGTATCTTTCCCTATCTGTCTCTTAGTCTCTTTTTCAACTAAGAAGACAAAAAGAAACCTTGGAGGTAGATCCTCACTTAAGAATTTGATTAGCAGTGTTGCTGGGAACATGTGGTAAGAATTTCAGTTTGAATCAAGTCTAGTTTGTTAAGTTTTAGTTGCTAGAAAGCATTTTATCTTTATTCCTCTTGTAACCATTTCTGACTTTAATGCCTCATACTCATACTCAAATAAAATCTCTTTGTATTTAAATAAACTTGGTTTAGTCTTTAATCAAAACTAATCCAGTGTTATCTTTAAACAGAACAGTGTGAGTAACTCCATTTAAAGTTGTACATTGACCCTGTATGGAGCAATGGGCCTCCACTATCTGGACTGTCCAGGAAAGGACTGGACAGTGCAGAACACATTTTTTGAGGGAAATCCAGGACTGGGAGTGTATTGGGGTCACCCTGCAAGTGTTAACGAAAGTTGGTGGAAGCCAGAGTTTGGCTGGCAGACTGCAGCTATACACAGACACTCAGGGTGTTACTTGCATGCTGGAAGGCTGTTTGTGAGCAGCCCAAGTGGAAGCTACAGGAGGAAAACATAGTAAGACACCCAAGGTTGCAGGGCAGATGGTGACACAGCCCCTCACTGGTCTGGATTGCACCCTGGAATGTCAGGTCCTGCATTGATCCCAATAAACCTCAAAAGACTAAAAGTTGTGTACTACGGGCAGAGAATAGGAGGGACCAAGGTGCACCAATGCCTGAGGTCCCTGCAGTGGTAGGGAATTGATTTCATGAGCTACACCCAGATGATCCTAGCAAGTGATCCACACCACATGATGCACAGGAAGGAAAAAAAGATGTGTCCCTGCCAATCTGACCTGGGTGAAAATTCCTTTCCAACCCTAAAAACTGCAGTCAGTTGGATCCTGAGTATATCAGCAAGGCCTACCAGCCTAGGATCTAGAAATAATTTGTTGTACCACCTCCCATCTCCAGCTGTTCACCATCTCTGATGCTTCAGAGGAAGGAGAGGAAAACAACAGAACACAAAAATTCTCTTTCTGATCCTACAGGGTGACCTGAAGTATGAGATTTAAGAACATAATACATAGAACCAGAGGAGTCCACAAGGCCACCAAGCCCAGCCAGGGGTGCTAGAACAATTTGTATAGTAGGGGTGCTGAGAGCCATTGAACCAAACTGTAAACCCTGTATATGATAGAAACCACTTCAAGCCAAGGGGTGTGGCACCACACCCAGTTCCAGCACCCCACCATTGCAGGTAATTATGTCATATAATCTCACTCAAATATATCATGCTCTATCTTAACACTATTTATCAAGCTCTAACAACCACTACTGCTGCTGGAAGGCTGTTCCAGAACCTCACTCCCCTGATGGTTAGGAACCTTTTCTAATTACGAGCCCAAATTTACACATGGCCAGTTTATATCCATTTATTCCTGTGCCAACAATGTCTTTCAACTTAACTAGCTCTTCTCCCTCCCTGGTGTTTACCCTCCTGATATATTTATAGAGAGAAATCATATCCCCACACAGCCTTCATTCTGCAAGGCTAAACAAGCCATGTTCTTTTAGGGTATGTCTACACAGCAAAATAAAACTCATGGCTGGCCTGTGCCAACCAACTCAGGCTCACAGGGCTTAGGCTGTGCGGTTGTTTCATTGCTGTGTAAACTTCCAGGCTCAGGCTGGAGCCTGACCTCTGGTACCCTCCCACGCCACAGCCTCCAACTGAGCCAGGAAGTCTACATAGCAATGAAACAGCCCCACAGCTCCAGCCCAATCAGATGGCACAGGCCAGCAATGGGTTTTTCTTTGCTGTGTAGACATGAGCTTAGTCTCCACTGTGCTGACAAGTTAGGCCACCTTCAAATATTTTGAAAGAAAAATCATTCAACCTTGGAGTAAAGATGTAGACTGATGTAGAGGTTTGGGAGGTATGTTTAGCATACATACCACATTTGCAATGGCACTGTAAGTAAAGCAGACAGCAGCCACATACTATGTATCTTCTTGTTTCTCAAAGATATATTATCTGAGCTACACCGGTACAATATGAATTGGCATACAAAATTAATGTGCATTCCACAACATTCCACAAAGAGAAACCGATATTATGAAACTTGGCTTATATTTTCTAGTCTCAAGATCCTCTTCTTTCAGTTTAGAAGTGTCCATGCAGGTCCCCACATCTGTACCCTAAAGTTCAGAGTGGGGAAGGAACCTCGACACTTCCATTTAAAAAAAAAAAAAGTTTTTTACATAGGAATCTAGGCTATAAACACAGGATTCCAGGGAATGCAGCTTATAGAGTACCAAATATTATGAAACATGGAACATAACTGTGAGAGTTGTAACATCTGACACCAGCCGTGTTGCCATCTGCAGTATTGCCACACTCTGGTGATCTCCAGCTTCTACAGCAGCCAATTGGAGGCTGTTGCAGACAGCTGATGATTATTTCACATTTGAGGCTTCTCTAACTTTCACCAAGCCAGCTAAACCAGCTCCTCAACCTCAAGGATGAAAACCTCTAGATCTTTAATGAGCCCATAATAAAACAGATAAAGCTTTCTGCTCTAGACAATACTGCAGCTGATAAAATAAACAGGATTCCTAATCTCCTCTGAGAGTCCGCCACAGTTTATTTTGCTCTACAACTGTAGTGAGACCTGCTTGCCCTACATACAAACTGGCAACACAGCCTCTCAAGTCTTGCTTAGGAAAAGCTCACATACTCCCTGCTCCTAAACTGTTTACTTCATTAGGATTTACAGGAAGCAAGCCTCGAGGTTTTCAATAAATTCATGTGTCACTGTATTACCACATTTGGGATCGAGAAGGTATTTCCCCCCAGGTCAGATTGGCAGAGACCCTCAGGGGGTTTCGCTTTTCTCTGCAGCATGGGGCCCAGGCCACTTCCAGGTTTAAACTAATGTAAATGGTGGATTCTCTGTAACTTAAAGTCTTTAAATCACGATTTGAGAACTTTAGCACCTCAGCCAGAGGTTAGGGGTCTATTACAGGAGTAGGTGGCTGAGGGTCTGTGGCCTGCTATGTACAGGAGGTCAGACTAGATCAGGGTTTCTCAAAAAGGGGTCGGGCAGCAAGTCCCTCAGCCCGCCAGCGGCTCCCATTGGCCCAGAGCAGTGATCCGCGGCCAGTGGGAGTTACGATCGGCCAGACCTGCAGATGGGGCAGGTAAACACACCGGCCCGGCCTGCCAG
This sequence comes from Gopherus evgoodei, assembly GCF_007399415.2. Classification (NCBI taxonomy): domain Eukaryota; kingdom Metazoa; phylum Chordata; order Testudines; family Testudinidae; genus Gopherus; species Gopherus evgoodei. The sequence goes on from NC_044323.1 coordinate 68,603,832, forward strand.
AGGCTTTCCCTACACAAGCGGTGACCCCTGTTTGAGAAACCCTGGACTAGATGATCAGGATGGTCCCTTCTGACCTTAAAGTCTATGAGTATGCAAACATGGAGATGTAGAGGTTTTATCAGAGAAGAATGCAGAGAGAAATCCCTTTCCAAACGGACTGTCTAATTCAATACTAGTCTGGCATAAAAAGGATTGAGTCAAACTCTCTCCTTTTTCACTTCAAACTGTGATTTATGAAAGCACATGAAAAAATTCTTGCTTTTGCTCCATTCACAGACATAAGCCTTAGTTTGGGATCAACTACTTTTGTCTATACAGCCTTCTGAATAGTCCAGCTTATTATTATGTTCTGTTATCCCTTCCCATCGCCCTGCGTCCCCTTAGCAAGGCATAGCTGTTGTCATTCTCTCCTCCTACTAGTCTTTGTTACTGTCTGCAAACCAAACCAATCTCCCTAGTCTTGGTTAAGGTTTTATACTGCTTACATTAAAATGCCTCAATAAAGATTGTCATGCTGTGCACACTGGGGTGCATGCGTAAATACTATATGCATATACTACTGCTCGTGATAGTGAGAGCGTGACACAGTCATATTGGTGGCAGCACTGCAGCAGGGAAGAGGTGGGAGGGAAAGGCTTAATATCTGGAGTAAGGCTATATCAGGACTAGAAATCTTGCAGTAGCTAGAGCAGGTGTTCACCACTTGGAGGTGGTGGTAACAGATTTTTACATTTTTTTTAACTGACATTTTTCAAAAGAAGTGGCAAGTCCCTATATCAAGCTATATTGATGTTAAAATTATGCCAGACTGGTTGGCAGTGATTTACGCTAGTGTAAATTACTATACAAGATGATAGAGGATCAGTCCCATTGTTTGAGGAGGGGGGCAGACCTGAAGCCCATCATCTTCCTTTATTTCCTTTTCATACTTCAAGGTGGATATCTGTTGACACCTTTTCATTTTAATTTCCTCTGCAAGGAATAGCTTTTCCGCATGTTGCCTAAAAACCTCCGCTCTGCAGCTCTTGTCTAAGCTGCCTGCATTTATTTCAATGTTTGTCCATATCCACAAAAACAAAATGGACTTTTATTTGCTGAAGTCTTTTGCCAAGATAGCTCCAATCTGCCAAAATACCAGCAGTTTAAAGTTTTACTATACAAAAGCCTAGAGGATCTGAATTTTATTTCAGATTTACATATTTAGAAGAGCAGCAAATTAGAGTTGTTTTGTTTGTGCATTCACTACATGCAGGGACCAAGAGATAACAATGCAAAGAGAGCCAAGGAATTTGGTTGAAAAGCAGGATATTGCCTCAAATGAAGGACAATTGAGAGGTCCAGGTAGGAAAGCAGACATAAGCATAAGGGCTTAAAAATTGAGTGAAGTCAATGGAGCTATTTTAATTAACACCAACAACAAATTTGGTCCTAGAACTATTGAATAAAAAGCATCCTGTTCTCATGCACAGATAAACAACGAAAGAGAAATAGAGAAAGTGATAGAGTAGCAGTACTTTGAAACAAAAGTTCTTCATGAAATTAATCAGGATATCACGGACAGGAATATAAATGTGGTTTGCAGAGTTTTACCATAAGCTCCTAACTATCCTTAAATTCACAACTATATACTAGGCAATACCTTGCCCACATACGTAAGTGATTCAGAGACTGAGCAGCTAAGGAGACATCTGTGACCATTAGAACTGTGTGCATTTAGCACCTGTCTCATACCATCTAAGTCAAGTCAGACGATGCTCCTGATTTTACTGGTGCAGGATGAGGCCTTTAGGGCCAAATTTTCAGACCAGCCTTTAGTGAAACTCCATTTTTGTGGATGCAAAATTGAACCAAAAGATGTGAAGGCCCAGGTTTGGCAATACATATTTTCAAGTTTGAGGGTTTTATTCAATTCATCTCTGCTTCTGAGCTGTCAGAGACAATATGTTTTGGACTGAGACAATATGGACAAACTGTCACCTTGTGCGCCAGAATCTTAGCTTTTGTTAATAGCTAGGAATTATTTCTGGTGATATTTGCAAACAACTCTGCTCACATGTGACATCCCCTTCTCCTACCCTGCATCTGTCTTGTCTAGTTACATTATAAACTTTTGGTGTAGGGCCTGTCTATTACTCCGGACGGTGCTTAGCAAAATGGGGGCCCATTCTCAGCGGTCTCCGAGGCGCAACCCCAGTACAAATAAATAAGGTTGCAAAGGAAACCTCAAAAACTTGAGAGGCATAACCAGTTTAGTAATGCTCAGAGGTGTTAACTGCCCCATTCATCTCAGTGAGATTTTAAATAATGATCACTAGGCATTTAAGTATCATTTTTAAGTACTTCATTTCTCACGAAAGCACATAAGAAAAGCAGATGGAGGAAAAAAGAAAAATCACAGATCTGCACAATCTATTGTGAGTGACATCATAAGTGGGTGGAATTTGGGAGGTACCACACAAATAAAATTAAAAAAAAAACATACATCAGCAAGGTGTCAAGCTCCAGGAACTTCGCAAGGAATCAACCCAAGGAGCCCAGAGTGCATGCATGACCATATTTTGAACACCTGCACAATCCTGTGTGAGCAGCATATCACTCTGGCAACTCTTCCTAGCACTGCACACATGAGCACTGTGAGCTTTCACTCCAATTTGACCCCTTGATTGCAGTCTCACTCAAAAACACTTTTAAACAGTCCAGTAATTTCCAAAAACATTTTGTATTTATACTAAATTAAAACTAAAATGAAGGGAGTTTTGGAACAGGTGTATGGACCATCTTGAAGGGTGAAACTCACAGCTACTTCTGTGAAATTCCACCCACATTCAGTCAGAAAAATAGTGCCTTGACAGTTCTAAATCTGATCTGGAACTAGTCATAGTAGTAGGTTCACATCCAGAGATTTGAATCCAACCTCCCCTGTCCCACACCAAAAATTCAAAAATTATTCAGCTTTGAGGTTCTGGTTTTAACTTCTCTATCAATATAACAGATAATTTGCATAAAGCCAGTACTACATTTAAATTACACATATCACCTCACTTGAAAGTTTCCATAAAGATACATCTTTGTTCTGTAGGAAAAATACATGAAGATACCAAAATACAAGACCAATTAACAAAGAGCAATTATAATATGAAGAACAACTTGTAAGGTTTTGACACCAAGTTTCTCTTTCCCCTGCTCATTTTTTTTGTTTGTTTGGCAGGGGTTTTTTACCCGCTTGCATGGGTATATTTTCTAGATAGCTGATCTGAGAAACTCTGACAGAAAGAACCAACATCACAGAAACACCAACGGAAAGAACCACATACAGAATTCCTAAAAAGAACAATACAACAAAGTCAACATTTCCCCAAGATCTAACTACCTACATCCTCAGTTATAAAGAACTTGTAAAAACTCCATAGTAGCAGCATCGGATGACTCCCAGAAGTGTTACATAAGTTGGATACCCAGTGCATTTAGCTGCAAAGAGATTATGTGAGACACTTAATGACCTGTCTCAAAAATGTTACATTTACAACCAGAGTCAATAGATTAGCAAGTCTAATAGAAAAGCTGATCCCACTGGTGTTAGCTGCTCTTAGATGAGTGAAAAAAAGGAAAAATAGAAACACAAAGCCCTTAATCTCTCATATCGAAGTATTCTTTGAATATTTAACTGTAATATTCCTCTCAATGCCTTACAAAGGAAAGATACTTCTAGTAGACTAGGAAGTCTCCAATGAGACAAATAGTCAAGGAGTCCTGTTCCAGGCCACTCCCCCTTTCCTGTTCTGCAAATCTCTTCTCTGGCTCTCATAAGACTGAAGGAATCAAAAGTAGAGATTCTCTTTTTATATAGTGGAGCTCCCCATGTTGTGCTCGTGTAACCCCTTTAATCTTTTTCCTGGGGGGAGGAGGAGCAGTGAGAGAAAGGAGGGAAACTTGGGGGCAGGGCGGCACAGGGGATTCAGGGGGACTGGGGCAAAGCAAATTCAGCGGCCCCTTCCATAAAAAAAAGTTGCAATACTATAGTAACATGTATTTGGAAATGTAAAAAATAACCAGTGAAATACATTCAATAATTAATTTTTAATAAATTTGAAAATATACTAAATACATTTTTAAAAACATAAAATGCTTTAATCGTATGTATACATTTGCAATTGCATAATGCTTCTTATGAAATTGGTTTTTTACAAATTGTTGTGAAAATTAATTATACAGCTGAACATTTTTTCCTCGCTTTCATTTTGGTGAACTCATTAATAATGTCATCAAAACTTGTGTCTTTTGCCATTCCATATGTATGCTCAAAGTGAGCAAATGGTTCAGCCTTTCTTCCCCGGTGGCTGAATGCAAACAATTTTTAATCAATGTTGGCTTACTAAATGCATACTCTCTCGATGCTACCAACACTGGCAACTCTGTTAGTAGGTGTAAACAAATACAAATCTGTGAAAACACATTTTCCAACCCTTTTTTGAAGAAAGCATTAAGAAGTGTAAGTGCAGAGGTTATATGACCATCAACTCTTAAGTTGGAATCGTCTTTTATTTTGTAAAAGATTCTAAGTTCCTTTTCAAGATCTTCTTTCTGGAGATCTTTTGGATATGCTGTGGCCAAAGTGTCAACCAGCTTTTAAATAGAAGATTCATCCACTTTATCTGGCGGACACAAAATGGGTGAAAATAAATTTGAGTCTTCAGCCATTCTTTCGCCAAGACCTCCTAGCTGTGATAGAAGAAAATCCATTGTCTGGAAGAATACCTGTACTTTGAACTGAATATTGGGAGAGTCAAACGTATAGTCCACATCCTCTGTGTCGTCAAAGAATCACTTGTTCTTCTGGATCCTTCAGTCACTTCGCATTTTTGGGCCAATGCCGAGGCTTGATGCGACTTGTTTGGCTTCTTCAAAAAAAACTGGCCAAGAATCTTTCATTGTTTGAATTTCTTTCATTATGCTGCTCACGTGTTTAGCTCCCTCTTCCATTTTTAATTTGGCACTTTCTAGGACCTTGTTCTTATCAATACACTGAAGCATTTTAAACCATATTGTAGTAAGTAGTACAAATTCAAATGACTTAAGCCACTTAATCAAACAGTCAACATCTGCCTGGATTTCAGGAGGTAAATGAAGCTCCTCTTCAATTTTAATTAAACTTTCCAGCACGCCTGTGTGATTTTTGATTAGGGGGCTGTAGCGAGGTGGTCACTCGCTCCTGCCCAGAAGGGCTTAAAACAGCCCTTCGAGAGGGCTGTGGCAGGGAAAAGTTGGGCTGATTGGGGGAAAAACAGCCTCAGCTGTGGCCACGCCCCAAACAGACCCAGCTGGCCCTACAAAGGCCAGGGAAGCCAGGAGCAAATACTCTCTCTCTGCCTTTAGAGGGAGAAGGGCCTGGCTGCTAGGGAGTGTACCTGGGTACCTAAGGTGGAGCAGGGCTGAGGGAAGGCAAGAGGAGCTAGGGAGCTCCAGCCTGGAAACCACCCAGGCTGCAGGCCTAGGGTAAGATCAACTGGGTACTGTGGTTGCAAAGGGGCAGCCCATGGGTAGGCAGAGGCAGCAGGTCCAAAACCCTTTGCCTGTGATGAGTGGCTGATACACTGCAGTCTGCCCCAGTGAATGGGGGCTAAGTGATGACTGGCAATAACCAAGACTGAGGTGAAGTGGGGATAGTGGGTGGGGGTTCCCCTGGTAGGGGGAGACCCAGAACTGTGGGGTTACTGCCAGGGGGCAACACCCCAGATAATGGGGCACTGGGTCCTGGGAAGGACACAGGGGGCCAGAGTGAGGTAAGGCCTGCAGAGGACACTCCGAAGCTGGAACGAACTAATTCCCTCTGACGACCAGCAGGAGGTGTCACAGGGGAGAGTCCACACCCTTACAGGGGCGAACAGCATCAACTCTTGCTCTCCACCTAGTTTTAGATACAGAATGAAGAGATATATTCACAGTGGTCTGCAAAGTTTTCCATCTCGCAGGGCTAAGAGCAAGTACTTTATAGTGTTTCTGAACATTTCCAAAATATTTTTTTACCTCTACACTGGTTTCCATAGCATGGGTGCCACAGAGGTTCAGCGTCTGAGCACTGCATGGAGAAAAATAGGCTTGGGCATTTTCTTCCAAAATTTTTGTCTTTACTCCCTGAAATTTTCCTGACATGTTAAAGGCATTGTCATATCCCTGCCCTCTGCACCAAGATAGTTCTAAGTCACATTCTTTTAAAAACCTCTTTATCTATTCTGCTATATCTGCACTAGTCTTCTTTTCAGAATCCACTAGTTTAATCTTTCACGCACATCCCAATTTCTGCTTTTTTGCATCACATATCTGAGAATAAAAACTAACTGCTCTGTGTGTGAAACATCAGGTGTACCATCAACAACAATGCTGAAATATCGGGCTTTTCTTACCTCTTCAAGAATAGAGTTTAAAACTTCCTCCCTACACAGTTTCAAGAACTCATTCTGACTACGCCCTGACAGGTAGTGAGCCTGCATTCTTCGACCAGACTCTCTGCATTGAGCTACCATATCTAGATGTTGTTTCACCTCAGTATTGTACCTGCCCACAAGCTTCAGTGTTAACAAGAAAAGCCCACAATCATCATAATCAACAGTAGAATGGCTACCACGAAATGGCGGATTATTCTTTGCTAGGAAAAGAATTACATCAACAACGGCAGTTAATATTTTACGCCATTTTTCCTCGTCCTGTTTAATGCTATGCTGTAATGCTGTATCAATGCCTCTTTTATCACTGAGTGTCTGAAATAATTCCTTCCACTTAATGTAATTGCTCAAATGTAAGGCGTTTTCTTCATGACTCTTGATTTTTTCGTAAACCTGTTTCCAAATATCGGTAATTCCACCTTCGACAAATTTTGAATGATGTAATTGGTTAGTTTGAGTTTCACTTCTGTAGAGACTGCAGGGAAAACAAAATATTGCTGCAGCATCTTTACTCCATACCATACATTCACCATTACTCAGATGTTTAGAAAAAACTATTATCGGCAATTTCCTGCCAAAAGAATCACAAGGAAAGTTTTCGGGCTTATGTGGTGGACCCTTCAATACAATAAGATCTCTTTTCTTTATATCTAGGTATTTGCAAGAGGCTGGGTCATTACTACACAACTCTTCTTCATCATTCCCATCTACAGCAGCAGGACTATTCAACTGTACCAGTTTCTCAGTTATAGCAGTGTTATCGCTATTGTCTATCCAAAGAAACTGGATTAACTTCGCTTCTTCCGCAAAAACCATAACATTATTTTCTGAATGGTAATATTTTGGATTCCTCACACACCACCTTTTCTTTTTCTCTTACAACACCACTTTCACTTCCCAGCTCTAAAGAGCGTTGAATGTCAGCAACGCTCAACTCAGCCAACTGACTTGACTTGGATTGTGCCTGAAGAAATTTGTGAAAAGTTATTTTTTCCCTTTTCTTCTTGCATCTGTCTAGCTTTCTTCTGCTTTCTCTTCTCAAATCCTGAAAGCTATGTACATTTCATTTTTCTAACCCCTACAATCATCGACTATGTGATGATACCTGCAAACAAATTAATTCCCTTGGTATCTTTCATTTTGTTAGGTAGTGTCACGCTGTACCCCATAATACTTTATGGGAATATGACATAACTAGAATATGATCTACTGAATCTATCTATGCTACATATGCTATGTAGCATATCTATATAAAGGTTATGATCTACTGAATTATTAATCTTATCTGCATGCATGTATCATTTTTGTTTTCAAAGTTATAAATGTTGGCTGTGTACTGGATTGATTTCTAAATAACCTTAGCAGAGCATTTGGTCAGTTCCTGGAGAAAGGAATGTTGAAGTTAAGTACCTAATCAAGAGACACTTAAAGAACAATGAATCTTGGAATGCTCCAACCCACATAAGAAGTCTACTTGAGGATGTTCAAGGTAGCATGTAAACAATGGATGCTACCTGAAAAACTGAGAGTCATGCATGGATATGTGACTTACCCAGGTAACTCCTAAACTCCATCTTGAAGCTGGACTGTACATAGGAGTGATGAGGGGGTCTCCGCCCACAAGAAAAAGTCTATTTAAACCTCTGAGAGACCCCTCCATAGTGGTCTTCAGCTGGCTAAAGAAAGAGCTCTCCACACCCAGGATACTTGAAAGAAACTGGAACAAAGGACAGTGTGCAAGAGGTGTGAGTGATTGCTGGACCCAGGCTAAAAGGAGATTAGTTTGTAAAAGGGAGCATTATAGAACTGGGAGGATCTTATCTATATTCAGTTTGATTAGACATAGATTTGCATATTTTATTTTATTTGGCTTGGTGACTTCTGTCTGTTACTACTTGGAACCACTTAAATCCTACTTTCTGTATTTAATAAAATCACTTTTTACTTATTAATTAACGCAGAGTATGTATTAATACCTGGGGGAGAAAACAACTGTACATCTCTCTCCATCAGTGTTATAGAGGGCGAACAATTTATGAGTTTAACATGTATAAGCTTTATTAGGGGCGGCTCCAGGCACCAGCACGCCAAGCGCATGCTTGGGGCGGCAAGCCACCCAGGGCGCTCTGCTAGTTGCCGCAAGGGCGGCAGGTGGCCTGCCTTCGGCAGCATGCCTGTGGAGCGTCCGCTGGTCCTGCGGCTTCTGCGGGAGGTCCGCCGAAGCCGTGGGACCAGCGGATCCTCGGCAGGCACGCCGCTGAAGGCAGCCTGCCTGCCGTGCTTAGGGCGGCAAAATGCCTAGAGCCGCCCCTGAGCCTTATACAGGGTAAAACAGATTTATTTGAGTTTAGACTTCATTGGGAGTTGGGCATCTGATTGTTAAAAACAGGAACATTTCCGTTAGCTGCTTTCAGGTAAACCTGCAGCTTTGGGACAAGTAATTCAGACCCTGGGTCTTTGTTGGAGCAGACAGGAGTGTCTGGCTCAGCAAGACAGGGTGCTGGAGTCCTGAGCTGGCAGGGAAAGCAGGGGTAGTAGTAGTCTGGGCACATCAGATGGCAGCTCCCACGGGGTTTCTGTGATCCAAACAGTCACAGGTAGTTAATTGAAAAACCCTGTGTGTTGCAGAACAATTTGAACCGCGACTCCCTGCCCCTTATCCAAACCTCCCCTTCCCCTGGCCCTTGCCCCTTACCCTCACCTCCCCCCTCTCCCGCAGCCTCAGCGAGCTGCGTTCAGGAGCGACCCTGGACAGCTCAACAGCGGCGTGGCTCCGGCGGGACCTGAGCTCCTGCCGCTTGGCCTGCCACAGCTCACAGCCCTGCCCCCTTACCATGCAGCTCTGAGAGGGAGGAGCTCAGGTCCCGCCGGAGCCATGCAGCTGCAGCACTGTCTATTGCCACTCCTGGACGCAGCGCGCTAAGGCACCGGGGAATGGGGGAAGGCGGAGGTGGGGCCGGGAAGGGAAGCCTCAGACATTCTCATGGGGACCCCTGTGGGGCCTGGTGCTGAGGCAAATTGCCCCACTTGCCCCCCCCCCGGGAGGCCCTGCTTGAGGGTGTGGCTCTGGAGCTCTTGGGGAGAGAGAGGTGGCAGCAAGCAGGCCCTCACAAAGTGAAGCAGCAGAGAACATGCCTGAAGCCTGGGAAGGACAGGGCGGCCGATCAGGGACACCCCAGGACAGGAGCCAGGAGGAGCACTGTGCCAGGGAGGAATCGCCTGAGGACAGGCTGGAGCTGGACCCAGTATCACAGCTGCTCAGAGCTACATGGGGCTGTGAGTACTGAGGCTTGTGACTCTGCACTGGGAACAAGGAGAGAGGTTGCTAGCTAGTTAAGTGGGGAGGGGGTCGCTCTGTGTGGCTTTGCAGAGAGTGGCAGAAGAGGGCACAAGAGGGGTTTGCTGGGGAGAGTTCACTGGCACTGAAGACTACCAGGAGCACTCAAAACTCACCCCTGGACTGGAACTTTGCTCAGGACTCCTGAACTCTGTGTGCAGACACATTGCTCGGTGTCTGCCCTTCCAGACTGTGCTACCACTGGGCCTGTGGGCCCTTGGTTTGGATGCAACCCTGTTCTACTGCTCCCCCTATATTTCTCCTTGTTGTTTTTCTCCTCTCATCCCTCTGTAAATAAATATTTCCCTTTCTTATACCCATTGTACTTTTCATGTGGGTGTGGGTGTTCACTCTAGGGGGTTTGGAACAGGTACCCCTGGGGTGGAAGGGATTTTTCCTGCTGCATTCCTGTGCGTGCCTTCTCTTGGACAGAGCTGCCTGCAGAGCAGACTCCATCTTGGTCACAAGGGCGCTAAAGTTACACTCATCTCCAAACAAAAGGCTTCCCCTACTTAACCATCATGAATTGTACTGACAATAGCCAGAAAGCTCTTCTAGAGCCAGTCTCTCTCCCTCCTTACAATAGCAGCGACCTCATGTGACCAAATCTCCCATAACCCAGTTGCCTGTACAACTTGAAGGAAAAACTCTGGAGGATACAGAATAGACCAAATAACTAGGAAGCAAAGTAGCTGCAAATCCTAGCCACTGCAACCCTAACAAAGCACAGCAGGGTTAAACATACACAAGTTATCCAGAGTAAAAGGAATGGATGTTTTTAAAAGTGACAGATTGCTACACTACTGCATCTCCACCTTGATTGTAATGTGGCATGTGAGGAACACCAGACAGGCTTTAATTAGGGCTTGGGCACAAGAGAGTGCTTTCTGCAAGCAGAGATAGCTGAAGCCCTCATTAGAAACAAAAATGTAAACCATTGGTGAACAGTTCACAGCCAGCAATTTATCCTTTTTGCTCAACTAGAATCAGCATGTTCTGATGATATGTAAATAAAAGATAAATGATTAACACTGCCTTTCTTCCCAAGGGGATTTCTCTAAGCCTGTCAAGGTGATTGGGTTACATGGCTTGACAGGCAGTTGATTCCTTCCTAGACTATAATGAAGGCAGTGTCACTTCCTGAAGCTATTTTCTGCAAGACATATTTGATCATAGGTTAGTCAGACTGCATTCTCAAGCCACTGATATCCTGAATAAAGAGTTTATTGGCAGATTTATTCGTGAAGAGAATTTAATAGCAGAGACTTCACCTAGTTCCTGCATTGCTAGCTGTGAACCAGCAAATACTGTGGTTTTTTAAATTAAATCCATTGGGGGAAGAGAGTCCTTCCTATCATAAAGGCATTTGCAGAGCTAAGGAGATTAGAAAAACCTCCAGAATCTGAACAGCATGCTGCAAGAACACTTGTCAAGACTGAGGAGGCAACAGGGCTTTCAGTTTACCTTGACGAGGCACGCAATTTTTAAAAGATAATGCAGCTTCTATTCTTTCAGTTAGGAAAGCCACACTTGGTGCAGCTTCTGAATTATACACTTTTTCATGCAGGATTTGCATATTATTTTTTGCTATTCAATTTCAAAAGATTTTAAAGCAAAATTAATGTGCTTCACTGTGAATGCCAAGAACCCAATTACAGCCCATCAAATGCAGAACAAAAAAACAAAGGACAGAATTAATTTGTGTGGTAATAAGAATCTCAGTTTTTGAAACTGGAGGATGATGTGGAAGTAAATCCAGGCAGGCACAAAGGTTAATGGTATTTTATGACAGCAGCTCCAGCAGTCTGCCCTCTACACTCTTAACAACTCATGCACTAGCCTGACTCAACAGTGCTGCAGGTCTTATGTTAGGACTATAAACTGGCTTTATAGGGAAGCATCATAAGAGAAACAAAAAAAGCACCAATCATCTCTTAAACCTATGCAGCTCAAAGCAGGAAACTATTTCACCTGGGATCTGCTTCTAAAAATCTACATTTCCTGTCAGTTCTCTAGTTAATTTAGAATAAAAGTCACTGCATGGAAATATTCATAGATATTATCAAATATTATCTACTGTTTCAGTTAAAGGAGCAGTACTATAAAGCTAAAACACATTTTGTGTACCAGGAATTGTCACTTAAAAAAAGCACAGTGGGTTCAACAATCCTTTTGCTGGGTAGACACTTGACCTTCTTCACTCCCAGGCCCAAGTGTCACCCTGCTATTCACTCTGTGCAGCAGCGAAACTAACAAGAATGATGTGAATTTCAGTCACTATTTGCATGGTCTCGTGGGTGCATATTTTTTGTTTCAGAAACACCATGCATCAGTATTTCCAAAATGAAACTTTTGTGGAATTTCAATTTTGCTGGAAGTTTTTGTTTGTTTGTTGGGGCGGAGGGATGGTTTTGGTTCAAATTTTGGCCAGCTCTATTTACCAGTACTAGAACAAAAGCAGTACCTTCTTACGGAGCAGAACAATGAAAGATGGCAGTAGAAGAAAAACATTGTCTGCTGATTTCTTCTTTTTTAATTGATGTTACCTACAGAAATGGACTGACAGCTGAGGACCACCACCAGGGACAGTATAAAATAATCCTATTCGTTCTATTTTCAAGGCTCAGACTATCAGTCCGGAGGGTGTGCAGCAACTCCAACTGTGAGCCTCGCGCAGGACTGACAGCCAACAGGTGATGTAAGTAACACAGTACCTACACTGACACTGTGTCGCCCTGTGCCTCTCGTAGAGGTGAAGTTAAGTCGATGTAGTGGAGACATTCCTAGGTGGGCGTTACTTTGTAGTGTATATGCTTATAGAGTTAGGTTGACTTAAGCCACCTTATGTCGAACTAACTCTGTAGTTTAGACCAAACCTAAGAAAGCACAATTCTCCCAGAAGGACTACTACAGGAATAGATACCTTATTAGACAAAAAGCTTCTCAAAAGTTCCAACAAAAACAACAGCTTTGAAAAAGGATTGGGTCTGTTTCACAGGCTGTTGCAATGCAGTTGCAAACTTCCAGCATAACTCATTAGCAGGGAGAAATGCCAACAAGGTCTGAAGATTTCTTAAATCAAGACTGAAATAATAACATGAAAGAATCACCTTTAGCACTTTTTTAAAGCTTTAGCTGCAAGAACAAATTCTATTGAATCATTTTAATAATAATATCATTATGCAACTGCCCCATACCTGAAAGACTGCAGCGATTAAAGGTTGTCACTTTCCCCAATGATGGGCATTAACCAACCTCCTCCCATGATATACATGGAGCTGTTTTTCAGCAGAGGCCCGGTCTGAAGTTGGTATAAATAAGCATAGATTATTTACAGCAGCTGAAAGTTTGCCTTTTAACCAGCTGAACATCTGACTCAAAGCTTAAAATTTCAGTAACCAAATGCCAAGACAATTAAGTTTCATGCATTTTAAATATAATTGTTGGAAGAAAAGTTTTTTTTTGAAAATGTAATTTTGGAACTGAACGGTTCAGGCAAAATCCCCTTGTTGGTGAAACCAAATACACAGTCCTCCTCTTTATGAAGGATACTCCACTAACCATTAATATATTGTTCCTGAGTTCATAAGAAACCATAACAGCCTCTTGTTTTGTACAACGAATTTGTGTCAAACATGCAATGTCTTTATTTCTTACGTAGAGTCTAACAGTCCACACAAGAAAATGAAGCTACAAAAACCAGTTGTGTAACAGTATGTATTTGAAAAATTAAGGTATCTTGCTAACCTCTTCTGTGCCACATTCTGCCAAGAGCATATGGGGATGTAATGTGGAGTTGATTGCATGCAAGACTAATTTTCCATTAGAAAAAATACATACACTTATCGAAATTGTATCTTTGATTAATTCACTACTAACTAGAATCAGAAACTTCAGTGCTAAAATACAAAAGAAATAGAGGCTCAATGACATCCAGCTATAGGAAACAGTCACTATGATTAACTACTATTAATCATATAGTATACAGTACAGCTCACTTCTAGCAAACAAAGGATCTTATAGATTCATAGATTCCACAGCCAGAAGGGATCATTATGATCCTCTAGACTAACCTCCTGCATAACACAGGCCATAGAACTTCCTTCAAATAATCTTAGCACATGTCTTTCAGAATAACAACCAATCTTAATTGAAAAATGGTCGATGATGGAGAATCCACCATTACCTTGGTAAATTGTTCCAATGGCTAATTACTCTCATAGTTAAGAATTTATGCCTTATTTCCAGTCTTAATTTGGTTAGTGTCAGCTTTCACTCATTGGATCATATTATACCTTTCTCTGATAGATTGAAGATTATTAAAGATTTGTTCCCCATATAGGTAGATATAGGCTGTAATCAAGTCACTCCTTTTCTTTCTCTTTGTTAAATTAAATAAATTGAGCTCTCTGAGTCTATCAAAACAAGGCATGTTTTCTAATCCGTTAATCATCATCATGGCTCTTCTCTAACCCGCTCCAATTCATCAACATCCTGGACACAATATTCCAGCAGTGATCACACCAGTGCCAAATACAGAAATAAAATAACCTCTCTATTCATACTCAATATTTCCTTGTTTATGCATCCCAGGATTGCATTAGCTCTGACTAGTGTCAAATTGGGAGTTCGTGTTTAGCTGCTCGTCCACCACAACCCCCAAGTCTTTTTCAGAGTCACTGCTTCCCAGGATTAGAGTCCCCATCCTACAAGTATGGCCTGCATTATAGAAGTATACATTTAGCCCATATTAAAAGCCATCTTAATTTTAAGGGGGATTCAGTCTGTCGCCATATATGTTCATTCAGGACTCTGTCCTTGACAATTAGCGAAGTTTGTGGAGATTCAGGGCCATCTTTTCTGTTAGAAAAGAATCCCAGACCCTGTGCTAAAGTAACTGCAACTAACTTCCTGCATGTGCTTATAGCAAAGAAAAGTGGTTCTCTAAAAACACTCTCATTATAATATCACAAATATAGAATCATGGAAACAAGGGAATGAGGAAAACCTTGTATGACTATGTCATGGTTACAAGGCTACTTGCATTTATGCACTTTCTGGTCTCTCTGTGCACCTCATCAGTTATTAGACTTCACACTCTGACAGGTCTTAGGATTTTGCAATTAGATCTGGACATAGCATCCTGTCTATGCCAATTGCTTGTTACTGTACAGGTCTGATTGGGTATCTGCATCTCTTCCCTTTGGGAGCACAGGGCCAGTGATATACAGCGACTAACAACCCTCCTAAAACAAATGGATTTATTTAGCAAATGGAACAAAGCATTAGAAAAAGTGATTTTAAAAACAGACACCCTAAGAACAGAACATAAGAACGGCCATACTGGGTCAGACCAAAGGTCCATCTAGCCCAGTATCTGTCTACCGACAGTGGCCAATGCCAGGTGCCCCAGACGGAGTGAACCTAACAGGCAATGATCAAGTATTCTCTCTCCTGCCATCCATCTCCATCCTCTGACGAACAGAGGCTAGGGACACCATTCTTTACCCATCCTGGCTAATAGCCATTCATGGACTTAGCCACCATGAATTTATCCAGTTCTCTTTTAAACACTTTTATAGTCCCAGCCTTCACAACCTCCTCAGGTTAGGAGTTCCACAAGTTGACTGTGTGCTGTGTGAAGAAGAACTTCCTTTTATTTGTTTTAAACCTGATACCTATTAAGTTCATTTGGTGACCCCTAGTTCTTGTATTATGGGAATAAGTAAATAACTTTTCCTTGTCCACTTTCTCAACATCACTCATGATTTTATATACTTCTATCATATCCCCCCTTAGTCTCCTCTTTTCCAAGCTGAAGATACCTAGCCTCTTTAATCTTTCCTCATATGGAAACAAACCCCTAATCATTTTAGTTGCCCTTTTCTGAACCTTTTCTTCTGCTAGAATATCTTTTTTGAGGTGAGGAGACCACATCTGTACACAGTATTCGAGATGTGGGCGTACCATGGATTTATATAAGGGCAATAATATATTCTCAATCTTATTCTCTATCCCCTTTTTAATGATTCCTAACATCTTGTTTGCTTTTTGACCGCCTCTGCACACTGAGTGGACATCTTCAGAGAACTACCCACAATGACAAAAAGATCTTTTTCCTGACTCTTTGTAGCTAAATTAGCCCCATCATATTGTTTGTATAGTTGGGGTTATTTTTTCCAATGTGCATTACTTTACATTTATCCACATTAAATTTCATTTGTCATTTTGTTGCCCAATCACTTCATTTTGTGAGATCTTTTTGAAGTTCTTCACAATCTGCTTTGGTCTTAACTATCTTGAGCAGTTTAGTATCATCTGCAAACCTTGCCATCACTGTTTACCCCTTTCTCTAGATCATTTATGAATAAATTGAATAGGATTGGTCCTAGGACTAACCCTTGGGGAACACCACTAGTTATCCCTCTCCATTCTGAGAATTTACCATTAATTCCTACCCTTTGTTCGTCTTTTAACCAGTTCTCAGTCCACGAAAGGACCTTCCCTTTTATCCCATGACAGCTTAATTTACATAAGAGCCTTTGGTGAGGGACCTTGTCAAAGGCTTTCTGGAAATCTAAGTACACTATGTCCACTGGATCCCCCTTGTCCACATGTTTGTTGACCCATTCAAAAGAACACTAATAGATTAGTAAGACAAGATTTCCCTTTACAGAAACCATGTTGACTATTGCTCAACAGTTTATGTTTTTCTATGTGTCTGACAATTTTATTTTTAACTATTGTTTCGACTGATTTGCCCAATACTGATATTAGACTTACCGGTCTGTAATTGCCGAGATCACCTCTAGAGCCCTTTTTAAATATTGGCGTTACATTAGCTAACTTCCAGTCATTGGGTACCGAAGCCGATTTAAAGGACAGGTTACAAACCTTAGTTAACAGTTCCACAACTTCACATTTGAGTTCTTTCAGAACTCTTGGGTGAATGCCATCTGGTCCCGGTGACTTGTTAATGTTGAGTTTATCAATTAATTCAAAAACCTCCTCTAGTGACACTTCAATCTGTGACAGTTCCTCAGATTTGTCACCTACAAAAGCCAGCTCAGGTTTGGGAATCTCCTTAACATCCTCAGCCGTGAAGACTGAAGCAAAGAATCCATTTAGTTTCTCCGCAATGACTATCTTCTTTAAGCGCTCCTTTTGTATTTCGATCGTGAAGGGACCCCACTGGTTATTTAGCAGGCTTCCTGCTTCTGATGTACTTAAAAAACATTTTGTTATTACCTTTGGAGTTTTTGTCTAGCCGTTCTTCAAATTCCTCTTTGGCTTTTCTTATTACACTCTTGCAGCACTCAAGTTGGCAGTGTTTGTGCTCCTTTCTATTTGCCTCACTAGGATTTGATTTCCACTTTTTAAAGGAAGCCTTTTTATCTCCCACTGCTTCTTTTACATGGTTGTTAAGCCACAGTGGCTCTTTTTTAGTTCTTTTACTGTGTTTCTTAATTTGGGGTATACATTGAAGTTGGGCCTCTATTATGGTGTCTTTTAAAAGGGCCCATGCAACTTGCAGGGATTTCACTTTAGTCACTGTACCTTTTAACTTTTGTTTAACTAACCCCCTCATTTTTTTTACAGTTCCCCCTTTTGAAATTAAATGCCACAGTGTTGGGCTGTTGAGCTCTTCTTCCCACCACAGGGATGTTGAATGCTATTGTATTATGGTCACTATTTCCAAGCAGTCCTGCTATAGTTACCTCTTGGACCAGCTCCTGCGCTCCACTCAGGATTAAATCTAGAGTTGTCTCTCCCCTTGTGGGTTCCCATACCAGCTGCTCCATGAAGCAGTCATTTAAAGTATCGAGAAATTTTATTTCTGCATTTCGTCCTGAAGTGAAATGTTCCCCGTCAATATGTGGATAATTGAAATCTCCCACTATTATTGGGTTCTTAATTTTGATAGCCTCTCTAATTTCCCTTAGCAATTCATCATCACTATTACTGTCCGGGACAGGTGGTCGATAATAGATCCCTAATGTTATATTTTTATTAGAGCATGAAATTTCTATCCAAAGAGATTCAAATGAAGTATAAATCTTAAGCGAATCCACATGTTCCATAGAATCTACATTTTTTTTCACATATAGTGCCACTCCTCCCCCTGCATGACCTGTTCTGTCCTTCCAATATATTTTGTACCCCGGAATGACTGTGTCCCATTGATTGCTCTCAGTCCACCAGGTTTCTGTGATGCCTATTATATCAATATCCTCCTTTATCACAAGGCACTCTAGTTCACCCATCTTATTATTTAGACTTCTAGCATTTGTGTACAAGCATTTTAAAAACTTGTCCCTGTTTATTTGTCTGCCCTTTTCTGATGTGCCAGATTCTTTTTTATGTGACTGTTTATCATCTGATCTGGCCTTACATTATTCTCTTCCGTCCTCTGCTCCTGACTATAACCTGGAGATTCTCTATCATCAGACTCTCCCCTAAGAGAAGTCTGTGTGCGATCAACATGCTCCTCTGCAGCAGTCGGCTTTCCCCCATCTCCTAGTTTAAAAACCGCTCTACAACCTTTTTAATGTTTAGTGCCAGCAGTCTGGTTCCACTCTTGTTTAGGTGGAGCCCATCTCTCCTATATAGGCTCCCCCCATTCCAGAAGTTTCCCCAGTTCCTAATGAACGTAAACCCCTCCTCTCTACACCATCGTCTCATCCACACATAGAGACTCTGAAGCTCTGCCTGCCTACCTGGCCCTGCGCGTGGAACTGGAAGCATTTCTGAAAATGCCATCATAGAGGTCCTGAATTTCAGTCTCTTCTCTAGCAGCCTAAATGTGGCTTCCAGGACATCTCTCCTACCCTTCTTATGTCATTGGTACCTACATGTACCACGACTACTAGCTCCTCCCCAGCAGTACACGTAAGTCTGTCTAGATGCCTCGAGAGATCCGCAGCCTTCGCACCAGGCAGGCAAGTCACCATACGGTTCTCCCGGTCATCACAAACCCAGCTATCTACATTTCTAATGATCAAATCGCCCATTACTAACACCTGCCTTTTTCTAGAAACTGGAGTTCCCTCCTCTGGAGAGGTAACCTCAGTGCGAGAGGCAACCCCAGCACCATCTGGAAGGAGGGTCCCAACTATGGGAAGGTTTCCCTCTGCTCCCATTGACTGCTCTGCTTCCCTGGCCTTTCTTCCTCCTCAACAGTGCAGGGGCTGTCTGAGCAGAGGTGGGACAATTCTACAGTGTCCTGGAAAGCCTCATCAACATACCTCTCTGCCTCTCTTAGCTCCTCCAGTTCTGCCACCCTGGCCTCCAAAGTCCGTACATGGTCTCTGAGGGCCAGGAGCTCCTTGCACCGACTGCACACATACGCCACCCGCCCACAGGGCAGGTAATCATACATGCTACACTCAGTGCAATAAACTGGCCCTCACTCTGCTGCTGCACTTCTGCCTGCATGTCTCCTAGTTAATGGAAGGGTGGTTTAAAGAAAGAGGTTTTGAAATGTGGTTTGGATTATAGATTTTAAGGGGATTACAGGGGAACAGATAAGACCGACAAGGGACCCCCGCTCCCTTCCCACTCCCCTTCCAAACTCCCTTGCGAAACTCCGTTAGCCACCCCTGTTCACAAAGCTCCCTGGTCACTTGTGCGTGGCTTTATAAAGCCCAGGCCTGAGTGAATGCCCCGCCCACTAAGTAAGGCTCAGCCAATTACCAGAGACTTCAAGCTTTCAAACCTTCCTTTGAAGCTCACGGCCTCCAACTGCCAGCCACAGCACACTGTCCTTCAAACAAACAATCAACCAAACAAACAGACTGACAAACACAAGCTCAGCACACAGCAAGTAACCCCCAAACACAAACAAACACACACTACAGACAGACACTTACCCCACACCAGTGTTTCTCAAACTGGGGTCGCCACTTATGTAGGGAAAGCCCCTGGTGGGCCAGGCCAGTTTGTTTACCTGCCCCGTCTGCAGGTCTGGCCGATTGTGGCTCCCACTGGCCGTGGTTCGCCACTGCGGGCCAATGGGAACTGCTGGAAGCAGCAGCCAGTAAGTCCCTCGGCCCGTGCCACTTCCAGCAGCTCCCATTGGCGTGGAAGTGAACCACGGCCTGTGGGAGCTGCGATCGGCCGGACCTGCAGACGCGGCAGGTAAATAAACCGGCCCGGCCCGCCAGGGGCTTTCCTTACACAAGCGGCGACCCCAGTTTGAGAAACACTGTCCTACACACATTTTGGCTCATCTAATGTTACACTTCACCACAAGCTAAATTAGACTGACTCTCTTTTTGAATTACAGAAGAAGCCCCATTCATGTTCTTGTAGCAAGCCTAAGTATTCATGGGATCCAGCCTGGGCTCTGTTTGCCTTCCAGACAGAGCGCTCCCCGGTCTGTATTCCTTGCCTCAAGGAAAAACTTAGTTCTCTCAAAGCTCCTCTTTCCCTGTTTGTGTCTGACCCCAATTGCCATATTTGTGAAGTCTTCCTTTTGCCTAGGACTGTTTTTTTCCCCAATTTGCCAGCCTGGCTAAAGAACATGCCCCATGATGGTTGCAATGGCTTGCAATCACAGTCTTGTGTCTGGGGGGGAAACGGCTGAAACCATTTGCTTTCTCCAATGCACCATTTCAAAAATCAAAGACCATATTTTGGGGTTCACAATATACATTGAGAAACCCCAATATTCAATCACAGCCTAATTTGCAAAGGTGCCTAAATCTGGGTTTAAACAGTGCCCATGACATTGCACATACAAATCACTTGTATACATTTTTTCCAGACTGAATGAAGTTCATCCCTGCCCAGAGGGCCAGCTCAAGGCCAATTCACCACTCAAATTACTACCGCAAACCTCAAAATATGATTTAAGTGGGAACTCAGTGGTACATGGCCCTCATGCTAGCTGTCTGTGCAGGCATGAGTTTCATTGTATGTGCATGCAGCTGAGTTCATGTACATATACAAAGCCTACTTGCACTTCATTTCTATGCAAAATAAAAAAGTGATGCAGTGCAATAACTAAATGCACACATTATCATGCACACAAATTCACGACACGTTATGAAAGTTTAGCCTGCTAGGCTGCCTGTTCCATTGTCGTGCCAATGCAAGACTGTTTCCTGCATTATGCATTCTGGTTCTATGGGGTCCAAGCAATACAATTTCTACCTCTTCCTTTGGCAAGCTGTGTCACAGTCTAATAGATCTCAGAGCCCAATTCCACAGTTCTGTAGGAATTCTGACTTATTAAAAAGATTGCAAGATTGGATCCAGTGTAAGAAAAAACTCTTGATAGTCTGCCCACGTTTTCCTTGTTTTAATTTCATCCCCTTATTCCTTACATTAGAAAAGCTACTTCTGAATTGTGATGTCCTGACCCCTTTAAATGTCTGAGCAAACCCTCCAGCCCCAATGCAAAGCCTCACTTTTGTGTTAGTTTCAGTTTTGCTACAGAACTATAAAGGTTTTCAGGGCAGCTAGTTGTGCTTAAATGAGCTCTTCTGTGTCTGTATCTTCTTCTCTGCTGGGTCCAGCTACACCAACCACCTAATAAAATGGACTTTAGGTACGTGGCTATGGTATCAAGCTACACCTTCACTTTAGGAACTTTAACAAGAAGTTGCTATTTAAAAATACATCTATGAGTGAAGTTCCATTTACGTACAGGTACATAACGACAGGAGAAATCCCTTTTAATAGGCTGAGGTCTTCCAGTGCAACCACTGGTCTTCCTATGCAACCATTACAATCATACAATTCTAGCAGAAGGAATATTAGTTTGACAGAAGGACAAAAAGAAATAAAAAATCAGTTGCATGGGATAAGACCTTGGGAATATATGATTGTGTTAAGATACATTAAAAACTTTTTTGCTGATGCTTACAGGAAGAAATAAAAATCGATCAACAGGTTAAGCCCTTTTTTATATTAATTTTACAAAAATGAAAACTTGACATCTGTTACTTTAAATTATCCAAAACGGTGAAGGTTTCTGATAGTGCATCTCAAAGTTCAATTTGCACAAGAATTTCGTTTTCCTCTTGGCAAACGCCTTATTTTCAGGCTCTTTGGAAGTATTAAACATTTATATTCATCTTTTAGAACTCTAAAAGATTAAAAACTAAGGCTAATGCAGCATTCCTCATTACTCTCAGGAACTAGAGACTTTAAATATAAACCATAAACTATTAAACTTGACCTAGAAATATAAAGCTAAATTTAAAAAGAATTATTTAACTAACACAGTTAGAGATTGACAGGTGAAATTACATGCAAGCTGTCTGTACTTCCTGCCCAGTTTCTCCTATAATGCAAAATGAGTCACTTCCTTTAAAATTAAATATAAATGTATATAATTATACCAACGTGGCCCTTCTCAGGGCCATATAATTACATTGTTTTAAAACACAGAACTACCCACTGAAGTCCAATGGGAGTTCTTCAAATGTTAAGCACAAGATAGACCTGTATCTGTGTACAAAAAGTCACAAATGTCTCTTCTTAACATTAAAACGGTTATGTGTATGTCAAGGTTCCTTCCCCACTCTGAACTTTAGAGTACAGATGTGGGAACCTGCATGGACACTTCTAAACTTAATTACTAGCTTAGATCTGGTATCACTGCCACCATCCAGAATTTTCAGTGTCTGGATCACTCCCTTTCCCCCCAAAACCTTCCCCTCCCTGGGTAGCCTTGTGAGACTCCTTCACCAATTCCCTGGTGAGTCCAGATCCAATCCCTTGGATCTTAAAACAAGGAAAAATCAATCAAGTATTAAGAAAAAGGCTTTAATTAAAGAAAAGAAAGGTAAAAGAAAACCCTCTGGGAGAGATTAGCATGCCAGCTACTCTCTCAGACAACAGATTCAAAACACAGAGGATGTTCCCCTGGGAACAAATTTAGTTACACAAAAAAATACCCAAATACCCAATTTGATTCTACCTCTAATTGCATAAGACAGGTTACAAAGAAATAAACATAAACCTATTTATTCCTCTCTAAAACTTACTACTCTGATAAGAGGCTGGTTCCTTGATCTTTTTCACTCCAGCTGAAACAAACTCTCAACAAAGGAAAAACTTCCCTCCTTCCTTTTGAAGCATCTTGTTCCCCCATTGGTTCCTCTGGTCAGGTGTCAGCGAGGCTAGGTGAACTTTTTAACCCTTTACAGGTAAAAGAGGCATTAACCCTTAACCATCTGTTTATGACAGTGTAAAACAAAGAAATTGTATTACATTGGAACAGTGTTATTGCGAGAGCTCCGGAAGCTGTGATCTAATATGTTCTGTAGCTGTTCATTAGGTCAAAAGAAACAAAGCCTGAATTGAAATGAGGACGTTCAATAGCCCTATTTTGTTAGTCACTAGCCAAATGACCTTTTATTCTCATTTAAAAAATGTCTGGTGAAACCACTGCTGAGGATGAAAAGCACTGCAAGAGCCAATAACTGGAGGGCTTCAAGCTGCGAAGTTCAGGAACTTTAAAGAATTAGAGAATCATTAAAGAACAAATGATACCACTGAAAGCAAACGAAATTACTATTTATCATGCTCTCTATTTTTAATCTGACTTCAGTGTGAAGCTGAGAAGTCTGATATGGGCTACATTACTTCAAATTGTTGCAAAGGAGCTATTCATTATGGGCTGCACTATGCCATTTAGGCACATTTCAGGGTGAAATGGAGCTGCAATCCCACCCTGGTGGAGCATAGGCTGTACGCTCACTTCTACGTAAGGCATAGCTTACTCCCCGCTCCTGTGCAGCTAGCCAGCTCTGATCTCAGGAAAATCTAGTCCAGGAAGAGGAGCACTACCACAAAGAAAAGACAAAGCATCCCTCAAACACTCCTTTGTTTCACACTGTTCCGTAGGTTCAAATCCCGCCAGCCTTGACTAGCCCTTTATCCTTCTAAACTGGATAAACTGAGTGACATTCAGCTTAACATGTGAGAGCTCTTCAGTGAAAACTAGAGGTCCTAGCTCCTTTGTGTGGCTATTAATTGCAAGGTACTTTTAATTGTTAAGAGAATGGATTTACTTTAATGTACTTGGCCAACAATTTCCACTCTCCAGTCCCTGTTTGTGCAGGATAATATACATATCATTCAATTTCTGTTTCTCATGGGTGCTACATGTAAAATACGTTGGATGAAAAAACATTAATTCTGGCCAAAGTTTTCAAACTTAGGTAGCTAAATTAGGCCCTCAAATCTATCTGACAGCACCTAAAGATCACCCACTCTTCAAAGTTTGTGAGCAGCCACAGTTCCTATTAATTGTATTGCACAAACCTTGGTCCTGCCTCAGTGCAGGGTACTAAACTAGAGAACCTCTCAAGGTCCCTTCCAATTCTACATTCTATGATTCTATGAAAAATAGGCCAATTATTTAGGTGCTTAACTTTATGCATCTACCTTTACAAGTTTTGGCCTATATCTGAATTTGCTAGTATGAACAACCCTCACTTTCAGGCTGTGTTAATTTGCTATAGCCAGGTATTGTAAATGTAAGCAAAGTCAGGATGGGCTCTACCCTGACATCTGGTGGTGAATTATGGGAAGTGTGGAAAGAATGTCAGAAAGTGTGAATTCTCAGATATTTGCATGGGCACGCCCAGCATAGCCCAATGCAGCCTAGGTGGTTATTTTGACATAAATAAATAAAGCGTTGCCACCTGATTATGTGAATGAGGAACTACGAGACTGCTTTATGACAGATGTCTCAATATAACTTAAGTGACACTTGCTAAACAAGGGACATGGGTTCCAAAACCCAGTGAATTGAGAGAGGCTGGGGACTGGTGTATGTACCTGATGGTATGGGCCCCTTTTGAGGGCCTGGAACATGAATTGCACAGCCTCCTCTCTCCATTGT
Organism: Gopherus evgoodei; assembly: GCF_007399415.2. Lineage (NCBI taxonomy): Eukaryota > Metazoa > Chordata > Testudines > Testudinidae > Gopherus > Gopherus evgoodei. The sequence goes on from NC_044323.1 coordinate 68,628,469, forward strand.
AAAAGAGTAGAGCTAATTTTGATTCCATTAGGAGTCCATCTAGAGACTGCTGAGCTGAGTTCATGTTGGGCCAATGGTGCACCAGCACCAGGGCTCCCCTACTAAGAGCTGAAATCACTGGAAGAGCTGCGCTGAGATCACCGAGTGCTGTGTTAACTAGTGGGGAAGCCGGAAGACCTATCATTAAGCAGCTGGCAGAGCAGAGCAGTTTGCAGCATGTTGGAGCAGCCCATGGAACAGTGAGCAGAATGAAGCGGTTTGCAGGGATGGCTGGAGGAGCGGCACAGCTGGTGTAGTGGAGCTGGTCATGGTGAAGGCTGCAGCAGAACTCCACAGAGAGGTGGAGCAGTTGGCCCTGGCCCACATAAGGTGCCCCTTAACACCTTGTGTGGACTTCCCCCACCCATTTCCACCCAGGCTGGGGGGGGTAAAACTCTGCAGATAAACTTTTGAATTCTGGGGTGGCACTGACCAGAGACTTTCAGGTTGTTGGACTTTGGGGTGATTGGGCTTAAGACCCTAAGGGGGAAAGGACATTGCCAAACGTACTTGGAGGTGGGTTTTTGCTTATGGTTTGTGTTATAATCCTGTTTGTGGTGTTTCTCCAATGGGGGCCTGGGCAGAGACAGATGCATCATGGAGGTGAATGCCTGGCAGCGAAGATGGTGTCGCCAGGAGGGCTTTGAATTCCTCGAGCACGGGATGCTATTCGAGGAAGGACTGCTAGGCAGAGATGGCGTTCACCTTTCGAGGAGGGGAAAGACCCTATTTGCACACAGATTGGCTAACCTAGTGAGGAGGACTTTAAACTAGGTTCGACGGGGACAGGTGAGCAAAGCCCACAGATAAGTGGGGAACATGAAGACCTGGGAGATGGGTCGGAAACAAGAGGGAGCGTGGGCTATAATGGCAGAAAAAAAGGAGGGTCAGGGCAAAACTGGGAGGCAAGATCAAACCAGTATCTTAGATGCCTATATACAAATGCGAGAAGTATGGGTAATAAGCAGGAAGAACTGGAAGTGCTAATAAATAAATACATATATAAGGCATTATATGACATTGTTGGCATTACTGAAACTTGGTGGGATAATACACACGACTGGAATGTTGGTATGGATGGGTATAGTTTGCTCAGGAAGGATAGACGGGGAAAAAGGGAGGAGGTGTTGCCTTATATATTAAAAATGTACACACTTGGACTGAGGTGGAGATGGACATAGGAGACGGAAGTGTTGAGAGACTCTGGGTTAGGCTAAAAGGGGTAAAAAACAAGGGTGATGTCATGCTAGGAGTCTACTACAGGTCACCTAACCAGGTGGAAGAGGTGGATGAGGCTTTTTTTAAACAACTAACAATCATCCAAAGCCCAAGATTTGGTGGTGATGGGGGACTTCAACTATCCAGATATATGTTGGGAAAATAACACCGTGGGGCACAGACTATCCAACAAGTTCCTGGACTGCATTGCAGACAACTTTTTATTTCAGAAGGTTGAAAAAGCTACTGGGGGGAAGCTGTTCTAGACTTGATTTTAACAAATAGGGAAGAACTCGTTGAGAATTTGAAAGTAGAAGGAAGCTTGGGTGAAAGCAATCATGAAATCATAGAGTTTGCAATTCTAAGGAAGGGTAGAAGGGAGTACAGCAAAATAGAGACAATGGATTTCAGGAAGGCGGATTTTGGTAAGCTCAGAGAGCTGACAGGTATGGTCCCATGGGAATCAAGACTGAGGGGAAAAACAACTGAGGAGAGTTGGCAGTTTTTCAAAGGGACACTATTAAGGGCCCAAAAGCAAGCTATTCCGATGGGTAGGAAAGACAGAAAATGTGGCAAAAGACCACCTTGGCTTAACCACGAGATCTTGCATGACCTACAAAATAAAAAGGAGTCATATAGAAAATGGAAACTAGGTCAGATTACAAAGGATGAATATAGGCAAACAACACAGGAATGCAGAGGCAAGATTAGAAAGGCAAAGGCACAAAATGAGTTCAAACTAGCTATGGGAATAAAGGGAAACAAGAAGACTTTTTATCAATACATTAGAAGCAAGAGGAAGACCAAGGACAGGCTAGGCCCACTGCTCAGTGAGGAGGGAGAAACAGTAACAGGAAACTTGGAAATGGCAGAGATGCTTAATGACTTCTTTGTTTCAGTCTTCACTGAGAAGTCTGAAGGAATGTCTAACATAGTGAATGGTTATGGGAAGGGGGTAGGTTTAGAAGATAAAATAAAAAAAGAGCAAGTTAAAAATCACTTAGAAAAGTTAGATGCCAGCAAGTCACCAGGGCCTCATGAAATGCATCCTAGAATACTCAAGGAGTTAATAGAGGAGGTATCTGAGCCTCTAGCTATTATCTTTGGAAAGTCATGGGAGACGGGAGAGATAACAGAAGACTGGAAAAGGCAAATATAGTGCCCATGTATAAAAAGGGAAATAAAAACAACCCAGGAAACTGCAGACCAGTTAGTTTAACTTCTGTGCCAGGGAAGATAATGGAGCAAGTAATTAAAGAAATCATCTGCAAACACTTGGAAGGTGGTAAGGTGATAGGGAATAGCCAGCATGGATTTGTAAAGAACAAATCGTGTCAAACCAATCAGATAGCTTTCTTTGATAGGATAACGAGTCTTGTGGATAAGGGAGAAGCGGTGGATGTGGTATACCTAGACTTTAGTAAGGCATTTGATACGGTCTCGCATGATATCCTTATCGATAAACTAGGCAAATACAATTTAGATGGGGCTACTATAAGGTGGGTGCATAACTGGCTGGATAACCGTACTCAGAGAGTAGTTATTAATGGCTCCCAATCCTGCTGGAAAGGTATAACAAGTGGGGTTCCGCAGGGGTCTGTTCTGGGACCAGCTCTGTTCAATATCTTCATCAACGACTTAGATGTTGGCATAGAAAGTACGCTTATTAAGTTTGCAGACGATACCAAACTGGGAGAGATTGCAACTGCTTTGGAGGACAGGGTCAAAATTCAAAATGATCTGGACAAGTTGGAGAAATGGTCTGAGGTAAACCGGATGAAGTTCAATAAAGATAAATGCAAAGTGCTCCACTTAGGAAGGAACAATCAGTTTCACACATACAGAATGGGAAGAGACTGTCTAGGAAGGAGTATGGCAGAAAGAGATCTATGGGTCATAGTGGACCACAAGCTAAATATGAGTCAACAGTGTGATACTGTTGCAAAAAAAGCAAACGTGATTCTGGGATGCATTAACAGGTGTGTTGTAAACAAGACACGAGAAGTCATTCTTCCGCTCTACTCTGCGCTGGTTAGGCCTCAGCTGGAGTATTGTGTCCAGTTCTGGGCACCGCATTTCAAGAAAGATGTGGAGAAATTGGAGAGGGTCCAGAGAAGCGCAACAAGAATGATTAAAGGTCTTGAGAACATGACCTATGAAGGAAGGCTGAAAGAATTGGGTTTATTTAGTTTGGAAAAGAGAAGACTGAGAGGGGACATGATAGATGTTTTCAGGTATCTAAAAGGGTGTCATCAGGAAGAGGGAGAAAACTTGTTCACCTTAGCCTCTAATGATAGAACAAGAAGCAATGGGCTTAAACTGCAGCAAGGGAGATTTAGGTTGGATATTAGGAAAAAGTTCCTAACTGTTAGGGTGGTTAAATACTGGAATAAATTGCCTAGGGAAGTTGTGGAATCTCCATCTCTCAAGAAATTTAAGAGTAGGTTAGATAAATGTCTATCAGGGATGATCTGGACAGTATTTGGTCCTGCCATGAGGGCGGGGGACTGGACTCGATGACCTCTCGGGGTCCCTTCCAGTCCTAGAGTCTATGAATCTATGAATTGTTTCCTTCCTTTATTAAAAGGATTTTGCTACACTCAGACTCCGTACTTGCGAGAGGGGAAGTATTGCCTCCTAGAGGCACCCAGGGGGGTGTGGTATGTAAGTGTCCCAGGTCACTGGATGGGGGCTCGAGCCGGTTATGCATTGTGTTATTGAAACGAAACCTCTAGATACTGAACCCGGCCCTTGTTGCTACCAACTCAGAGGGGCAGAAGGGTTACATAACTATGAATTTTCTTAAAGCCACTACACATTGCTGCTAAGGATAGATCCTCTTTAACTATCAATGGCAGGTAATACAGTAAAGAATAGACAAGGACACAATTCAACAAGTAATGCAACATAATATAGTAATAAAGCAGATTTTAATTAGGTATTCTACAAGGGTGAACACGTTGCAGCACTCCAGCAATTTTAATTCCGGCTGGTTCCCTTTTTACCCCCCTTATTTAAATGTATTTTTCAAGGATAAATAATTGTTTCCACCTATTGATCCCGAAGTTATGAAGCCAACTGCAGCAGTAGTTTAATCAAAAATGGAAACTGCATCAGCACTAATATCTGAGATGCATATCCCATAAAGAAGCCAACAATATACCAAGGGAGAGAGAAATGCTCATTTTTTTTTTTAGTGAAAACAGAAAAAAAGAGCCAATGTCATTTTTCATCAAGTATGTTATCTCATCATTCCCAGAAAGTATAGCAGTCACTGTATGACTATAGATATCACGATATAACATAAGATACACCCTGAGCAGAAAATGGTGCAGTGAGGAGAGGGAGTATAAGCATTTGTTTCTGCTTGTGAATTGTCTGCCTGTGTCAAAAATAGCCAATAGGAGGTCCCCATTCCCTTCCCCTTAAAAAAAAAAAAAGTCACTTTTTGGCTGAGATGAACCAAAGTTTCAGCCCTAAAGGAAAATCCTTTGGAAGGTTATAAGCAGAAGAAAAGAAGGCTGGGGTTATACAGTTTGGAAAGAAAAGATTAATTACACTATCATGTTCCCTGCTAAGCACGTGCTGACAAGAAACAATATTGTAATGTTTTCCCCAAGTTCTCTTATAAACTGTTTCCTTGCATTTCATCCCCTTGGGCGAGATTCATTGCTAAGCATAGTGCCAATACAAAACCTATATACCACTTAAGTGCCTGAGGGACTTAGCAGGACACAAGTGATACACTGCTCTAGTACTGTACAAGGGTGAATTTTGCCCTCTCTGGTTGGTTTGCATCTTTCCAAGGCTGAGCAGCAACACACTTGTTAGTTCCCTCATGTCATTGTCATGATTTATGATCACAGTTTCATTTTATTAAAGCAGCACTAGAGTAGGTCATGGAACAATTGTATTAATCAGGAAGTTTGATTACCCTCAACATTTCATGATTTCTATGTGCACTCCAGAAGCCACTAAGACAATTTCACTCCTTACAGAAAGGGGAATTTGAATCAGATTGAGACATTTTCGTTATGCGAGTAAATTCTATCAAACTGAACATGCACCATGCTAATTCTTCTCGCCTTCCCCAGTAACAGTTCCATGTGAACCAGCTATAATTAGGTAGAGAAAACTATTAAACTACATGGCCACAAATCTTAACATTGTGTTTATCTCACCATTTCTAGAAAGCCTTTGCAATCCTCATGTCACAGTTCAGGGCAACTTCACCTGTATTCTCCCTCTGCGATCCCTTGAGGGCACCCACTCTACGCTTCTGGCTCCTCGGCCATCATCACATCTCTCTCCCTCATGATCTGGCCTTTTCCAGGCTTCACAGTTCCCCGCCTACACTGTGATATTCTCAGCAAGCCAGACTGCCTCAACAGGCCAGAGTAGTTGCTTTCTCTCTGAGGGCTATACACCGCTGTAATTGCCAGCAGTTACAAGTCACCATACAACTCTTTCTAAGCGAGTATATTTATTCTTAAGGTGAAAGCATTACAGAGCAAACAGATTGAAGACAATAAAAGAACCTACATGCATGCTAATAAGATGACCAGAGATCACCTCCAACAAGGGATCTGGTAAGAGTCAATCTTTCAACCCCCTCAAAAGAGGGTTTTCTGTGGTTACAAATTCATAACCACCTTTGCTTAGAACTTGCACAGTTAGTCTTTCCTTTATGGGTCTTTGATTTGATTGGGCCTTTATTCCTTTGAACCTTTGATCTTGAGGTTCCAGGAACAGGTAACAGCTTCTCAGGGTGTAGCTTCAAAAGTCTGGCTTTTTGTAGAACTAGAAGTGGGGAATTTGCATTAATCTCCCCCTAGAGATTCCCTAGGCAAACCACTTGACACTGTTTGTCCCAGAAGTCCATCCTTGTCTGGCACATCATTCAATACAGTCCTCTGAAGTTCATAACACTTCCCAAAGTTCGCATCACATGTCCGCCCTTGAGAGGTTACATACAATCCCAGCCCACAATCATGCATCATCTTTGCATTTAATACAATGGACTCCAAAGATACTTAACTTTAATTCAGTAAGGCTTGTCAAGGATATTGCAGGAAGTTGTCATATCTGCCACATCTCATTCATGTTTAGTACCTTGCTATTTGAAAAGTGGCATTGAAATCAATGGGACAACTGCCATACTTCGGTAATCAAGATGAGTTAAGAGTCATGTTAATCTGTAGTCTATTGTAACTTTTTACAATCCACGGTAAAGCAAGCCATGGCATAGAATGTGTCTCACAGACACAGGTCCCAAATTTTCGTCCATTACAGGCACCGAAGTCCCAGTGACTTTATGGAAAACTTGTATACAGAGCTTTTGCCAGTTCATCCCCATGCCAAGTAAAACCTGTGTTTTGATGCCACAAAATGTCTTCTGATTCAAACCAGGTCATCGCTGACAACTGGTAACACACATTGAAATGGACACGCTAAGTCAATTAAAATATTTAATATCAGGGCTACAGAATTTTAACAAAATGCATCTCCCATTGAGATTGCCTGTTTGGCTCACCTGCTTAAAGTTTCAATACCACCAATGCATCAGACCCCTCTACGAAAATGTTCCTATTCCAATTCAGACTATGTTATCCCCTTTGTAATTATATCGTAAAAAAAAAGTGTCAGAGAAGCCATTCAAATTTTATTCTTAAAAGGGACTGCTAGTATATATGGTTATGGTTATGACAAGAAAGATAGACATTTATTTTAAATCAGGATATTACGTAGCCTCCATTCTCTGGACCTGAATAATATACTTCCAAACCACCTTGTTTTTATGGCATAACTGTTTTCCTCCTTCACAAATCTCCAAGAAGCATCAGTCACTCACTAGAGATATTAAGAGCCAAATTCTGCCCTTTGATGCATACATTCTGCCCTTATTTGCTTCAGTGGGTCAGTTCATGGCTCCACTTGGAAACCCGTGATATCCAAGGGCAGATCATATACAGCCAGCAGCTACTTCCCTAGGCAATGAGGTAGATAAAAAGAAAGCAGCTAATTTTGCCTTTGCAATTGGGAGCGTTAAACTGTGAAACGATTATCTGGTATCACTAGCTGTTACCTTGTGTTCCAATTGTATTACCCTATCTGTTAAGTCATAAACCAAGACTGTAAATTCTTTGACACAGGGACCATCTTATTACATGTGGTAGGCACTGCACATAACTGTAGCCCTGATCCTTATTAAGGCCGGTAGGCACTACCACAATACAAAACTCCAACAACTTCAGAATGAGTGATTTTACATTTCAAGAGCAACTTGATGCTACCAGTATTTTATTTTTTGTCTCACTTTAGAGCTGGTTCTTTCACTTCAAATGATAGCATAAAATGCCAATTTCAAAACATCTGTAACATTTTCCTTTTAATTTTTATTCCCTTTCTTATTCAAAGTAAATTGATAGAAAAATCTTCAATTTTAAATCAAGCCAAATATGCTTCTTAATTTACTCCATTCAGATCTTCCATAATCTGCTCCCAAGACTGAGTTAGCTCCTTATGTTTGCAAGCATAAATATTCTCTTACCTAAATTATCCTCTAATGGTCTGAAAATGAGAGCTGTTTGCACATAATCATGCAACGAAATGGGGCAGAGCAGAAGTACCATTTTTTTAAAAATCAAGTGCTTTTTTTTTTTTTTTTTTTAGCAACTAGAACTCTCAATAGAAACTCATTCAAAAGTGGCATTTTGGCTGGTCCCAGCCAGGATGACGCTTTATATCAAAATGTGGTTTTGAAAGCAGCACATTACTGAATACACACAAGCCCAGAAATATGCAGTGACCATGGTGACTTTTATAAAAACTAGTTCTAATCCAATTTGGCCATACTGTACAACAGTCAAGGCTTTCTATCAAGTCAGATCCTGACATCCTTTACTCCAGTGAACTTCCAATGACTTTAGTGGGAGTTTGCATTATGAAAACTGAGAGCCCACTCCACTAGAAGTCCACTGGCATCAATGGACTCCTTACATACAAGTCAGTAGCATGTAAGGGTTTGTAGCATGGCCCTGAATGAGAACTTCAGGACTCTGCCCATTCAGATGGAAAGCAATATCGCTGAGCAATCTAGTTTCAAAGTTACAGTTGTGCAAGATGTACTCTTGTTATCAATAGAACAGGTCATGTTTTATTAAATTATCAGCAAAGAACAACATTGAAAAAATAGCATTTATAGTACAGCTTGTTATCTTGTGTGTTTCTACTGGCAGCACCCTCCCACTGCTTGTCCAAGAGGGTGGTTTTGCTATCTTATGCAACTCTTTAGATACATACATTGTCAAGTTATACAGAGCCACAAAAGAGTAATGTGGTCAAGGAGTTCTACTTATCACCAGCTTGACAATGGTGCTCAAGGCTACATCCTCCTTCTCCTCTGACATATGATCCAGATTCTGCAATCTGCAAGACACATGAAATACAGCAGGCTCATAAATTTGCCTGTCAGAGATACAAAAAGCCTATGGTAGGAGCTGTAAATATCAGATATCATTGCCTCCTTCCCAGTAAAGTAAGAAGGTGCTAGGAATAAATAGCAGCACTGTGGGGTTGGCATTTCCTCAAAGCAGTCCCCACTGTAGTGTTTTCTCCAGAGGGTTCTGTACCAAAGTCATTAAGTACTCAGATGGCGTACCTCCTTTTCTCCTTGCTGCCTCTCATTGGGGCTCGATATCTAGCATTATGACTGTATACATAGTTTGGCATTATCTAGGAGCAGAGCTCACCATACTCAGTAATGACTGCCTTACCTACCCCAATCTGGCTCTTTAATGCACTGAGTAAATGTAGTTCTTACTGCTTCTCTTTCCCTCTCTCTCTCTCTTTTTTTCTGCAAGAAGCTTAGCACAGTTTTGTATCTTTATTTGTCTTCTTCTTTCTACATTGTTTTGGCATTTGTTATTTCAGTTAGTGTTTACATCTCTTTTCCTGCCCAGGCTCCATTTAAAATCCCCCAACTTTACCAGCTTTTTCATTACCTACTATGTAAGGCTAGATTGCCACCCCTTTGAAGAGAGAGGTACAGAGTTGCATGTTCCCAGGGTAAACTCACACAATCTCACCTTCCCGCTCTTCAATGCGCAGGAGGAATGCACAAGCTGCACCATCCTTTTGGTTTGCTCTCCCCAGCACTCCTTACTAGCAGAGCCCAGGGCCAGATTAGGGCATAAACTCAACAAATACATACTTTTAGCTGCTCATAATGACTCTCTCAGAATTTCAGCCTTCCTTTTACAAAACTATGTTTCTAGTCCTCCTGGTTGAAAAGACAAGCTTGAAAATGTGAACTGATGCAGCAATATTTGCCTGAGTCTGCAGATAGCCTGAAACAATAACTCTGAGAATGGTAACTGCACCATTCATCTTACTGGAGTGTTAACTCAAATTCGCTGCTCTATGAGCTTTCACTAACACTATCAGAGCAGAGGACTTTGGGAGGAAAGGCCCTTGCTGCCACCATGCCACAAAATTCTACTGTTCTACTCCAATGTGAAATCAGTCCTACTGTATGGAGCTGAAACCTGGAGGACAACCAAAACAACCATCAGGAAGATCCAGACCTTCATAAATAGCTGCCTCAGAAGGATTCTCCAGATCTGCTGGCCAGACACCATCAGTAACATCCACCTCTTGGAGAGGACCTGTCAACTCCCAGCAGAGGAAGAAATCAGAAGGAGAAGATGGGGCTGGATAGGACATACACTATGCAAGCAGCCAACTAACATCACCAGACAGGCACGGCGGTGGAACCCTCAAGGCAAGCGGAAAAGAGGCCGTCCAAGAAACACCTGGCGACGTGACCTTTAGGCTGATAGCAAAAAAATGGGCTATACCTGGAACCAGTTAGAATGAATAGCCCAGGATAGAGGACTCTGGAGATCTGTTGTTGGCGGCCCATACCCCGGTTGGGGTGACGGGCATGAGTGTGTGTGTGTGCCATCATGGCTCCTGAGTCCTGTGCTTGGATGAATGAGGGTGAGTCCTCTGGAAAGCACCCAATCCATCTAAAGATAATGAGTGGTGGACTGGTGAGGGGGAAGCCCAGCATGCCCTCAGAGGAGACTCCAGCAGACTCCTTTTGCTTGGAAAACCCTGCCACTGCCACCCCATGGAAGTGTAAGGCCATAACATATGGCCATGGTGTGATACAGGGCCAAAGGATGTCCTCCTGAGAGGATACATCTATAGCCCTAGATTGCTTTAGTTCAGCTTCCTGGAGCCTATAAGAAAGGAATTGGTTGTCTCAGACCATTTCCTAGCACACAGGTTTGTTTCATAAAAAGCTATTACCACAGCTGCACCCTCAGCAGAGAAGCCAAGGATGGAATAAGACCCTGAGGAATAGAACAGATCTAAGGCACATCCACGCAGCAGAAAGCGAGACTTCTGCACTTCTGTTCTTGCTGCAGATAAATAAATTTCATTTTCTAGGCTGTCAGTCTAGCACTTTTCATCACCACTAATGATTCATTATTTCATCACATCATACATCACTTCCCCACTCAGAGTCTGATTACCTACATGTGACAGGCTAGGAAATAGGTTCCATAACAACATATTCATCGTATTGTTTTAAAAACAAACTGTGATCCAGTAGCATGATAGAAAAAATATATATTGCCCCATTTAATATGTGTATCTAGGGCTTATCTTGATACAGCAATGTACTACAGTGGGCTCTGAGGGTAGTTACTTAGCTTCTTTCAGTGTTCATTCCCATGCTGGACACTGCTAAGTCCTCCCTCCCAGATATTACTTTCCCATCAAGCATATAAAAATATTTCTGCAGAGCACTGCTCCTCTTGCTTTAAAATGCACCAGAGTGCTCCAAATGGCAGGTATTTTTGAAAGATGTCCGAGGGCAGAGATCCCATATGAGGCCTTTGCCAAAACAAGTTGGATACTGGGGAAAATTGTGAGTATTATTCAGGAAGCAACATTCCCAGTGAAGTCTGTTGGCAACTGTGGTTGCCTCATTCCTTGATCTAGGATGTCTTAATGAAGTCATTCTATAACCCCTCACTCCCCCTGTATGCTAACAAAGGAGAGATTTGAGGTTGAAAACACAGGCTTATGGAGACTTTGCATACCATCACTGACTTGAAGACAGGTGTCAGTGAGTGGACAGTAGAGAATCACCGGGCACAGGAGTTTCCTTTCAGACATACATAGCCTAAACTCTAAAACAGAGGAGCCCAAACTGTAGCCTCTGGACCACGTTGAGGCCATGGAGAGCTAGTGTAATTGACCCCTGCTTGGGCCAAAAGCAGGGTTTGCAATGGGAACATTCAGCGCTAGAAGCATGAGCCTCTACCACTTAATCCAAAGGATGATGAGTTTGAGCCCAAACTTATTGTAATCAAACAGACTACCATTGACTTTAATGGGCTTTAGATCAGCCCCTAGCCTAGACCTTCCAGCTGGCAGCTCTAATAGACTCTGGGATGTCTACATTGCAGCTGGGAGTGAGCCTCCCAGCTCAGGTACACAGGCTGGCACTAGCAGGGCTTGATCTAGTGTGCTAAAATAATTGTGTGGACACTGCAGCTCAGGCATTCAAGTCTAGAGGGTTAGAAGGCCATCCCCAGAACAGGTCCATCCTTTGCACTGATGAGGCAGGAGTCCTATGGAAAAATCAGTATGTCGTCATGTACTTAAAGACTGTAGCATAATGCATATGCACAGGATGGCCAAATTCAGGTTGCACAGGCAGCCTCAAATCTGGCATTTCCTAACTTGAGTGTTTGACTTCGCAACTTTAATAATGTTCCATTAAGGTATTTTTTCTGCATGTAATATTCACATTGCTGCTTTTCTTAACTATGGATATTTTGAATGCACTACAAAAATACTCCCTATGCAAGTACAATTTAGTCAATCCATTTTTGAATCCAATGGTCTTTGAATTCATTGTAAATCTAGCTTTGTTTTGGCAGGTATTGGTTCGGTCCAGTCACTTTCAAACACCAGCCCATTAATCTCAGTAAAATATCTTGGAGTAAGGGAATAAGATTGCCTGAATAAAGCACAGCAGGCACTGCTGCTCTGTCTCTCGCATTGAATCTCTCAAAGGAATCGTGAACTGATTCACTTGGAACTGTTGTGCTCAGCCACTTCTACCTTTGCCTCTGCCTTCGCCTCTGCCTTCACAGAGGCTGTGCTTTTCTTGGCTGCTTTTACAATTTTCTCCTTCTAGGCAGGCTTAGAAGATGACAGACAAAAGACAGACTGTATTAAATAATCAATTAAAAAATGTTTAGCCGACAGTACTTTAGTTGAATGAAAGTCTCTCTTTGGTTTGTTTATCATTCTGCTATAGGCCATAGTTACCCAAAGGGCAAGACATTCCTGACTAACCTAATTACCTTCTATGATGAGATAACGGGCTCTGTGGATATGGGGAAAGTGGTGGACGTGATATACCTTGCCTTTAGCAAAGCTTTTGATACGGTCTCCCACAGTATTCTTGCCAGGAAGTTAAAGAATGGACTGGGCTGGATGAATGGACTATACAGTGGATAGAAAGTTGGCTAGATCATTGGGCTCAACAGGTAGTGATCAATGGCTCCATGTCTAGTTGGCAGCTGGTATCAAGCAGAGTGCACTGGAAAGACTAAGTTCTACATTAACTCAAAGCTCCTAGAAATCTCCCATAGATCATACAGACCTTGAGATTTTTGAGTGAGCTCTGGAGATCTTCCCCCTCTCGAGCAGCATTTCTGCAGGTAGCATTTCCCCTCTGAGCCTGCTAATATCTTATATTATGGGAACAAGTAAATAACTTTTCCTTATTTACTTTCTCCACACCGCTCATAATTTTATATACCTCTATCATATCCCCCCTTAGTCTCCTCTTTTCCAAGATGAAAAGTCCTAGCCTCTTTAATCTCTTCTCATATGGGACCCATTCCAAACCCCTAATCTTTTTAGTTGCCCTTCTCTGAACCTTTTCTAATGCCAGTATATCTTTTTTAAGATTAGACCACATCTGTATGCAGTATTCATGGTGTAGGCGTACCATGGATTTATATAAGGGCAATAAGATATTCCCTGACTTATTCTATATCCTTTTTTTGAATGATTCTTAACATCTTGTTTGCTTTTTTGACTACCGCTACATTGACTGCGTGGACATCTTCAGAAAACTATCCACGATGACTCCAAGATCTTTCCTGATTAGTTGTAGCTAAATTAGCCCCCATCATATTGTATTGGGTTTGGGTTTGGGTTATTTTTTCCAGTTTGTATTACTTTACATTTATCCACATTAAATTTCATTTGCCATTTTTGTTGCCCAATCACTTAGTTTTGTGAGATCTTTTTGGATTTCTTCACAGTCTGCTTTGGTCTTAACTATCTTGAGCAGTTTAGTATCGTCTGCAAACTTTGCCACTTCACTGTTTACCCCTTTCTCCAGATCATTTATGAATAAGTTGAATAGGATTGGTCCTAGGACTGACCCTTGGGGAACGCCACTAGTTACCCCTCTCCATTCTGAAAATTTACCATTAATTCCTACCCTTTGTTCCCAGGCTTTTAACCAGTTCTCAATCCATGAAAGGATCTTCTCTCTTATCCCAAGACAACTTAATTTATGTAAGAGCCTTTGGTGAAGGACCTTGTCAAATGCTTTCTGGAAATCTAAGTACATTATGTCCACTGGATCCCCCTTGTTCACAAGTTTGTTGACCCCTTCAAAGAACTCCAATAGATTAGTAAGACACGATTTCCCTTTAGAGCAGTGGTCCCCAACCTTTTCGTCTGGTGGGCGCCAGATGAAGGACCACTGTGACGGTGGAGCACCTGCCAAAATGCCGCCGATTTGGCGGCATTTCGGCGGCGACGCCTCTTGATGACACTGCTTGCCACTGACAAGCAGCGTCATCGAGAGGCATCCCCGCCGAAATTCAGGGGCGAAGCCTCTCGATGACATCACTTGTTGGCAACAAGCGTCGTCATCGAGAGGCGTCCCCGATGAAATGCCACTGAAATTTGGTGGCATTTCGGTGGATGCTCTCCCAGAGTCCAGGATGCGGGTGCATTAAGATGCCCCCATGGGCACCAGGGCGCCCGCAGGCACCGCATTGGGGACCACTGCTTTAGAGAAACCATGTTGACCTTTGCCCAACAATTTATGTTCTTCTATGTGTCTGACAATTTTATTCTTTACTATTGTTTCAACTAGTTTGCTCGGTACCGACGTTAGACTTACCAGTCTGTAATTGTCGAGATCACCTCTAGAGCCCTTTTTAAATATTGGCGTTACATTAGCTGTCTTCCAGTCATTGGGTACAGAAGCCGATTTAAAGGACAAGTTACAAACCATAGTTAATAGTTTTGCAATTTCACATTTGAGTTCTTTCAGAACTCTTGGGTGAATGCCATTTGGTCCCGGTGACTTGTTACTGTTAAGTTTATCAATTAATTCTAAAACCTCCTCTAGTGAAACCTCAGTCTCTGACAATTCCTCAGATTTGTCACCTACGAAGGACAGCTCAGGTTTGGGAATCTCCCTAACACATGAAGACTGAAGCAAAGAATTCATTTAAATTGCAAATTTCTCTGCAATTACTTTATTGTCTAAGTGCTCCTTTTGTATCTTGATCGTCCAGGGGAGATAAGGCAACCGACTGCAACACCAAGATTGGCCCGCGCCCAACTCACACAAGGAGGGTTCATGGTGGTAACAAGAAATATTGTGCTCTGCAGTTGGATTTTGGCAACTTCTCTTGTGTATCTAAGTGCTGCATCTGCAAGACTAGATTCACTGAGGTGGTCTGCAATGCTTGCAACAATATGCTGGTGTAGCCTGCATCATTCTCACTGAGATAACCCCATACCGACAGCAGTATCCTGGAAAAGCAGTTCCAGCAGGGAAAGGTACTTGCTTGCATCACCTCCAGAGCTGCACAGTGTGGCTGAGCAGATGGCTCTATTCTGGAAGGCAAGGAACTGGAAATCTACCTGAGGAAGATCAAGGCCAGGAAAGGCAAATAAATGTACTATACACAACTACAAGAATGAATACAAAACCTAGAGTATTGTTAAAAACAGAACAAGGATTGGGGATATCTGAAGACATTTAAGTTAAACTGGGGGTCACTGGGCTTTAGGAAAAAATGGGGACAGCAGAGGTACTGGGAAGGCCACATGTGACAGACCCACTGCTTTTGGGGCTCTTTCCTGCACTGAGTTTAGAGCAAGGAATAGAACCCAAATCTATCCAAATTATAGGTGGACTCTGGATTCCGGGATTTTCACAGAGTTCCACCATGCAAGTAGTCCTTTCCCAGGTTGGGACTGACAAACACGGACAAAGGAGCAGAGGGAAGCTTATACTGCCATTATATGCTTTCCACTGTTCTGTGGATAACTACAGGTTGCCTGCCTCCAGAGCTGTCATTCTACCATCTTTCAGAACCACTAGAGTCACTAAAAAGCAAATTTAAAAAGCAAAAGCAAAAAAAAAAAAAACTACCCAGTGGAGTGGCTAAGCTATATATAGCCAGGGGCAGCTCTAGGTATTTTGCCGCCCCAAGCATGGCAGGTAGGCTGCCTTCGGCAGCTTGCCTGCAGGAGGTCCAGGGTCCCTGGTCCCGTGGATTCAGCAGCATGCCTGCAGGAGGTCCACCGAAGCCACGGGACCAGCGGACCCTCCGTAGGCATGCCACAAAAGGCAGCCTGTCTGCCGCCCTCGCGGCGACCAGCAGAGCGCCACCTGTGGCTTGCCACCCCAGACACGCGCTTGGCATGCTGGTGCCTGGAGCCGTTCCTGTTTATAGCTGTCACTGTGTGCATGGTATCAGTCCAAGGATTTCCTCTATTGTTCAATGCACTACGGCCCTGACATACAATGTCTATAAATAGACTCTGCTCTAACATTCATTACTGTTATCTTATCAGTACTGAACGTGAATTTTCAAGTCGTGACTTTTTTTTTTATTGCTTTTACAAAGTCAGTTGGGCAATAATGGCTTTTTTGTAGTATGTGCCACGTAGCTCTGTCTCAAAAGAATCCATCATGCACAATGAGAAGCAGGAGTGGTGCAGTTTTCATTCATGATTAAGCCAAGAGACATGACAGTATTATACATAAGACAACAAACTTGCCTTCAAGTGCATTGAAAAGTGAAAGCTTCCCACCACTTAAGATGTTAGCTTATGCTCAAAAAGCCTTGAGTGTCTATATTATTCTGAAACTGTATTATAGCTACTGCTCATTTTTGCAACTATAGCATTTTTCCTTCCTCCACACTGTATATTTTGGAAAATAGTATGGAATAAGTCAGTGTTAACGACTGTATTTGTGTAGTATAATTATACAGTAAGATTATGATTTATGGAGGGTAACCTAAAATTTAGAAATGTTCATAAATATCTGCAATATAAGGTGAAACCCAGAAAAATAGGACAGCCCTGATCTTACAATACTTTTACACTAAAGTCAATGGAATTGTCAGATTTAAAATAAATGTCAGTGAGTTGAGAGTCAAGTACATAGGATGGAATATTCAAAACTATGTAAAGCATTAATATCAGCATGTCTTTCCTTCACCCTTGAGAGCCCTACATTAATCACTTTCCATTATTAATTGGGATTACATAGACATACACATTAAAATTCAAGAAAAAACAAAAGACCTCGCTCAATGTGAGAATGAATCCTTACTCCATTGTCTTTCAATCTAGCCAACTATCCAGCTCATCTCAATGCAATAGCAATTCTGTTTTACGAGCAAATAAGCATGGTCTCTCACCTGCTACTCCAGAGCCAGATTCTGATCCCACAGACCGATTTTACACCATTAGAATGCTGGGGATTTTAATGGAATTAAACCGGACTTATATCAGTGCAAGATCGGAATCAGGTTCTCTCTGCCACCACTGAGATCCTTAACCAAGTGCTATGAAGTCTCACTTTGTAATTCCAAGCGTGATTTTATATATTGGTCAACAATCTCTTGAACAGAAAAAAAGTTAGTTTATATGTACAGAGGTTGAACATGGCACAACTTCAAAGGCATCCATGACCAAAAGTCTCTCTCTCACTGTAAGATGGTTGAACAACTCAGCAAAGTTGTAATCAACAAGGTCTTTTCCTCCACGATTATTGATTATAAGTAAATTAAAAGTCTGGAGAACTCTAAGTCTAGCCCCATAATGCCCTACTGCTCTCCCAAACACATTCTCCTCGTGTCACCCATGCACAGGATCTCCACCAGGGGTGGGAGGGTGTGTGGTAAGATTGTTCATCCTGGGCTCAGTAGGGGACTTCCAACTGTTACAGAACTGCAGGAGCAGGGTCCCTCCTCCAACCCCCTCAACTTCAAAGGCGCAGTTTTCAGTTCAGCACAAGCAGATGCCAAAGGTACTATGAATAGCTGTACTGTTGCTCTAAAATAAGACATCACAAATGGTGCCAACAAATAGTCCTACTTATTCTGACAACCGCTAACTTGTGAAACCTATTTAATGAGAGGGAAACTGTCAAGAGTGTGGCCACTGACATAAAGATCTGCAGCAAACTTGTAAATACTCTGTCTTGTCATTAGAGAAAGATGATGATGGCTTTGATCATTTCTGATACGAACACTGGATGTGTGTCAAGTTTACTGTCAGACTAGAAAAGGCAGAGGGGTAGGGGAATTATTCCTCATTAGATAGCATCCATCCTACAGCTCAAATGCAATAATATATCCTGCTGAAAAACTCCCAATGAAGTAAATTGCTCAGAGATATTGACAGACTACAGAAGTGAGAGAATGGCCAGGTGTAAGGGAGACAATGAGCAATATTGAAGGAAATAAGGTGTTGATAGGAAAGAGAGAACTCTGTGAGTGAGAAATCAGAGAGATCAGTGCTTAGTAAAGACAAGGGCCAGAGAATGAGTGTGACCACAACTGGAAGCTAAGGGTGAAGAAGCACAGTAAGGAACTATCAATGTCAAAGCCAGTGTAATTATTGGTGCTACTTGGTACCCCGAATCCATAGGGTGCCAGTAGCATACCCAGTTTACTGCATCATGGCAGCTAGCCTTGTAACCACTGGCCCTGATGGGTCGCAATGACCACCCAGGGTATGTCCACACAGCCAGTGCCAGCAAGCCTCCAAGCCCAGGTCCACCAACTTTGGCTTCAGCTATGGCACTACAAATAGTTGAAGCTAAGGAAAGGGGATGCAGTTCAGAGCCTTAGTTCCAGCTCAAGCTGCAGTGTCTACACAGCTATTTTTAACACTGTTGTGTGAACTTTGCAAGCGCGAGTATCATGATCCAGGCTCAAGGCTCACTGCTGCGGGCTGGGTAAACATACCTCAGAAACATGGCTGAGGGAAACGTTTTTACTAGGGCTGAGAGAAAGGTTGCAAATACCTTAGGGCAGAAGTTTGAACAGTTACAGTTTAAAGTGAGCAACAGCAGGTCTTGTTTTGGGTCCTGGGGCAGTCCAGTCAAGAGCCAGGGCACTTCAGGCCTAGTGCCTAGGGAGCTCTCACCTGCCTAGCCTCTTATTCCCAGCAAATAAGCATTTCCAAGCCAGGCTCAGTTAGTGTATCTCACTGGACCCCTTTGCACTGGCTTCTTTTCCAGCCACTGCTGTTCCCCCTTAAACTGGCACAGACCTGCACCCAGCTGTGATGTCCAGCAGTCACAGTCTGTTGCACATGCAGCCAGGGCGGGCGCAAATATGTTTCGCGCCCTAAGCAAAACTTCCAACTTGTGCCCCCACCCGAGCTCTGTGGCAGTCCTCCACACTAAGGTGGCCCCCCCGTGGCAGCTCCCCCTGGCCCGGGGAGCCGTGCGGCAGCTCCCTGCCTCAGCTCACCTCTGTTCTGCCTCCTCCCCAAGCACGCCTTCACTGCTCCACTTCTCCCGCCTCCCAGGCTTGCGGCGCCAATCAATCAGCTGTTTAGTGCCGCAAGCTTGGGAGGGAGAAAAGCAGAGAGGGGTGGCATGCTCAGGGGAGGAGGCAGAGCAGAGGTGAGCTGGGGTGGGGAGTTCCCGTGCATGCTGCCCCCCCTTACTTGCTGCAGGCGGCCATCCCCATGCCCCAGCTCCCTCTGCCTAAATGACGACGACGACTGGGGCGGCCGAAGATCCGGCCACCACAGTCACCGCTGAAGGACCCGAAATGCTGCCTCTCAAATGCTAGCACCCTAGGTGACCACCTAGGTCACCTAATGGGTTGCACCGGCCCTGCACACAGCAACATCCACAGTTCTTGGAGGTTCTCTCCAGCTCCCTGCTGCCATGTGGCTCCCACTCCCCAAACAGAGCCCAGCAACTTCCTGCTTCAGAACCTTTCCTCTTATCTGTCCAGGGGAAAGGGAAGTTCAAAGGGGAAGGGACTGATGGGAAATGTAGTCCCTACTCAGCCAGGAGGAAGAGGATGTAGCTGATGGGAGTTGTAGTCTTCTGTTTTGCTGCGCCATCACAACAGATTTTCCAAAGAAGAGGGTGCAGGATTGGGAGAAGAGAAGCAAATGGGGTCATCCAGGGTGCAGCAATAACAGCTTGATGGAAAGAAAGGGGAGTCAAAAGCCTGACAGAGACTATTGAGGTGGGAGAGTGATTTCAGTCAGTGCAAAGATCTGAAGGGAGATGAGAGATAAAGACATCATGACTAGTGGTGAATTTGTTTTAAGTGGAGCAGGTATTCCAGAGACAGCAGGAGAGGAGAGGAGAGAATGAAGGAGGTT
Source organism: Gopherus evgoodei (assembly GCF_007399415.2). Classification (NCBI taxonomy): domain Eukaryota; kingdom Metazoa; phylum Chordata; order Testudines; family Testudinidae; genus Gopherus; species Gopherus evgoodei. The sequence goes on from NC_044323.1 coordinate 68,648,446, forward strand.
GGGACAAGGTATTTATGAGTCTGATATATTCTACAAAATAATATAAACACACTTCCAAGACTTACAGCGAGAAAGGTTTCTTCTAAAGAATTCTATAAAGGGAGTTTGTCAGGTAATGGGGGCACATAGACTGTTGAGAGTAGCATAGCATTTGTTTCTGCAGGCTCCGCTTTGCCAGCTGCCTGGTGCATACGGGTGGGAAGGGCAGAGAATTATTTTCCGTAGGTGTGGTGTACACAGGGATTAGGTTGATGTATGCAGTTTGTGGACACAGCAGTGGATGTGTCTACACTCACATTTTGCTCCCACCAAGGTAACTGCCCCGCTATGCTGACTTAACTCCCCAAGCAGCATAGAGTCAAAGTCGATGAAGTTAGGTCACCACAGCGTCAGTATAGATACTGTGTTGCTTACATTGACAGTTACTGGCCTCCAGGAGTTGTCCCACAATGCTGCAACCTGACCGCTCTGGTCACCATTGTGAACTTCACTACCCAGGAGACAGGAAGCTGCCCCTTCCCTTTAAAGCTCTGAGAATTTTGGAAATTCTTTTTGCTGGTTGCCTGGCTTGGTGAGAGGTAGCCCAGCTGAGCTTGCCAGATACATGCTGCAGATGTGCGCCTGCCTGGACTACGCAGGAGGTGGTAGATTGTCTGGGTCTGTGAGAAGAAGAGGATGTACAGGCACAGCTCCGCTCCAGCTGTAGAAACATCGACATCTACAAGCAGATTGCTCGGGGCATGGAGGAGAAAGGCTACAAGAGGGACCAGTGGCAGTGCCACGTGAAAGCTAAGGAGTTATAGATCTGGTGTACAGCCGCAGATCTGCTGCTTTTGCAAAGCGATGCACACCATCATTGGCAAAAATCTCACCACCACCCTCAAGAGCCCTGTGGATTCTTCAGAGGAACCAGAGTCACAGGCCTCCCACCAAGAACAGGGAGAAGGAGTAATATGGGGGACATAATGGGCCAGGCAGAGCAGTTTGTTTACGTGCACCATGATGTCCCATAAATCTTCCATAAAGATCTTGATGTAACTTTCTTGACAAAACCTCTGCCAAAGATTTCTGGAGAAGGCTACCTTATTTCTTCTGGTGCAGTAGGACACTGTCCTATGCCACTCAGCAATTACTTCAGCAGCACCATTGCCGAACACAGGGTAGCTGCTCAGGCTGGGATGGCACTGGGACACCAGCAGCAGCTGTGCTCTCTGTGGCTTTGTTACTCTAAGGAGTGAGGTACCAGCTAAAACCACCACCACCACCACCTATGGAAAACAGTGCCAGTTTTCACTTCCATTGTCCTACACACATATACTCATGCCTGTGAGCTAATCCACCCACCCACCAGGCCATACAAACCATGGCTGGTGCTGTGAATGGCTCTTTGCTGTATCAATCCCAAGGAGATGTGAGAATGTAGTGCTTACAACTTGTAGGGATTGAGGGGAAATGAGTTCAGTATCCTAAGTTTTGATTTCTGTTGTGAATTCAGTGACAACACACAGAGGTACCATTGTATCTTCAGCTACTACGATTGTGGTCATGAGAGTCTCCCCCTCCACGCCCATGGAACACTTGAGCCAGATAAGGAGGAGAAAGAGGAGGACTTGGGATGACATGTTCCAAGAGATCCTGCAAACCCGTGCTGCATCAGAGAATGAGCAGAGGGCCTAGATGATCACCCTGGCAAATAGTATGGGCAAGGATAAAATGGAGAGGAGAAAGACACAGAAAAGGAAGACAGATGTGCAGCAGGAGTTGTCTACACTTTGCACATAACAAACAGAGATTCTGCTGACTCTGGTGACTTGCACATTCAACCATTCTGTGCTGGCCTCCCTTTTCAGCGCACACAGAACTCTATATTGGGAGCTCCCTATGCCCCCCCACCCCCAACATTCCATTTGGCATCAGGGTTGTCCGCTACCCTTGCCACTCCACTTGGGGGTATATTAAAGAAAACAACAGCTTCACATATACTGACCTGTGAAAGACATAGTTGGTGTATGTATACCTGAAATAGAAATGACTGCTCTTTTCCCTTCATAAATTATTTTTCCTTAATTTATTAAGTTTTATTCAGTTTTTATTTCCTTTGCTACAGAATAAAATTATATTTTTGGAATCTTTATTAGGTCACTCATATATTGGTTGTTGCTGAGCATGTCCTGCTGCTTCCATTTGTCACAGAACCCTTAACACCATTCACAGACAATATTAATAGGTGCACTTGTAGTGTTATATTCCCATACACACAGCACTCACTACAAGGTTCATACCAGGCTGCAAAAGAGCAAGGCCAGGTAAAATGCACTACTCTGACTCACTATTAAAATGGTCTTTCAAAGCCTCCCTGAGCAGTACAGCTGCATGCTGACATCTTCTTATAACCCTGGTAAGTATCTGGCTGGTCAAATTCAGCTAACAGCCACTGTACTTCCACCCTCCCTGAAGGTGGAAACAACTTCTTCTTTGTTTCACAGATATTATGCAGGACACAGCAAACAGCTATAACTAACTAACTATTTGGATCTCAGTGGAAAAAAAAAATCCCATCTCATAACCAAATAATGCCACTGATCCTTCAAAACAAAGGCAAATTCAGCTATCTTTCTGCACCTGCTGAAGCTGTAGCTGAAGCGCTCCTTGGCACTGTGGAGTAGCCAGTGTATGTCTTCATGTGCCATGGGATCAAGGGGGTAGGCTGGGTCTCCCAGGGTCACTATTGGCATTTCAACATTCCCAATGGTAATCTGCCAGTTGGGAAAGAATGTCTCTACTTACAGATTTCTTAACAGTCCTGTGTTCTTAAAAATGCATGCATCATGCATCTTCCCTGACCAGCCCACATTGATGTCAGTAAAACTTCCCCGGTGATCCACCAATTCTTGTAATACCATAGAAAAACAGTCCTTTCTGTTGACATGCTCTGCGGCAAGGTGGTATGGCACTAAAATATGCATATACATTCCATCTATCACCCCACTGCAGTTCAGGAAACCAATTGCTGAAAAGCTATCCGCTATTTTCTTCACATTGTCCAGAGTCACAGTCCTGTGTAGCAGGAGATTAATGGTCCTGCACACTGGCATCACAACAGCACCTGCAGTGAATTTCCCAACTCCAAATTGATTCCCGATTAACCAGTAGCAATCTGGCACTGGAAGTTTCCATAGTACAATCGCCACTTGCTTCTCAACTGTCAGTGTGACTCTCATTTTGGTGTCCCTGTGCTGGAGGGTTGGGCTGAGTTCAACACACAGATCGAGGAATGTGACCTTGTGCATTCAAAAGTTCTGCAGCCACTGCTCATCATCCCAAACCTGCATGGCAATGCGATCCCACCAATCGCTGCTTGTTTCTCAGGTCTAGAACTGGTGCTCCACCATCTCCAGCTGCTCCGTGAATCCTGTCAACAATTTTGAATTGATTCTGTCCATCTCCAGGGCCGTCCTTACCCATACGCAAAGCACACAGCTGTGTAGGGCCCAGGAAATTTGGTGCCCTACGCAGCTGCGTGCTGCTCCAGCCCACACCCTGCCTCTTCCCTGCCCCTGTCCAGCCCCACCCTCACACCCCTGAGGACTGCAGCGATCCAGTCCCGGCCGTGCCGCTGGTGAGTGCTGTGGGGTTGTTCCCCTCTGCCCCCCAAGCCAGCCCCACACTTCTCCCCCACTGAGATCTGGGACCTGCCCCCCATAGGCCTGGGGTCCCACACGTATCCCCTGCAGGAGGGGCTGCATAGGGCCCCAGAACAGCTAGGGACAGCCCTATCTCCTACAGCAATCCAGCTTCCAAGGAAATATTCTGTCCCCTGTGGCTCTGCAAATACTTCAGGATCAGGCGCCCATCCTCGCAACACTCATGACGATAGTGCAGAGCTGTGCAGGCTCCATGCTTCTGTCATGGATGGTGAACAGCAAGGAGGGATGCATGGATTTGTGGGGATTTTGAAAAGAGGCTCAAAATATGGTATGAAGACGAAATTATGGGATGGAGAACACTGCACTATGGAAGTTGAACCCATCTCCCAGGTACGCCGCTGCAACTTGTTCTAGCCCCGAGGCATTGAAAAAACTTCCCAAGACACCCGGCGCTAGATGGTGGTGAGTTGCATAGTGGAATAGATATACATGGTGCACTGCAATCTCTTCCTCATTTATACTAAGGCCTCTGTACACTACCCTTTGGCATTTACACATAGCGTAAATGAGAATCAGGTCCACAGTGTTTTGCATGCCATTGTCATTACGCCTTTCAAAGGTTATGCAGAGCCGGCCTCACTATTTTTAAGAATACAATAGTTTCTTGGCCTTTAATATATCACTTTCCTCTACAATGCCCTTGTCAATATAAATAAAAAGACTAAGCCTTCTAAAACCAATACCAAAAGGTACGTGCAGCCTCTAAACAATGGCATCCCCATTCATGTTTATTCCATAGCTCTGCAGAACCTTTGTTCCATGCAAACACTCATTTAGGAAACTGACCCAATGGGGTGCATACATTGATTCTTTAAATTGCTATGAATTCTGTAAATCTACTCCTTTCCCTCCAATCTGTATTATTTTAAATCATATCGGCTCTAACACCACGTATACCCCAAAAATACATAGAAAACTTGCCAAGTCCATCTTCAACATCATTCCACTGAGTTCAGTGGAATTACATCAGGAATTCATTTAAATCATTGCTTTTAACTGCATTCATTTTGGTGAACTTTCAATTGAAGTTATAATGAATGTTAGTGTGTGTGGTTTAAAAGTCATTTGAACATTCATTAGCAGCACACTGCTGCTCTTCTCACGAAGTGAGAGAGTGGTTGGATTTTATCCCTGTGGAACTGTTCTTGGTGCCTAATTGCCATTTAACTCAAACAAATGTTAATAATTTAACCAATAAAATGATGGTTGTTCAACCAGGAAATCCTATACAAACGTAATGAGGATATAATTGTGCACCTGAGAAGTGTTAAATCCAAATCAGTTATTAATGCCTAGCAGGTATGACAAAACAAACGCTTATTCAGAGAGTTACAGGAATCTGGTTTTGGAAAGCAGCATTCTGTTGTTGTATGAGATGTGTCAACAAATCTTTACAATGTATTAGGAGTTGTAAAGAGAATGGGTAAAAGAGGGACTGGAGAGCTGAACACGTGAGTCATCAACCTTTTCTCTCTCCAGTCTGAACTATGAGTTAGGAGAATGAACAGAAATCAACAAATCAACATTGATTGGCCTTGTGTGAGTATCACCCTCTAATGCTAGGAACTGCTATCCACACAGCAAAAACAAAGGGTATATTGCACATTTAGCAAACTCAGCAGCCTTTGTTGCAGAGAAACCTTTGAATGGAAATAGACTGTGGAAACACACTGTTCCCTGGAGGATCCTGGTGTTCAGTCAGGATGCAGCCTTTCACAGCTTGGCTCCTTACTGAGCCAGCTGAGGCTTAAATTGTAATGATAGGAGAGATTAAATTTACATGCATGATGAGATTTACAGCATAACCACCTCAGCTACTGAGCCAACGGGGGGCACTATGAGACAGATTCTGGCTCTCATCACACTTGCTTTGCATTACTATGGCAAACCAAAGCAACCAGTTTAGCTGCCTACCTTTAGATTCTCCCTATGTAGGAGAATCTCCATAGTGAGGTCTATGTCACCCTTCTCATTACCCTCAGCACAAGCAGGAGTCAGCATGATCAGAGTGTCCCTATGCTCTAGTATACCCCAGTTACTCGATGGGCCCATACAAGGCTGCGGTCCACCGCATGTAATTTAAGGAAGCCCTCAGCCTGCACTAGAGCAGTATAAAGGTGCTTTTCAGACACTTGGCCTCCACCCTTCCCAGGACTGGGCAGATTAACTGCATCAGGAAACCTGGCCCTGTAATGCTTTATGGTGCACAGTTCCAAATTTAACTCATCATACAGTACAACGATCTTTTGCTTTTCCTTCTACAACCCACTCTTCTGTCCCCCACAGGAGTAATGTCACCCTACTTTACACTCATACTCACTCTCATTGAGGGGTAGCCACCACCACCATCATTTATTCCACCTCTAAATTTGGTCATGTGCCCTTCTGAATTTTGTCAAGTAGCTTTAAAAGCTACTGGCTAAGATTCTGTAATACATAGGAGCTAAATCCTTCATTTTTTAATCAGGCAAATTCTGATTTTTTTCAGTGGATGTTTGACCAAGTAAGGACTGCATAACAATACAGGCTTTAGAGTTTATTAATAGTGGTGTGCTTATGTAAGCCAACTTTTAGACAAAAGGACATTAAGACTGCTTCATTATAAGACCTTTGAAAATATTTACTAAGGAAATGCTGAGAGAACTCTAACTTCTATAAAAATATTTTTGATTCTCTAAGAATACAGCATGTTGCAGACTTCTACACCTCTATGTTGGTTATCACCCACCAGGAGGAAAAAGAGACTAGAGTCTTTAGCTACAATCAAAGAAAAAATGCTTAGACACACAAGGTGGGTGAGATAATATCTTTTATTGGACCAAGTTCTGAACACATGAGTCATCAACCTTTGAAAGCGGTTTCAAACCCAAATAAGGGCTCTGTGTAGCTCGAAAGTTTGTCTCTCTCACCAACAGAAGTTGGTCCAATAAAAAAATTGTTATCTCACCCATCTTGTCTCTCTAATATCCTGGGACTAAACACGGCCACATAGAAAAAATGCTTGTTATTTTCAGTGTTCAATCTTTCCTTAGATAATATCCATCATCTCAAAATGCAGTGACTGGCAAATTCAGTGCCTAACAAACTCTTGTGAAACCTAAAGCATCGCTTCTGTGGTCATTTATACTTGTGCAAAGGGAGTGTCAAACAGTATCAGATCAGAAAGATAGCATTTTATCTCTACTATGCACAGCTAAATAACTATATAAGGTGCAAGACCATGGGGAAATATTCAGGTCTCTGGCCTCCATTTGTCCTGGGAAGATGAGCTCATTGAGTTCCCCTTACAGACACTCAGACCCCCAGGTGACCTGCATTCACCTGTTCAGAGGACTCCCAGCCTCAGATTCTACACATTTTAAAACAATGAGATCTCCTACCTTTCTCTGCCCAAGTCACTTGCAGTTCAAAAGCTTACAAAGAGTGAATATGGTCATAGCCTACATCTCTGAAGTCCAAAGCCATCGTACCTCAGTTTCATTCTTGCTGGATGGAGTTTTCCCTTGGCGTATAGTGTGAGTTGGAAACTGTGGGTTTCTGGCCAAAGCAGAGTCCTCCCCTTCGTAGAGGAAACAGAAGTCTAACTACACAAAACAATCTTCCAGCATCAGTAGTCTCTGCACAACCCTTTCTCTGGATCAGTAACCCCAGCCAGAAGGAGCAAGAGGCAATGAATCACTGTTTCCTCCAAGTGGTGTAGCTGAGCCTGATGACCACCCTCTACTCTAGGTTCCAGCCTGGAAACCATGAATTATGAAGCAGTTGGATCCTTCACTCAAAACAACACATACCTTTCTTTTCTGCAGGCCACTCCCTAACAACTCGCATGATGTTATCACACCTCTTGCAACCTGGGGATATGGGAAAAGGATCTTCACATTTTCATGAGATGGGTAAAAAGGCAACCAACTTGCCAATTTTCTCTTATTCAAAATGGCCACCCTGTCCCCTTACCATTAATGGGGGTGAAGCAAGCAAGATGGCTGCCATTTCCCTGAAACCTATTTGCATTTGGAAGTGAAGTTGCCCCTGTGAAAGATATCTGCCATCTCCCATTGTTTTTGGTGAGACTGAAGCCATGTCTACCAGCAAAATAGCTGCCAGCCTGGTTCAGGGGGCTAGACAAGATGCTGTTAGGGCACAGGGTCAGTGAGGAGCAACAGAGACCCTGTAAAAGAAGGGGAAAGTGGGGGATAGGAGAGAGACTGAAGTGGTACAGGAGGAAAGTGAAGGCATGAGGGATAGAAGTGTGTGGTAGGGTGCTGCTAGAGAGGTCTTAATCAGCTCCTGCCACTCCAGCCCCCCTGATTGGGGCAGGGTAACTAGCTTGATCTTGAACGGTAACTGACCACACCTGCCAGCCTCCTTAGCAGGAGCTAAAAGGGTGAGAGGAAGTGGAAAAGACCAGGAGGGGAAAGTTAGATTCAGATGGAGGTGGGTGTCTCCTAGTCTGTTAGTGGCCAGGCCTGTGGAAGGCAAAGCTGTTGTAAAAAGCCTGTATATAGTTGGCAACTGGTGGTGGGGACTTGATCACAGATAAAGAGCATGGGTGTGGCACCAGCCTGAAGTGTCCCTGAGTCTCTGAGAAGAGGGAGTCAAGGGCCAAACCGGAGGGGCACTGTGTGTGTGCCACATTATAAAGTGATAGGACCCTTACTCCCCATTACTCACTGGTGAGTGAGTTGCTGGACTCCCCACTGAACAGTCAGTGAGAAGGACATACTGTTGCATGTGTATTTCAGGCTGGATTTTGCGCCTTCAAAGCTCAAGCAGGCAGCTTCCCCTTAAAGCTTCAAAATCCAGAAGGCAGATTAAAAAAACCTCACACATTTATTTTAGAAAAATCTCATAATTTTTAAGCTAACCAGGACTTCTGGGGATCTGACCCATGATTTTTGAATGCATGGGGTTGGCAATAATGAAATAGGCCATCCTCAGAACTTTCTAGCAGAGCCTCTCAGAGTCTCCTTTCCTAGGTAAGCTGCCCCCAAGCCCTATTGTTCTAGTCCTGGATTCTGCAGCTAGGCATCCCAGATCATTCAGCTCTCTCTCAGTAAGGAGCCATCCCCCATCCTCCTAGCACCCTCTTATTCTTGTCATTTCTCTATACAGTGCACAAACTGCCTCTTATATTTCCCAGCAGGTTTGGCTCTAAGTCAAGACCCAAATAACATGGCCTGCACGGAACTGAACCCCTCTCACAGGCATAAATAACCATGCGTCAGACTGCTTTTTAAATAAAAAAAATTCAGTGGCAATAATTTCATGTTTTATTGTTTGGCTTAAAAATCATGGGGGGTTTTTTGGCTTATGATTTTTTGAGGCCCAACTTGTGTTTTTCAATGTGTGGCATGGGCAGTACTGTGTTTTGCAAACATTAAAGACACAAAAGAGTGCTTCTTGAAAAGTAATTTGGGACTTATCAAGAAGGATAGGGAATAGCTAGATTCATTAAATCAAACTTAAGAAAACATTTGGAGCATGTATCTTATTTTTTACAACTTTGACCTCTTTTTTGTTATTGTTGGGTCATGTCCGACTTCAGCAAATTCCTTATATTGGGCCAGAGACATTTGGATAACTAAGTCATGGGCTTGATCTAATCAAGCCATGATTAACTAGAATAGCTCCAAAAATGTTACAGTCATTAAAAGAAAAAGGCAAGTTTAAAACCCCAGTGCATTACTTTGTGGGATGGTACTGAACTTGCTGAGTACCTTAGTGTCAGGGAGAAGAAGGAAAGTTCTGGCAGAGGTTCTTCAAAGCTTATGTATAATTGCAGTGGAAGGATAATTAGTACTTATAAATTCCTATATTTTATTTGAATAAATAGCTTTCAAAGAGTCCTTTTCCTTTACAGGTCCCGGAAGCTTCACCCCTTACAATCAAATTGCTGAGTAAATCCTGAACATGGATGACAGATTTAAAGGTTATCCATCACAGAAAATGGCAAATCTCGTCGCTTTTCATGACTTCATTAGAAAAAAAAAAAAAGTCATTTGAAATCCTGGAAAAATGGATGTTTTAAGTCATCCTAATGAATTGAAATAAAAATAAATGTCAGCACACGGAAAATATCTGTGCAGTCTATTAGGTAAGAAGATTAAAATTAAACTACCATCATAGAAGTTCTGAATAACATACTTAGAGGTGAAGTTTTTTTTTTCCTGAGTCCAGAACATACAGCCTGTTCAAAACATCTACACCACATCAGCTGTAATCCTAGAATGATACAGATATTTCATATTACGGTGGTGGGATGAGGAGTCAGCAAACTCCAACCTCTTGTGGATAAATTCATTCCTGGTGTAAGAGTGAATAACTTCATTAATTCCAATGGAGCTGTCTTTACTCCTGTGGTGAGTATGGCCTCTGGTGTTAATTTAGTCCTTTTGTTGCTGGAGTCCTTGCGTTTTTAGAAGTAGTATCTATTTTAGTAATTTTATAGGATTCTATATCATTTAGGTATGAACTGACTGTTTTTTATTTTATTATTTAGTTTTTATTTAAAAAAGCATGGTGCAACCCTATGAGGCTTTGTGGGGGGGGGGGGCAATAAAATATTGTTTATATTTTACAGGTGACTTGGTGTTGTATGTGTTTAGATATTTCTCAAAACCAGTTAGCCTTACAAGGTAAGCTCTGTTGATAGAGAGGGAAGCAAAAGTTATTGAGCTTACAGGACTCAGTCTTTTTTAATAAAGAACAGAAGTATCTTGTACTGTCCTGCCACTCTCAGTACTGCTGGCCTGTGACTGGAAGTTTTTGGAAAGGGTGACAGACTCAGTTTGTAGGAAGACACGTGCTATAGGAACTGTACAGTGTGTTGTATGTTGCCTGCCAGTTGCCTCTCTGCTGTGTTACACAGCAACCGCTAACAAATTATACACTTGGTTGGTTAATAAGAGCTTCCATTTGGGGTGCTACTGCTTGTGACCATCGCCCTTTATGACAAATCTCACACATACTGTGTCAAGAATTAAAGGAAGGTAATGTAACTAAAGTACTATAATATAATTAATGTCAATCAACATGGGTTTATAGAAAATACATCATGTCAAAATATATTTTTCAATAAGATTATAAGTTTAGTTGATAAAGGTAATAGTATGATGTTAGATACTTAGACTTCTGTAAGACCTTTGATACCACATGACGACATTTTGATTAAAAGCTAGAATATAAAATTAACAAGACATTAAATGGATTAAAAGCCAGCTAGAGAGATCTCAAAATGTAATTATAAACAGGGAATAATCATCAAGAGGATGTGTTTCTAGGGGTTCTTGGGCCTATGCTAGGGTGACCAGACATCCTGATATTATCAGGACAGTCTCAATTTTAGGGGACTTGTTCCGCGTCCCGACCTTACATCAGTTGGGACGCACTTGGTCCCAATATTGGGACCATCTGGTTAGGACTGTCCACAAGCTGCTGCCGGCACCGCTCTCCTCTTCTTCCTGGGGCAGCTCTCAGCACGTGCCCGCCTGCCGGCAGGAACCTATAGTGCAGCCCCAGGCACAGAGGTGGCGATAAGGTCTCCGCTGCGTGCTGCAGGGGCGAGGCTTGCAGACACCAATAGTGGGCTGACAGCCCCCTGCCCCTCCTCCTCAACCCATAACCCTAGGAGCCAGAGGGATGCTTCCCAGGAGCTGCTCCAGGCAAGCACCACTGGGACTCACCTTGCCTTCTGGCGAGTCCCTCTGGCTGGGTGGGGGTGGTTGTCCTATGTGCTGCTGGTGCCTGCAAGCCCTGCTCCGTGGCTCTGACAGCTCCCATTGGCGCCTTTCCCGGCCAATGGGAGCCATCAGCCAAGGAGCTCGTGCTTGTGGTGGGCACAGCACTTGGAGAGTCTGGAGACTTCCCTCACTGCTCTCACCCTAGGAGCCAGAGTCCTCCCAGCAGGGCTGGTGAGTGTGGCCAGCGTGTGATGGTGAGTGTCTGGAAGGTGTGTGTGTCGGGGAGGGGGGCGCGGAGGACACTGGGCAGTGGGGGAGGTTTGTGTTTTGGGGTGCTGGGAAGTGGGGGAGATCGGTGTGTGTCAGGGCACTGGGTAGTGGGGGTCTGTGCAGGGCATTGTGTAGTTATGGTGGTGGGGCTGTGGCGAAGGCACAGGGAGGGGAGATCTGTATATATTGGTAAACTAGCAAGTGAGGGTGCTGGGTGTGGCGTGCACAACTCTGCATTTGTTGTGGGGGAGCTCTGGGCATAGTGGGTTCAGGAGGCGCAAGGCATAATGGATCCAGGGGGCACTGGGCAGCAGCATGGGCCCACTCCCAACAGGATGAGGCATGCCGGTAGCACAGGGTCAGCCAGACCAGTGTGCCTCTGACCATGCCATGCATGCCCCATTTCCCCTGGCTAGCCCTGCCCTTCCTGCTGCTCACCTCAACTGAAGGCAGGGGTAGGGAATGCAGGGATGGGTCCTGGCAGTGCTTACTTGAGGTGGCTCCCACAAAGTGACCGGCACTTCCCTGAGGTAAGCCTCAGAGGCTGCATCATCCTTCCCAGCAGAGTGTGTGCAGACCGGTCCACCTTGCTCATGGCAGAGTCAAGGAAAAGAGGCACCTGCCTCTGCACATGCTGATTTTATGCACAGTAGGCTGGGGCTGAGCACTGCTAAGCTGCTGCCCAAGTTCACTTACCCACATTAACAAGCAGGGATTGCACCTAGCAGCATACATCTGCTTGATGTACAATCGGGATGCCATTTGTCCCCATATTCAGGTCATATTTTATATTTGGTAGTGAAAGACAAAATTAGTTGATTGGCAATGTCCCATTAAACCCGATTGTAATCGGTTATCTACTGGCAATTTTGGTTTTTCAGGTTGTTTTCCAGTGTAATGCAAATTTACAGTAGAAATATGTAGTTTACAGTTCTGAACCACAAAGCATTCTGTAGGACAAACTACAGTGGGCACGTAATAACACATAAGAAGCAGAGACTGTGCAGTTCTTTTCAGTGGCTAGCTAACTGTCTTCAGCTGAAAACCCCAGCGGAAATGGCAATGGCAAGGGAGGAGCCAACTACCAAAAAACAAAAACAAAACAAAAAAGAGACAGTACAGATACAGGACAGAATGGGAAGTCACTTACATCTGGATTTGGAAATCCTAAGAGTGTGATTCAAAAGCTTTTTGAAAAGCATGCAAGAAGGAATTTAGCATTTGCCATGGCAGAGAGTCTGATAAGCATCTTGCTGAATCAAAAAATCATGGACAAAACACCCAGACTCACAAGAGCAATACCCTGGTCTCACATTTTTTCAGCAAGCCAAATGAATCCTTCAACAACAAAGTTGTCGCTACTGAGCTAACTCAAGTTTACTACACAGTAGTCCATCAACACTCATATCACTCATCTGACTGTGAACTTAAACTGGTGCCTACCTTGTATCCGGATTCAACCATTGCGAAGCATGTCAGCTGTGGCCAGACTAAAGCGGAGGCACTGATCAGAGATGTGCTGTCACCACTCAACAGAATTTTTAAAGGACCTCAGCAAGCCAGATGGTCCCTATTTCTCTGTTGTCACAGATGCATCTAACAAGGGCAACGTGAAAACTTTCCCCTTATCACTGAGATACTGGACACCTGAACATGGGGTCCAAGACAAATTGTTAGATTTCTATGAGCAAAGCTAAGAGACTGCAGAGGCAATAAGCAACACATTACTTGAAAAACTTGTGACACACAAACTAGACCTAAACAAAGTGTCTTCCTACTGTGCTGATAATGCAAACATGAATTATGGAAAGTGACAGTGTACCAGAATTTAAAACAAAATGAAAATATCTTGCCAGCAAACTGGCCTGCCCATGTTGTGCACAAGGCCGTGAAACATGCTAGCAATACCCTACAAGTTGACATTGAGACTCTGGTGATTAAGATGTTCAAACCTGAGCCCCGTTGCCAAGGGCTGAAACCCTCTGGCTTTGGTCCTGGGCAATAGGGCTCAGACTTCAGCCCCAGGCCCCAGCAAGTCTAAGCCAGCCCTGGCAACCCCATTCAAAGGGGGTCACAACCCACTTTGGGGTCCTGACCCACAATTTGAGAACTGCTGCTCTAACCCTTACTTTAAATCAAACAATAAACACTTTAGTTGGTCAAGCACACATCAATGTAAAATTGCTGGAGATTATGTATCAAAATTACCTATTTAAAGGTTATTTCTATAAACTTGTGCATGGAAAAAAAATCACTTGCAAACATTGTCATTCTCTTCTCATGCTAGTAGTAATATAGGAGTAACTGCAATAAGTGGAGTTATACTAGTGTAAAAGCAGTGGCAGTGAGAGAAGAATCAGGCCTTCTCTTCCTTTCCCTGTGCTCTTTCTCCAGCTCTCCTTTCGTAAACAAAATGCCCTTAAAGTTTGGTCAGCAGCAACAGATTGCCACTTTTTGGAGTTACATTAAATTATTCTCTTACAAGGAATTTCCTATTTCAACTCCTTCCCTACTGAGGTAACTTCTAACTCTCTCTATGGGAGGGATTTTATGACCTGGGGCAGAATGTATTTAAAAAAAATAAAATCTATCTACTGAACGGAGTGTTCCCTTAGAGTAATTCTAGGCCAATTATACTTTTATTTCTGAAAGCATTCCTTGTACTTCTTAAAGGGTTTGGAGGGCATTTGTTCATGTGATCACACAACTCTGACCTGAATGTAAACAAAATGCAATTTTGTAATAAAACTCTACAACCTAAGGTCAACATAAACTGTTGGAAATCATAGTGGCATTCATATCTATTTATTGCTAGAAACCAACTATTAAAAATGTTCCCAGTGATACATAGGAGATTTATTATTTAACCTTTCTGCAGGCAGCAGAAGCAGTGTGATGTCTGGAAAAAAAAAATCTCATTTCACAGGTAATGTAGAATTAAAACTATTCCACAGAAGTCTATAGTTTAAAAACCCACGTTCACCCACCAAAAAGATCTTCTGGCAAGTGTGTGCATTTTGTAAAATTACCAAATGTGTAAACCTACAATAAGATAAATGTAAAGGGCATTTAGGGCTACATATGTCTCTCATAAGTTCATGGATAATAATTGAACACTACTTCCAGAACAACACTTTACTTTAAAGTCTGAAGAAGAGCTAGAATTCTCTTTAGCCGGCAGTATGGGTCCCAGATGACTAGAAAAAGGCTAATGCAGTGCTTATCTTTAAAAAAAGGGAAGTAGGAGGATCCGGGGAACTACAGGCCAGTCAGCCTCACCTCAGTCCCTGAAAAAAAATCATGGAGCAGGTCCTCAAGGAATTAATTTTGAAGCACTTTAAGAGGAAAGTGATCAGGAACAGTCAGCATGGATTCACCAAGGGCAAGTCATGCCTGACTAACCTAATTGCCTTCTATTATGAGATAATTGGCTCTGTGGATGAGGGGAAAGCAGTGGACATATTATTTCTTGACTTTAGCAAAGCTTTTGATACAGTCTCCCACAGTATTCTTGCCAGCAAATTAAAGAAGTATGGGCTGGATGAATGGACTATATGGTGGATAGAAAGCTGGCTGATCATCGAGCTCAACGGGTAGTGATCAGAGGCTCCATGTCTAGTTTTGTTCGAGTCCGGCTGCCAACAGGCCCCACGACTGACCTTTAATATTTTCATTAATTATCTGAAGGATTGCATGGACTGCACACTCAGCAAGTTTGCTGATGACACTACACTGGAAGGAGTGGTAGATACGCTGGAGGGTAGGGATAGGATACAGAGAGATCCAGACAAAATTATAGGATTGGGCCAAAAGAAATCAGATGAGGTTCAACAAGGACAAGTGCAGAGTCCTGCACTTAGGACTGAAGAATCCCATGTACTGCTACAGACTAGTGACCAGGCAGCAGTTCTACAGAAAAGGGCCTAGGGGTTACAGTGGATGAGAAGCTGGATACGAGTCAACAGCGTGCCCTTGTTGCCAAGGAGGCTAACAATATTTTGGGCTGTGTAAGTAGGAGCATTGCCAGCAGATCAAGGGACGTGATCATTCCCCTCTATTCAGCACTGGAATACTATGTCCAGTTTTGGCCCCACGCTACAAGAAGGATGTGGAAAAATTGGAAAGAGTCCAGTGGAGGGCAACAAAAATGATTAGGGGTTTGGAGCACATGATTTATGATTAGAGGCTGAGGGAACCGGGATTATTTAGTCTGCAGAAGAGAAGAATGGGGGGGGGGGAGATTTGATACCTGCTTTCAACTACCTGAAAGCGGGTTCCAGAGAGGATGGATCTAGACTGTCCTCAGTGGTACCAGATGACAGAACAAGGAGTAATGGTCTCAAGTTGCATTGGGGGAGGTTTAGGTTGGATATTAGGAAAAAAACTTTTTCACTAGGAGAGTGGTGAAACACTGGAATGGGTTACCTAGGGAGGTGGTGGAATCTCCTTCCTTAGAGGTTTTTTTTAAGGTCAGGCTTGATGAAGCCCTGGCTGGGATGATTTAGTTGGTGTTGGTCCTGCTTTGAGCAGGGGGTTGGACTAGATGACCTCCTGAGGTCCCTTCCAACCCAGATATTCTATGAACATGTAGTGTAGGCCTGGTCCCAGATGGATTAAAGAGACATCTAATACCAGAAACCTATTCCCCATTTAGACCCTTGTAGATGATTAATTCACCTCTTAACCTACTCTTGGATAAACTAAGTAGATTGAATTTCTTAAGCCTCTCACCATAGAGGCATGCTTTCCCCACCTGAAACCATTGTTGTAGCTCTTTTCTAGTTTTTCCAATATCTGTTTGAAAGTTTGGCCCCAGAACTAGATACAACATTCCAGTAACAGTCTCACTAATGACACATGCATACACAATGACCATCCTCCCACTTCTACTTGATAGTCTCCTGTTTAATCTGAGCATCATGTTCACATACTTAGGTATAGCATCACAATGGGAGCTTGTATAACCAGATGAATACATGACTCCTAGTCCTTTTCAGTGTCATTTGCAGTCCAGTATACATCTTGTAAGCATAGTCTACAATCTTTATTCCTAGACGTATGACCCTGCATTTGGCCATGTTAAAGCACTTGTTCAAGTGAGCCACCTCACCAAGTGATCCAGATTGCCCCGTATGATTCCTTTCCCTATCATTATTTACTACCATTAATTTGTAATACAAGCAGATTTTACTAAAAATGATTTTGTATTTTCTTCAGGACCATAGATGAAGATATTTAATAGCATTGGGCCAAGAACAGGTTACTGCTGCTCCCCACTAGAAACTCTCCCATAAGAGGATGATTTAAGAATACTTTTTAAAAATTTGTTAATTAGTTTTCATTCCATTTAATATAGACTTCTGAATTTTTAAGAAGTACTATACAAAAAAATCATGGGAGACTAAAACAAATTAGACTTCTGTATACAAGTATATTATGTCACAGTTACTCTATCAGCTAAACTTGTGATCTAATCCAAAAAACAAGTTTGCTTGACAAGACTTATTTTCCACAGAACCGTCTTCTAATTCTTTACTAATTGAATCCCATATCAGCTTTTCAATGGTTTTACCAGAAAGCTATGTCAGGCTAATTTGCTTTTAGTTTGCCAGGTCATCCCCTTCATCCTTTTTAGCTGTTTATACAACATTAGCTTTTTTCCATCCTTTCCTAGTGTTTCAAGATTTATTTTTTTTAAACAATAAGTAAATTAATTATTCAGATTGCTCCTCAGCCAACTTATATACTGTTGGGTGCTCTTTAACTTCCTCCCTAGTTACTCATATAATAGAAAGTATTTCATTATCACCGTAAGATAGGAATACATTATCCTGCTTCTTTCCAAATAAGGAACAAATATTTATTGACAGTATCTACCTACCTTTTCTAGTGATTAGTGTGAATACCAGAAAATTTTTTTCAGTTAAGCAATACTTCTGAAGTTATTGGACTAGGGAGGATAATTCAGAGCTACATCAGGCCAGTTTCTCTATCCCAATTTAGTGACATTTTACACACAGGTGGTAGAGGTGTAAATGAAGACAAAATATGCAAAACAATGAAGAGCTTGTCTACACAGCCCCCCAGTGTGGACTTCAGTGATGTGAGTTGCAGCACACATTGAAGTGTTGCGCTGTAACTCCCCCATTCAGACTCTTGGGGAAGCCTGAAAAAGAAAAAACAGACAAAAGGGAAACCCAGCTGGTGCCACCAGCTAATTGAAAACACACATGTAAAGACCTTTTAAGACACAAAACCAATCAGGTTCTTTAAAAAAAAAAAGTAAAATTTTATTAAAAACAAAAAAGAAAATACATCTGGGACTTAATTTTTGCAATTGCTCTTTTAAAATCTAACAAAAGCCTAAGCACCCAAAATAGCTTTCTTGGAGATTCAGCTTAAAGGTTACAAGCAAACAAAAGCATCTGGGGTTAGCACAGAGGAGTCCACAAACCCTACAGAAAATAAAAGAAATAAACCTAATCACATCTATCTAAAAACATTCCCTGTCCCAGTGTCTAGGTATGGATGATGAATTGTCATACCTGGTACAAACTTTACACTGCCCCCATCTTTTCAGCCCAGAGAGAAGAACAGAGAGACAACAGGAAAGCTTCCCCCCCTGCCCCATTTTTAAAAGTTCTAGCCTTCCCTTTGGTTCTTTTGGTCAGGTGTCCACTCCCTTTTCTTTACCTGGAGGATTCTTTAACCCTTTACAGGTAAGGCAAGCAGCCACCAAGAGGGACTTTATAGCTAACTGGCTGGCTGGGTGTCCATAAAAGGGGGCTCCCCGCTTCACTTATCACAGCATGAAGCAACATTTATTTACCACGTGGTAACTACTGTTCTTCTGGAATGTACTGCAGAACTGCTCTTCCAAACTGAGCATCTGTGCTAGATACTGATGCTACAGAGTAATGGTTAGTAAAGTGTGTGTATGTGTCACTGCTCTACTAATTTCAATGACTGGAACTCTGCTGAAATATGCTTCCAGCATAGCTTGAGTCCTAATAGGCTAAGCAGTCACTCAATTTAGTAGCTGTTACTTATTCATAATGGTAAGAAATCTTGATACAGTTAACAATCCATTTGGATAATCTGAGAGGAGATTGATACACCAATGAACTATGAAGAGTCTAGAAGATTTTCTGAATGATCTTGTCCTACTGTGTCAATGTATAGTTAGGCAACATAGTTTAGTAGTTCACTATACTGATCTGAACAGATGAATAAGCATGACCAGAAAAGGTTTAAAAAAAAACTTGGCAGATTTGTAGACTTGTTTGGCTCTTTCATTTATTGCTGTAACTACAAGTGATGACAGTGGTGGATGTGAATAAAGCTATTCAAATCCGGGGAGGAGGGACTTGATCTTTTTATTCAGTCCTGTAACAGATCCTCTGCCCACCCCCTCTTCCTGGGTCCCACTGGCTGCCCCAATAAAGCACAGAGAGGCTTCTTCTGCAGCACCTATGGCTTTATTTAAACATGTTCTCCCACCACCAGTCATATACTATATACAGTGCAGGCCTTACAGTCTCCTCTTCCACCCAGAGTCCACCCTCGGCCTGGAGACTGACCTTCTCCTGGCCATTCCCCTGTCTTCTGGCTGCCAGCCAGCCTTTATAGTCCTTGAAGCCTCAGGCCCACAGGTGCAGCCAGTTCTAGAGGCCAGGCACCAGGCTTCTCCCCAGCCCTAATCTGTTTTCCCTGATTGGAGCTGGCTGGGGCTAATTAGGTGCCTTTGCTCCAGCACCCTCCTACAAGTCCTTTTCAAATTTGATGTGATAGGGTAGCCCACAATTCCTCAGCAGGATCGAGAATTTCTTTATTAATTGGAAGGGCTATTCTGTTATGAGCAACGTGGTAGTAAGGTAGCAAAGAACTTTGTCTTTTCCTGAATCGGCTCCAAAGGAAGCTCTAGGACATCTTCCATTCTCTCTAAAAGTTCTTGGTAAGTCTTAAAATCATCCCCCAAAGAAGTCATGGAGGTTTTATCCTGAGTAGGAGTAAAGAGGTCTAGGTGAAGAAGGGGTATCCTGAACATCTCCATCCTCTTCCTCTAAGAGTCAGTTGCAATTCTGTAGTCAGTCACTGGTGGAGAAATAGGGTATTGATGGATTACTCTAGGAGGTTCCTGGGTGGCTGAATAATGAGGTAATGGCCAATAAGTGATAAGACCAATAAAGCCATGGTTGCATATGGGCCCAATGAGGTTGTCCTCTGGGAATGAAAGCTGATTACCTTTAGACCTCCATCAAATGAGAGTCCTCAAGATAAATTCTCTTCTCATCCACTCATAAGGGTTATGATATGAGTGAAGCTCGGGTGAATAGTCTCTACTAGGTGCTTGGGAAGATATTGCAGATGATAATGAAGAGTCCTCAGAGTGAGGTGCTGCATTTGAAGGCACTACTTGATTTTGAGGAGTAGGCAGTTAAGCATGACTCTGACTCCCAGAATGCAGTGATATCTTCATGACAGTTACCCTGGACTGTCCCAGTGGAGTCTTCATTCCAGCTGAAAAAGGGGAATAATTCAACAAATGGGAGCCTAACTCTGGCATTATTCTGATGTCATCCGTGTCTCTGAAAGTGACAGTTGAAGGGATCTCTGGTACCACCATGAAAAGGAGGAGCCTGGTACCACCACTGACAGGTACTTCTTGCCTGCAGAAGATAACCTCAGTACCACAGGGGGCTGATGCTGTCCTAGGCACTCCCTGAGCCAGTACTGAGGAGTTAGCATGTGAGCACCCTGATCCTGTAGCCTCTGCTCTTGCCAGGATGTGCTGTGAGTGCTGCTGCAGCAGCACCAAGGAAACCCATGAAGAATTTGTCTTAGATCTCTTTGAGCTCGGGGCTGCTAAGAAGTGGATCTTCCAGTGCTGCTTTCTTCCTTGATAAGGCCTTGAGTGGCTCCTTGGGTACCCGTCACTCTGCCTCTCTTTTTCTTGGTACAAGGGAAGGGAACTACAGCCTGATTGCAGATTTGACTGAAGCCATATCTGATTGCTCCAGCAGATAATCTTTAAAGCTCCTGAGGGAGGAGAGATGCCTCCCAGGAGTTGCAGAGGTTGGTATTACCTCCCTAGTCTAATAACCAAGTTAAAAGCTTATAAATTGTAATGGTAACAAACTAAACTAACTAAAGTAGCATACATGGGCAAGGGAGCATGTGCCACCTGTAATGGATATGGCTATTTGCACTTCCAAACTCCTGTGCTGGGCCGCTGCTGCGCCATAAGTGGGAGACACATGTACAAAAACCTCAAAGAATTAAAAAGGTACCTAGTTCACCTTAATTTCACTGCATCTCCCCCCTCACCCCCAAGTTGGAAGAGGTACCTTTTAGTTCATATTATCAGGGACTACACAGGATACTTTCAGCACAGCACTTCAACCCACACTGCAACTCACACTTCATACTCCACCCTCTGGGGCTGTATTTGTCTGATCCACTGTCTCCGATAGATACCTCTTAAAAAAAAATAAATCCCCAAACGTCTTAATCCCGACCCACCCAAGCAGAGTGCATCAAGGAAAAGAACAATGTCAAAAAAATTGAACTAACAGGACATCTGCTAACCATCAGAGCCCCTCAATCACTTGCCTTTGTTGTTTCCCATGTCTTGTCCGTTTCTTGTGGTCACGGGATCCCACGCACAGTTGCTGGTGCCTTCCTGGCTGTCCTGGGGATTAGGTCTGGCTAGATGTTGCACCCTCCTCCAGGAGTTTCTCTCCCATCATCTTCTCACTCTGCAGACCCCTCTCACTCCAAGAACCACTGCTTCCTCTTCATGATTCAGCTTCTGGGGTATCAAAGTGCCTCTGACAATGGACTCAGGCAGACTTCCTCTCACTGCCCTGCCAATGCCACTTTGTCAGCAGCTGGTAAGGGGACCCAGGCTGACCCTCTACTCTGGGCAACAGCTCAGGGGCCTTCTCATCAGCCATCAAGCTTCAATCTACCCCATACCTCACTGCTTGTCCCTGAACCTTGCTGACCTCTCTGGCTCTCTTTTCTCTGGGCTTGCCAAGCCATAAACCCTCCTCCCAGGGAATGACTGTGGGCTTCTT
This sequence comes from Gopherus evgoodei, assembly GCF_007399415.2. Taxonomy (NCBI): domain Eukaryota; kingdom Metazoa; phylum Chordata; order Testudines; family Testudinidae; genus Gopherus; species Gopherus evgoodei. Next base: position 68,670,181 of record NC_044323.1, read on the forward strand.
TTTTCTAATAGCTCAAATACCTCTCTTCTCCCAGGAAGTGACTGCAGAGTCCCTCTCTACAGCCCTCTTCTGCTCTAAGCTCCTGCAGGCTGCTCCTAGTCCTGCCCAGCTGAGCCTGTTCTACTTAAATCCCTGCACCCTGTCTCCTTCTCCAGGTGCAGTCTGGGCAGTTAATTGGCCTTCCTAGCCCTTTTAACCCCTCCAGGCCTTGTGTAGGGTGGACGCTCCCATCACACTTGCCTATTTGGAGTGTAAGCTACTCAGGGCAATGACCTTGTCATCTTAGTTGTCTATAATGTTCCAAACTCACTTTGGGTGATTTATATTTTTTATCTATATAAAAGTAACATCCAAACAGCAGCCACCTTACTGCACATTCAGAGCATTTTTGAAGTAATATCTTGAGAAAAGATATAGACCCAACCTTTAATACAATATCTAGAGTAGAAACAAAATTGAGACATTCAAGATCTGACCATTAAAGTTCAAATACTTCTAGTTCTTCTGAAGTATAGTACATATATTTACAATGGGTACAGTTTTTCTTTATTAAAGAAGTGCCTAAACTGGCTGTCCAAATCCAGTATTTTAGACTTTAGTGATTAGTGTGGCTAGATGTTGATTTAAACTAAGCTGATCCCTAGTGCTGATCTTAGTGCTCATATGAGATTCTGATGTCTTTTGTAGGCAATCTGAAAATTGGGCTCCCTGACTGCACTGACTTGCAGACTTGTAAACTACAATTACCTAATCTATAGTTTTCTTTCCATACTCTAGGGCAACTGTAGTTTATGTGGAATTGATTATAGGATTGTGGGAGGGTTTTCTTTTGCTAGGTTCTCGGCAACTGCAATATATAAAACCAATCATTTGTATCAGACTCATACTATTCATCTACTTTTCTTTTGCTGTATTATGAATGCAGAGATCTTCAGAATGGAGAGAGAGAGAGATCGGTGCCTTGAGTGTACTTGATTAATTACCTGAATGATTATTTTGAAAACTCCACATACTTGTTAAAGTCTCCATAGGGTACATTATGATCAGATAAGGAAAGTAATGCAGTACAGTGTAGAGGATCTGCTTAGTATGCTTTTTTAGCAGCATTTTAATGAGTGCTGTAACAATTCTGTTGCAATTCCCAAGACTATTTTATTATTTACAACCATTTCTACCATAGAACTTTGATGCACCTTTTATAATCTCTTTCAAGAAAGAAAACAATGACATTCCCTTTTGGTGTAATCTCAGTTCTGCAGTCCTTTCTGTTGTCAGCGTATAAAAAATGTGTGGTCTTTCTTTGGTGCCTATTATTACATTATATTCCACTTCAGTAAGGGTTGGATTGGGTCATATAGCTATAGCTGAGAGGTATATTGCCCCAGGAGGATTCACAGGAGGCACTGTGCCCGGCTCATGTATAGCGCCTTATGGAGCTCCAAGGACCGTAGCACCTTCCAGCAGAATACAGTGTCCGCTCCCTTTGTGCCCAAACACCTGGGGAGGCAGGCCCCACTCCAACACCCACTTTGGAGAAGCTAGTTCTAACAGTAGCTCTAATGCAACAGCACAAAGATTGCCTTGGTTCTCAGCTTTGCACATATGGGGCAGGCCATAATCTTATCATAATCCTGTGTTCCTATGAAACTGAAGAACATAGCAGTTGCCAAGTCAAAGTAGATCATTGGTCCATCTACACCCGTAACATGCCTCTGACCCTGGTTTTTACTTGATGCTTCAGACAAAAAGCAACAAACAGAATCTCACTGAAGCTAGATTATGGGGAAACCCCGCACATTACTTACCCCCTGAAACAAAGATTATTATCCTGTGAAGTCCTTTATAAAACCCATAACATGCTTGTTAGAGATTGGTTAAACACTACTTTTGCTCAGAGTAGATTTTTTGCCAGTGAGAGACCTGTTTAGTTAGAGTTTTCTGGTTTAGAGAAGTCAATAGCAATAAAACTCTTTCTTCCACATGATTTTCCCCATCCAAGTGTGTGTGGATTTCACTCTTTAGATGGTTTGCAGCATCAGCTACAACAGCTCTCCTTGGTGACAAGCAGGTGCTACTGTCAGTATAAAGAGACCAAGCAATTAGACAACCTGCCAGCCAAGGTTTTGCAACTAGCCTCAACATGTCCGGTAGTTTAAAAAGAAAGTGTTTGCAAAAGTTTTCATGATTAGTTATCAGCTGTAACAGTGACCATCTTGTGATCCACATCCATTCACCCTTGACAGGCTGATAGCTTTTCTTACTCACATGCTGTCAGTTTCCTAAAAACCCACTTTGATTTTTCTGCTCCTATTTTTGCAAGGATTATAGTTGGGTTTGGTTTGGTTTGGTTTGGTTTTAATTAACCCTGAGTGTGAAGACCTGGCCTCAAATCTTCCTAAACATGAGGGTCTAGATTCTGATTTCTGGTGCACTTGGCAGGTGTTATCAGTTGCTGTGCACCTTCAACTTCAATGCATATCACTAGGAGATGATGGTGCCCAGCACCTTGCAGCACTGGGCATTATAGCTAGGGTAATTCCACTGAAGACAGAGTTGCTATGGATCAAATCTGTTCCAGCTCATCCTTTCTATACTTTTGTTTTATAGATAGATCCAGTTCAGAATTCCAGAAGCCTGATTCTAATCTCATTTACACCATTTTCAACTCGACAGACAAAAGCTCATTTATGCCTACTTTAAAACTTTGTCAGTGTAAACAGAATCATGCTCCAGATTAGCATAGTACTAGATTGTGGAGTGTTTGAATGGCTGCAGCTCAGGCTCATCTCTAGAGAGAGATCATTGTTGGCATTACTTGTTAACTGGAAACACATATCGTAAGTTTTAGGCATAAAGGGCCTTGTTTTACACTGAACATAGTAGAATTTTTCACACTGGTGATGAGAGCTTTACACATTGGGTGGAAAATGCTTCCAAACCTGAATGGAAACATTTCATGTCCATTTTGCACAGGCTAAGGGATAAGGCAGTGGAGTATCAGTCTTGACCCACTGACTGCATACATGGTTTTTCTTGTATCATTTCCCCCTTTATTATACAAAATGTGTTAGAATGTTAAATATTTAAAAGGAGAATTTTACTTAGTGTACCATCCCCAATTCCCTCCTATAGTTTGTTATACTCACTTGTTGCATCTTGACTAAGAGTAGATTCTCTGTCCTGAAGAGCTTGCAATGTAATTTTGTAGGCTTGTGTGCTACCTAGCCAAGTCCAGTGCTCTGATCCTAATAGGTACCTTTCGTTGCTATCACAACACCAGAAAGGTATGCTATAATAATGCTATCACTATATTAATTACATTTATTAAAGTTGAGGACTCTCTCTGGTAACTTTCATGAGCATCAAAACCTTCTTTAGAATTGCCAGTGGCCACTTTATTTCTATGCACTTTAACATTTCTCTCTGGTAAGTTAGAGACAGTAGTATATAACCTGCATTCCACTGAGGATAACTCAATACATGATGTAATTAACTCCCACCTCAGAAACTCTTAGGACCATTTTGATCTCACTTATATGCTTCAGTGTAGGTACCTCAGATTTACATCAGGAAGAATTCAGCCCATGAAGGCAAACATCTACAGAAAAGGAATTCACAAGAAAGGGAACATAGTAATAGTGACATTCCTTTATTGTCAAGGTCACTGTGGAAAGGTAATCTGATCAGGCCTGTACTTCAGTTTCTCCACAAGAGGCGATTCCCCACAGGCTGGTTGGAGATTTGAAAAGGTTTAGCGCTCCAGCTAAATAACAAAGTTCCTCCTTTCAGGGCAAACAAAGGTTGAAACAACACTGTTCTTTGCTCTCCTAAGGCCAACCCCAAACAAAGACACCACCTCAGTTCTTACCTTAGCCAATGTCAAAGAGAAAGGCCTACTACTCCTTCTGGTCACTTTCCAGTCTCCAGCTATTGTAACTGTGTAGGAAACTCTCAAAGAAAATAGAAAGGAATATACTCATCAAGCTGTTTCTTTCTTGCAGCCCTCCCCAGGGTTGAAAGGATTCTGAAGCAAGAGAGATCAGGAGGGTTAGCCCCCTGGAGAGACCTAGAGGACTCTTCCCAATGTACTACCAACTCCAAACTTTCAAAAGTCAGGAGAGGTTTTTACCATAATAGATGGGAGGCTGGGTAGAGTATTTACCTGCTGATTTCTGAGCCTGTATGTCATGATGCACTCGAGTCATATTTTCAAGCTTTTCTCTGAAACCGCAAGATTAGAAACTCTTTTTTCTTTTCTTAAGTGAAAGCTGAAATTCTCACATAATCACTTAACTCCAGGAGCTGGGGTTTTAAGGAAACCACCACATAACACAATACTTACTGTAAATCCCATTACATACCTTCTTTCCCCCTCTGACTGAACTCTTTATATAGTGTGAGTGAAGAGGAGCCGCTCTCTCTTCTCCAGCTGTTTCTACCATTGTCTGAGTATTTTTTTGCAAACTGTGCAAGCAGCTGTGGCTCTTCCAGGTGAAGGATGTTAACTTTTAAACTGCCAACCCAGGGACAGGGGCTCCACAACCCACCACAGTGGATTTTAAGTGTACACAGCCAGCTTGCAAGGTGAAAAGAGATTGGCAGGGAATAGGGTAAAAGAAATTCAGCAAGATATGGTGCAAAAAGATATCAGCAAATGCTAATTGTTAGAGAACAATTACTGGGCCACATCCTGACCTTCAATAATGCTGGGAGGCATTGCTGGAGTGACGCAAACCAACCTCCAAGCTGCCCTACCTGGTCAGCGGGGAATTCTATGGGCCAGGCAAAGAGAAATAAATCCCCACCTGATAGAGCTTCCTGCACATCGTTCCTGCAAACAGGAGGGGACACAGCCACTACATGCCCATTCCCCTCGGACATGGCTGGCCTAATAGGCAGCCTCACTACCCTTGAGACTTTTACAACTTATGCTGGCAGCTGAACCAGTCCCAACAATCCCAGGGACTGAGGGGAAAGTCCAAAGATAATTTAAAGTCACTTTTGTCCCTCCCTCCCATCCCAGCTTTACTGAAGAGAGACCTCTGTTACAGCTGAGGATTTGGCTAATATTTCTTTCAGTCCTAGCTTTATTAGTTAACACTAATCTATTGTAGCTTCAATTCTAGGCTAAAAGTCATGTCATAATATTCCATGCCACAATCATAAATATATGTATGAACATATAATTAACATGTCTATTTGTATATTAATCCATTATCATGCAATGAATGTATTATACTACTTTTGAAAGAATGTTTTAGAATATTATGGAAGCCACTGATCACAACTCCATTGGTAAGACTGTTTGATTTTGCACCTAAAGCAAAGATTCAGTCCCCTTGTTTTATATGAATAATACAGTATCCTCCCAAAACTTACAGCTGAGCACAGAATGATTCTGGGAGAATTTACGTGGCCTATAGCGACACCAAAAAGGGAAAATATAAGGGGGAAAAAACCCTTTGCCTTTAGAAATATCAGTTTAATCAAAGCTGGGACCACAAAATCTAAAATATCTTTGTCAAAATCATATTTTGATTTCATGACATCATTACATGGTAGAATTAAGGTTTTCTGGGTCCCTTAAGCGTGCAATTTCCATGCCTTAGCAGAGTGGGATGTCTTTTAAATTTAACCTTTACTCTGAATTTCCTGGGTTCATAATACTTGGGTTTCAGATAATAATATCATTCTTGTAACTGACACTTTAATAACTGATATACAGTACCAGCCTTAAGTATGGTTTAACAATTTTTTTGTCCTGGAACATATGGAGAGAGAGAGAATGACTAACTAGTACATGGTTCCTAGGCGTAAAATCCACAGTAAGCGCTGGGGCTTTATTTTTATCCAAAACAGCATATTTTTTTTAATCAATGGCTATTTTTAAAAGAATTCCCCTAGCCATGCACACTCATTCCCAGCTTTTTCACCTTGGCAGTCAATTTAGCGTATCAGGAGTTTCAAAAACATGTTGTATATGAGTTAAAATACGTAGCTATGCAAAAGTGAGGAGGTGAAGAATATTGTGCAGTAACAATTCAGCTAGCTAGGCAGGGTGAACACAGAGCATTAAGTCCCACCAGCGCCGGTGCAACCATTCAGGCAAACTAGGCGGCCGCCTGGTGGTTGGATGCGCCTAAAAGTCCCATCAGCCGAGGAGATGGAGTGGAGGTGAACTGGATGGGGGGGCGCACGGGGAGGGCTGTCTGCAACAACAGGGGTGGCGCACAGGGGAACAGCTCTCCACCCCAGCTTACCTCCACTCTGCCTCCTCCGCTGAGCACACAGCCCAGCTCTAAGTCTCCTCCAATCAGCGCTGCAAGCCTGGGTGGGGAGGAGAATTAGAGCAGCGCCAGCGTGCTCGGTGGAGGAGGCAGAGCTGAGGTGAGTTGGGGCGGGCTACCCAGGCAGGGTTAGCTGCCGTGACAGGGAGGGAGAGGGGGCAAGTCTCCCCAGGCAGGGTTAGCTGTCGTGGCAGGGGAGAGTCTCCCTGGGCGGGGTTAGTTGCCGGGGGGGGGATGAGGGGGGAGAGGTGTCGCGGTGTGTGGGGGGGTAGCTGCTGCAGGGGGGCTCCCTGGGTTGGATGCTGAGTTAGCTGCTGGGGGGAGGAGTTAGCTGGGTGGGGGTGCAAGGTGGAAGTTTCGCCTAGGGCGCGAAACTTCCTTGCACTGGCCTCCAGTCCCACGGAAGAGCTCTGTTGATAGCCCATGATGAATCTGAACACATTTTCTTTAATGATGAATTTCCAATGGAAAATAGAGAAAGAAAAGTTGACTAGAGAGAACAAATACAGAGAAAGATCAGAGCAGTTACAAATGAAACAGGATGGCCACTGAAGAGACTGCATTAAAAATAGCTTCCAGGAGCGGTCTGAGGAATAGTATTTGCCCTTGTGGATTAATACTAATCTTAGTGCACAACAGCTCTCATCACCAATATCCGCTGCTTTGCTGTATTTATGTGGTTAAAGCCTAAGGAAAATGCCACGCAGGAATCCCAACAGCAGATGTCGCTTAAAAGCATTTTAATGGGGATGAAGCTGAAAAAAAAAAGAGCTTTTATTGTTTTTTTCTTTTGGGAAAAAAAAGCAACAAATCACTTTGAAAAATAATCATTTATTCCCTTCATGACTTGTGCACAGATGGCTGATTTTTCAGCATTCATTGCCTGCTAAAAAGCATGCAAAATACAAACTGGTGTGTCTATCAGAAAAAGCGAATTACATTCTTCATGAGAACGGATCAAAAGAGGCATCGTCTGCTCCATTATCTTCCTTGATATGTAGGAGGCCTGTGGCAGTGTAGTTTCGTAATATACTTGACTTCAGTGGGAGTTGTGTGGGTGCTCAGCATTTTTGAAAATCAGCTCAGTTATTAGATGCCTAATTTTAGGCACCCAACTTGAAGGATTTGGCCCAAAGACATAACCCAGACAGCCAAGAAACTTCCAAGTTTTAGGTACAAAGTCTAAACTCAAGTGGTGAAATCCCAGCCCCATTGACATTGGAGTCTTTGCTATCAATGTATTTCCCTCAACGTGTGCTTACATAGTGTATTGCTTACTTAGCACTATATTGGTTACCTAGAGAGACAGTTATTTAGTAATTCATTAAACAAATACATTTTGTAACCAAATTATGCTTAATCTAACCCAAATCCTTCAAAGCTTTTTGCCTTACTGCAGTCCTATTGGCTTTATCTGGAGCTAGACATGGTATTCATTCTTTCGTTGCATGGATACCATCAATTCATTTCTGGTATCATATGACCACATGTACACAGTCTACCACATTGTTTTTTTAGACTATGTTACTCTGTCCCAAAGAGTATATTACATATTCGTATAGCACAGGGGGACCTTTGTATTGCAATATTCCTTGATGTCCCCTTTCCCCTGCACATCCAGAAGGACTATCAAAATCAGAGGGGCCAATTCCCATGCCTGGGTTCACAAGTTCAGCACAAACATTTTCAAAGTTATAAAGTAAAACATTATTCCATGCTATAAGAAAATCAGATATTACAAGTGAGATTAATGCATGCAGCAACTTACATGCATTCCATAGAGTCTAAACACTAAATACTTTCTTATAAGACTAATAACTACTTTGAGCAAAACTAACCAGGTGAACTGGTTTGGTCTCCAGTTATGAAGTTGTCAGTTCTTAGCTAATGCCTGCAGCCTGGACAAGAACTGGCACCTGGTTTGCCAGAGTCGTAAGGTTATCTAGTCCATTTCCCCTGTGCTCATAAAGGATTAAGTAAATCTTGACTATCCGTGACAGGTGTTTGTCTAACTTGTTCTTCAAAATCTCTGTCAGGCACTTAACCTCCCAAATACTTAACTTCATAAGTCAGATTTTCTAAAACTTTCATTGTTTTGGTTGCTCTCCTTTGAGCTCTCTAATTTGGTCACATCTTTCTTAAAGTGGGTTACCCAATACTGGGCACCATACTCCATCTGAGGCCTCACCAGTGCCACGTAGAGCAGGACAATTACTTCCAATGTTTTATATACTCCTGTTAATATCCCTCATAATGATATTAACCCCTTTTACAGCTGAATTACTTGGTTGGCTCATATTCAAATAACTCCCAGATCCTTTTCTGCAAGATTACTGTCTAGCCAGTCACTCTCCAATTTGTAGTTGGGCATTTGATTTTTCCTTCCTAAGTGTAGGACTTGTCTTTATTGAATTTCATCTTGACTTCAAACCAATTCTCCAATTTGTCAAGGTCATTTTGAATTCTAATCCTGTCCTCCAAAGTCCTTGCAACTTGGTGCCATCTCAATTTGGTATAGTAGACAAATTTCATAAGCATATTCTCTACTCCATTATTCAACTCATTAATGAAAATGTTGAATAGTACCAGAGCCAGGACAGACCTCTGCAGGACGCCACTAAATCTTCCCCCTCCACCACCACCAGTTTGACAGCAAAACATTATAGTAATTTAAGCAAAACCATCAGTTCCCTATTTGATTGTGAGAATGTCATACGGAACTGTGTCAAAAGAAAATTAGATTGATTTGGCATAATTAGTTCTTGACAAATCCATGTTGGCTATTACTTATAACCCTATTATCCTCCAGGTTTGAACAAATTGATTAATAGTTTGATCCAGTATCTTTACAGGTATTGAAGTTAAGCTGATTGGTCTATAATTCCCCTAGGTCCTCCCTTCCTAAAAGACAGGTACTATGCTTGCCCTTCTTCAGTCCTCTGAGACCTCACCAGTCCTCCATGAGTTCTCAGAGATAATTGCTAATGGTTCTAAGCATGAATTGATTCTGGCACTAATACTCACCTATGTCAATGAATTGGCCCCAAGCCTAACACCAGGCCAGGGCCCTGATCTGACTCCAACCCTAAGCTAACCCTAGACTGGGCCCTAAACCAGCTGCAACTGTAAATTAACCTAGACCTGAGTAGCAAAAGTATTCCCTGCTTTTCTCACGTGCTTGATTGCCTCTCTGGTTAAACTTACGATATGGGAGCAGATCGACATTTTAAGCACTTTCTTCTAAAGGTAACACAAAACTCTGAGTTTAGGAACTATTAAAAAGTAATGTTGTTGATGTTTAACAAACAAGAACCTTTTAAGATAGTTAAGTGAAAGACTTCCCAGGAGCCATTTCCTTTTTCAGAGCTGCTCATCATGTTGAGCCACATAATTTCCAGCAGCACCAGTGTCACGTCATTGTTAAAATGATCTGCACTATAGTTTATGAAAAAGGATCTGAACATATCACATTTATGGCCAGACCGTTTAGTGCAGGATCAAAAGTTCTCTACCTTTTGGAGGTGCTTATCTTGGTTTGAACACATCATAAGAAGGCCAGTGATCTGATAGTTTTTCCTTGTCCTTGATGAAGCTTTGTATAGAGGGCCTGATTCTCCTCTCATTTATGCCAGATACATACCACTGTGCCTCCATTGCCTCCTGATTTACATGAATGTAACAGGTCTCACTTCTCAGTGGTGCAGTGCCCCAGTGGCAAAACTGCCACTACTCATCGGATCAGTTACTGAAGGTCTTCATATAAAATATGTCTTTAGCAAGCTAGCATAGATGCTTCAGCAGTCAGATGCAAGAAGACCTGAAAGTTTGTTGGAGAGAAAGTTTGCTCCTGTCTCTGAACTATTCCATTAAGGTTGAAAAGTGGGTGGTGGTGGGAGAGGGGACTTGTGCTTTACAAAAACTTTCAGATAATCAGTATTTTACAGTGATCAAATAACCCAGGAAGAGAGGCCCCTGTACTACATAAAACAAATTATCTTTGCTCTCCTTCTGACAGGAAGGCTTTGATTCTGAATTACCCCACTGAGGGAGTTTGTGGGCAATGAAAGTATCTTTTCTGGATCAGCCCTGCTTTGAATTCAAAGGCTGAAGTTGCTGGAAGCAGCAGGTAACAGAAATAATGATTACACAGGGCCAGAGAGTGTAAAAAGAAAAAGTTTAAAAAGTCTGTCCCTAAGGATAGGCATATACTGCAGCTGGGAATGAGCCTCCCAGCCTGGGTAGACAAACTCATGCTAGGAGGGCTTGAGTTAGCATGCTAGAAATAGCAGTGGGGATGTTGCAGCTCAGCTGATAGCTCAGGCTCTCACATCTACCCGACTTTACCGGGTCTGAGCTCAAGTGGCTAACCTGAGTCTCCCCCGGAACCACAGTGCCCACATGGCAATTTTCGAGCTCTGCTAGCATGAATCTGTCTACCTAGGTTGGGAGACTCTCTCCTAGTTGTAGTGCAGCCATACCTAGAGCACTCACTGTCCTGGACTGTCAAGCGGAAATGCTGTTGAATTCAGAAGAATTTCCAGATAAATACCCAATGATCCCTATAGTTTTTAACACACTCTGCTCTTTAGCGTTACTTGAGCATGTCCGATGTAGCCTTATTTTTAACATTTCTATTCTATATCAGTTCTTATACCACGCCCCTTACTGTAGTAACATGAACACTGGCAACAAGCTGAGCATTATGAAGCATCATTCCTACTTTTTCAGATGGAGCTAGTGTGCTAAAAATAGACATATAGCCACAGCAGTGTGAGGGGTTAGCTGCACTGAGTAGGTGCCTATGGTTTCAGATGGAGATTTACTTGGGGAGGCTAGACCCTCATATTGCTCACACCACAACAGCTATGCTCTACTTTCAGCTCACTAACTCGATGAGAGCTAGCGCAGGAACATCTTCTTGAGCTGGGAATTACACCCCACCCACCCCCAGCTTGAAGTGCAGGGATGCCCTTAATCAGACACAATCCAGTTCAGACACGATCCATAGAATGATGGGCAATCTTGAAGCAATGCCAATATCATCTGGAGGCCACCCTATGGCAGATCCTCTGCGTGCGCTACTTGTGGTGGGGGCAGCCCTGGCAGTCTCTGTAATAGGAAGGGTTTGGAATCCCACAGCTTGTACCAGACTGTTAGTTACCCTGACATGGGCACATTTGGCAGAACAGGCATAGCACAACAGAATACTGTCTCTCTCAGTGGCAAATTCTAAAACATTTCTTCATAAGTGCCGCAGTCCACCGACCCCTCAGAACCAAAGCAGTTGCTCCCAACTCTCCAAGGTTGCAATGCAGCAGCTCTTTAAAGCTCACCATTCCCAGGTCACCCACAGGAGAGTCATTAACCACTCTGTCCCAGTTCCTTTAGCCTCTATTCCAGGGCTCCATTCTCCAGGCCCTCTACCTGAGGGTTCCAAAACCTGCTTCTCTCCCACAAGTTGTCTCCTGTAGCCCCAGGTTAGATCTCCTCCCTTGGGCCTCCTCACCTGTTAGTTCTATCCCTGCTCAAGGGAACCTCCTTCCAGGCTCAGTCTCTTGTTACTGGATTCCTCCTACTGCCTTCCACTTGGCTCTTCTACCAGATGGCTCCTTGCAGTGCTCTCTCTGCCTCCTTGCTCAGGAATCTCACCACTGGGGACCTCCCTTCACAGTCAACCCCTAGATTCTAGGGCCAGATTATACTGACCAAGCTCATTCTTCCCCTCATTTCTATGCGCTTCTGCATAAAAGATTTCCTGCAACTTGGCAGGGCTCCCCAGCTCTAGCCAATCCTCCCAACAGATTTCCTCCAAGCTCCACTCCAGCAGCTCCTAGTTCCTGCTCTCCTTCAGGCATCCTGCAGCTTCCACTCAGGCAACGCTCTGCTGCTCCTTCTGTTTCTCCTTTGTTCTCAGTCAGTTCTCATATCCTGGCCTTCCTGATTCCATCAGTCTGGTTTTAGGCAGTAGCCACCTCCCCATACATTCTCTCCTTTATAGGGCTCCAATGCCTTCTTGGGAACCAGCTGATGAGTCACAAGTGTAATAGACTCACCTCTCTTTTAAAGGGCCAGTCAGTCTGGGCCAGGACTGATGGAAGAAGTGTGTTTTAAGAGGAGATTTGAATGCGGAGAGGGAAATCATTTGATGCATGGAGAGAGAGTTGCAAACTTAGGAGCATCATGGGGGAAGAGGCATAAAGATGAGAATGGGAGCAAAATGCAACAGGGACAGTTTGAAAGAGGTTTAGAAGGTGCATAGGAACGAGTGGAGTAGGGGAGAAATGAGAGAAAAGGTAAAATCAGGGCTGGAGTTGTACATAGCCTTGAAGGATCAAAAACTTGAACTTTATGGAGAAAGTAAGATGAAACCACTGAAAGGATTCAAAGATAGGAGTGATATAGAGCAATGGGATGGGAAGATGATTTTATCAGCAGCAGGTTAAATAGTAGGAGGGGGAGGGGGCAGTTGGGAGAGAGCAAAGATGAGAAGTTTAAATAGGGTGACCAGATGTCCCGATTTTATAGGGACAGTCCCAATGTTTGAGGATTTGTCTTATATAGGCGCTTATGAACTCCCATGCTCTGTTCCAATTCTTTATACTTGCTGTCTGGTCACCCTAAGTTTAAGGTAGTTGACCCACTTGATGACAAGAAATGGAGACAAGGGTTTATGAAGAGGAAGGGGACAGGTTTTAGAATATTTTCAGATGATGATTTTTCACCAAATCTTGGTCTGGTTTATGGAGAGGACTGAGTTCAATAGGACACCCAGGTTGTGAGCACAGGGAAGAAAGGAAAGTGGAGCTGTCTAAGAAGAAGGAAAAGTGAAGGTTGGGAAGGAAGATTTAATCCATCCCATTTTCACCATGGGATGCCAGCAGGATATCCAGGAGACGATGTCAGAGATGAGTCTGCAGGGAGGGGAAGAAACAGAGAAGTTCAGATGAAAAGGCAGAATTGGGTGTTATCATCCGTCAGATAGATTGTGAAACCCCTGGAAATGAATGAGTTCACCAGGAGAGACTAATGGATGAAGAGAAGAATATATGCTGGTGCCAATGAAGTAACCATCACTTAAGTTACTGATTAATAACCCTTGGATGGGCTGAAACATTTTTAATCAAACTAACATAACAGAAACAGAAAACTGAGCAAGCACCAACAGTGCGTAATTCCATGTATATATCTGCCCACTCATTACAGAGAAGTAGGGAACATACTCAGGTCGCTTTTCACAATGGTATGGCTGCATGAGCCAGTTTCTCACAGACTAATGTGCAGCGTCACTCTGTCAGCATCATCTCTGTCACTATCACTTACTGCAGCAGTGAAGATTCCTTTCAAAGGTTGCAATACTTTGCTGTTGGAGGGGAGAGGATACTTTGTTTGAAGTAGTTTGACTCCTGCTCAAGCCCTAAGAGTAGACACAGACTATGCCAAGACACCTCAGTGGTGGCTGTTGCTCTTTAATACAAAATTTAAGAATTCGCACGGACCTTTTAGAAAACTGCATACTGAGTCCTAAACAAACCAGAATATTTCTGGTACCAATGCTTAGGGCCAGAACTTCGCTCTCTGTTATATACATTTACACATTTTTAAGTGGTGCTTTCACAGTGAAGAGAATGGGGATGATGGACCTACTGTTTCTTTGCTATTAAAACTAACTTTAGACTAACTTCCTCCTCCCTTCCTACAAACACAAGCAACTACTTTGAGGCCCCAGCACCAAGGCCAGAGCATGCATCCGTTTCTCTCTCATGCTGGGGAGGTATACCTGCTTCAGACTCTAGTAAACTCACACAATGGCCTCACAGTTCAAAGATGTCTAGTGGTTTGGTGTGCCCCAGTTTTTGGTTACCCTCTGTGATAACATAAAGGGCTTGATTGTCAGGAAGCGTTGATTGCCCACCCCCTAAAAATTAGGTCCCTTTATGGAGTCTCAAGTTGGCCACACAAAAATTGAGGCAGTCCAAATAACTGGTCACTCTTGAAAATGTAAGCCACATGCAATAAGGCAGGGCTTCTCCCCAGAAGGACTCATTTTCAGGCCCACAGTCTTTTATGTAGTTTTATTGGCCAAACTTAGGTCAAATCAATTAAAACACAGCTCCTCAACTCACCCTGGGCTACTGCTCCTCAGGGTTTCCCCACCTCTAGTTCTCAGGTTCCTTCCACCTCCCCTCTCAGGAGATTGGCAGCTTGCTGCTCTTGCTTCTCCTCCTAGGGGACTCAGGTAGTCCTAGCTCGCCAGGGCTCCCTATTCCCAGGGAGCAGGCATTGAGAGCTCCATATCTGCTCTTACTGCCCTTTTCCCAATTTCTGTTCCCCTTCCTCTCCAGGTGCCCTCTTTTAAAGCTCATTGGCATCAGCTGTGCAGTCACAGGTGCACTAGCCATGCTCACTCTTAAAAGGCCACTGTTACACAGTGACACTACGTACTTTAGAGCACTAGAGAGTTGCTATTCCTGCTCTGCTCATCATAGAATGTATTTTTGGCTTAACTCCTGCTACATTTTGATTAGAGAAAAATTGTCTGGTGTAGACTTTGTTGGGATTCATTTTCTTACCTCCCCCAAGTTATCAAACAGGTTCATTTATGGCTGTGCGAAAGGGCGTTCAAATACTTTCAGTAAAACTGGGCCTGGGCCCATGAAGGGCCCTGTGGGTTTGGGTTTAGGTTTATTTTTTGTAAAATGTCTCACTCATTTCTTCCAGCATAATCCCCTAGCCGCATTCATTTAGTTTTCCCAATGCACCAGTTGAGGCCCCTTGTAGAGCCCTGAGTGGTTTGTTCAGGGCATCATTTAATGATTTGAAAGACTTCATTGATATCCACACCAAAACAGGGATGGGTACGAGGGAGGTTATTTTAGAGAAGCTGAAAAAAAAGAGATGGCTTAGATATGATTAATTGCAGAGGACAAAGCTATGACAGAGCTAATGACAGCAGCACACAAAGGATTGAAAATTAAGGTTCAGAGAACAGGCAGTGAAATTCATCGGAGAAGCTGCTGCCATGTTTGTTCCTCAAGTTTTTCTACTTTTTGGAATTGTTCAAAGATGGTATATCCTGTACTCTGCTTCTACGAGCTGTTGGGAGGTTTTGAAAAAGTATATTTACATTACATTAAAGTGCCAAAGCAGGACAAGATTGTCAGCAAGGGCAGAGGCTACCAATCCACTGTGAAATCAGGAGATCTTGACACTTTAGATGAGATTGAGATCTTATGCCAGAATTTAAGTTGGAAGCTGATAGCTTGCAAGTGAACATTTCAAAAAGTTTTTATTACTTGCTTTGTCTGTGATAGCAGACCGTATCTCAGAGGTCAGCAACCTTTCAGGAGTGGTGTGCCGAGTCTTCATTTATTCACCCTAATTTAAGGTTTCACATGCCAGTAATACATTTTAATGTTTTTAGAAGGTCTCTTTCTATAAGTCTATAATATATAACTAAACTATTGTTGTATGTAAAGTAACTAAGTAAGAAGCTTCACTTAAAATTAAATTAAAATGCAACCCCCCCCTGCCCCAGACCGCTGACCAGGACCTAAACAGTGTAAGTGCCACTGAAAATCAGCTCACATGCCAAAAGGTTGCCTACCCCTGCCCTATCGTATAAAAAAATTAATGATGTCAGCAAAAAATTGCTGCATACAGATCTTGACATTCAAACAGCTCATGGTTTACTTGGCAGCCTTTGACATGCTTTATCAGAATTATGGTATCGTGAATTCATTGAATATAAGGAAGCAGCTGCTTCACAGGCTAAAATGTTAGGGCTAGACATGCAGTACAAAGAGAAATTATCTCAAAGATGATAAGTAATATCTGACAAATTTGCAAAGGACAAAAGGTCATCAGATACCAAAAAAGTTGTTGAAAGGTTTTCAACCCAATTTGATATATAATATTAAACACAATTGAAAAATAGGATACGTGTATGATTGCTCAATTTCCCAAGTGCCTTTAAGTCAGTACTACTGACATTTTTTGGTTTCTTGATCATCCAAAAAGCAAACATTTTTTCTGACTCAATCAGCTACCCAAGGATTTAAACTTGGAGAATTTTGAGAATGAGACTGAGCTCTTCACCAGCTTTTGCAAGCAAGTCTTTACAGATGGCTTGGAAATAAAGGCTCCCATTGATTTCCTTAGCTACATTCACAAAAGGTCTTTAGATGCGAGTTTCTCTAGCACAGAAACAGCACTGGTGTATTTTTTTGCTATCTTTCTGCAACCATGGCTGCTACTGAAAGGAGTTTCAGCAACGTAAAATGTAAGACCTATCTAAGAATGTCTGTGCGACAAGAAAGGTTAAGGTATAAGACTGTTACTCACCTTTGTAACTGTTGTTCTTCAAGATGTGTTGCTCATATCCATTCCAGTTACATGTGCACGCGGCGCATGCACAGTCATCAGAAGATTTTTACCCTAGCAATACTCTGTGAGTCAACTGGGTCGCCCCCTGGAGTGGCGCCGCTATAGCGCCGGATATATACCCCAGCCGACCCAACGGCCCTTCAGTTCCTTCTTACCGCCCGTGATGGTCGTTGGAACTGTGGCTTTGCTGATCTTCACATTCCTAGCTTCTCTTAGTTCTTTGCTATTTACTGTGTCTATAGTTCGAGTTCTTGTCGTTATAGTTAGTGTTGGTACTTCTATTCATAGTTAGTGTATATAGTTGAAGGGGGGGATCGGGGATTAGCCCCTTTCCTCCACCCCGGTGCGGGCCCCTGCCCAAGGCACCGGGATTCAAACCGTGCTCGGCGTGCCAGAAGCCGATGCCAATAGGGGATCCCCACGACTCCTGCCTCAAGTGCCTAGGGGAATCCCACCTTGTTGACAAGTGCCGCATTTGCAAGTCATTTAAACCAAGGATGAAGGAGGAGTGGGAATTTCAATTGAAGCAGCTCCTCATGGAGTCTGCACTTAGTCCTGCAACATCCCCCAGAGACTAGCAGGAGGTGCTGCAGAGGTGAGTCTCATGCCATTACAGACCCCTGTCACATTCAGTGCACAGAATGGATGATGTTGTTTATATGCAGCTGTTCCTCATTTTGTTTGGAATCGATATGAGCAAGCACTTGAAGAAGAACTGGGGGAAGAGGTAATTTGTTTGCTTGTTTTGGGGTTTGTTTTGTTCATTGCAGCCAGAGCAGGGGCAGATTTCAGTCTTCAAAGTGGGCCTGGAACACCCTTAGCATGACACTGGATTTATTCCTTTGATGACCCTTTTCCTTTGCCAGTATCCACATTTTAAGAGATTTTCTCCAATATAATAAAGGCCAGCTCTCAGTCCATTTATTTTCCACGTCACATCCTGTGGGGGTTTCAGTACAGCAAGGGTGAGTGTTCATTTTCAGACACATACCCATTGTGCCTATAAACAAACATTTTGCTACCACAATTCAAAATAGAAGGCAAGATTAAAACCATTCCCACATCAGGAATATTTGTGTGGACCGGTGAGGGTTGGATGAATACATCTTATGTTGTATATGAGCCAAAATAGATTTGTTTGGGGCTTTTTTTACATTTACACACAGACAAAACTTGCTGCTTTGCTTAATATGTAAACTGGTTCACTGATCTCCAACCCAAGGTGATATTTTCTTATTGTGAGAGATTTCTGGGAACTCAAGAGTTGGAAACATGACTGCCATGGTATAATTCCCCACTCTGAACCTTAGCATCCAAAAGATGGGGTACCAGCATGAATTCCTCTAAGCTCAATTACCAGCTTAGTACCCGTAGCGCTGCCACCAACCAGGAATTCCAGTGCCTGGTACACTGTGGTCCCCCCAAAACCTTGCCCGGGGATCCCCAAGACCCAGTCCCTCTGGATCTTAACACAAGGAAAGTAAACCCTTTCCCCCACTGTTGCCTCTCCCAGGCTTCCCCTCCCTGGGTTACCTTGGAAGATCACTGTGATTCAAACTCCTTGAATCTTAAAACAGAGAGGAAAATCCCCCTCCCAGACTCTCCCTGAGAGAGAAAGTAATCCTAACACAGAGAGAAATTAACCTCTCTCCCCATTCCCTCCTTTCTCCCACCAATTCCCTGGTGGATCCAAACCCCAGTAAAAAAAAACACAATCAGGTTCTTAAACAAGAAAAGCTTTTAATTAAAGAAAGAAAAAACAATAAAAATTATCTTTGTAAATTTAAGATGGAATATGTTACAGGGTCTTTCAGCTATAGACACTGGGAATACCCTCCCAGCCTAAGTATTCAAGTACAAATTAAAATCCTTTTAGCAAAATACACATTTGAACTCCTCCCAGCCAAATACACATTTGCAAATAAAGAAAACAAACATAAGCCTACCTCGCCTTATCACCTAGTACTTACTATTTTGAATCTATAAGAACCTGTATCAGAGAGATTGGAGAGAAACCTGGTGGCACGTCTGGTCACTCTCAGAACACAGAGAGAACAACAGCCAAAATCTAGCAGCACACACAAAAACTTCCCTCCCTCAAGATTTGAAAGTATCCTGTGTCCTGATTGGTCCTCTGGTCAGGTGACAGCTAGGCTCACTGAACTTGTTAACCCTTTACAGGCAAAAGAGACATGAAGTACTCCTGTTCTATTAACCCTTAATTATCTGTTTATGACAATGACATTATGAGACTATGCTCCCCTACTCATCACCCTCTGTTTGTGAATACAAAACTCCAATCACAATTTACTCACAGCAACCTCACATTTTTAATTAATGTTCATGAATTAAGTTTAGCACTGAGAAGACACATGAGAAATAAGATAGCCAAGCTGTCTAGATATTTCTGGGATAACAGGCCCAGAATTACTATAATATGTAATATCGATTTGTACATCATTTCAATGTGTATTCAGATAATATATTTTCTCAGTATTTCATGAGATAATATATTTAATTTTCAAGAGATGTGGGACATATATTGAACTTAAATGGAAAGCTTTTTTCATGAATGAATGCTTAATGTAAAACATTAATAACAGCAGTACAGGTGGGAAAATATGATCAGCTTGTTTCTCTTTTAAAGTCAGTTCTTTGTTTTAATAAAAAGGAATTTTACTTTATGCCTGCTATTTAAAAAAGAACTTGTGGCCTTTTGGTTGTTTGGGAAAAAAGATGTATTTTAACAGCCAGGACAGGAATGATTTTCAAGTAGAAACGCTATTTTTAAAAGAGCCTTTTTTGTAACCGCTATATAATTGCAATACTACCATCAAATTCAGATATTGATTTTTGCGGAGCAAGCTGGGCTATATTTGTTTTCCCATTTTTGCTTGCTGTATTAACCATTAAGAAGCATATTTGTGACTTGATGTAAATTAAAGGGATTTGTATCAAATATAAATGTTTCCTTTATTTGTCACATCAAGTTTGTGACATGATGCTTCCTGAATACCTTTGATATAAAAACGAAGGTCCTGCTCCTACAAACATTTACATATGTGCTTGCCTTTATACACAAGTAAAGGTAAGTACACACTGTCACGTGCATAAAATTGAGCATGTGTATATGCATTCGCAGGAACAGGGCCAAATGTTTGTTTAATGTGCCCAGAAAATAATGAGCTCCTTAAACAGTTAAGGAACCAGTATTTTTCTGTATGAAACATTCAAAACTATTGTAAAAACAATATTGTATGTACGGTAGGTAAGAAAATGTGAATGTATTTGGATTTCTATACATTACATGAATATATAAAGCTACTGAATTTAATCCCCTTCCCCTCCCCCCCAAGAATAACAGCATATGGCCTAAACAACAGTTTTAAGCTACCTATATTTAGAATGTATGGTTCCTTTCCCTTGGAACTGACTCTCCCACAGAATTTTTTCCACTCTGTATTATGACTTAAATATGCATATATCATCTGATGTTCTTCATTTTGGAAAGTGCAGTGTTAGGCAAACTCCCTCCTTCAGTTAACAGCTACTATTTTTGTTTTGATAACTTGCTGGGCTGGATGGTACTGCTGTGCAGACTGTCATATGGTTTTACTGTTGGAGTTTTATATTTCTCTCCTAGTGTGGAAATGCTAGGATGCCCCCTATTGTTGAAATAAAAATAAAACTTTTAGTAGCTGCTGTTTAGTAGTGCTAAATTCAGAAAGCAAAATACAAAGGGACAAGGCTGCTGAAAAATAACAGTATTTTAACTGAAGCTATGAGTCAGTCCAAAAAGCCACACAGATTGAATATTAAGGCTGCAATTGAAATCTATAGTCAGTGAATTACTCGCGCTCTTCCCCTTCCTTCTAATGCCAGCCCTTATCTCTACGCAATAGAATACAGACAATGAAAGACACTACTTACAATATTTACCATAACACAGAGCACCAAGACATAATATTGTACAAATAATATTTATTTTGTATATATGTTTTTACTAGGGCCAAGGTACAAATATTCCATCACTGGTGGCAGTAAAATATCAGATTCTGCGAGTATATGGACACTGGAGCAATTCCATGTCAGACTGTCCTAATACACATAATGAATATGCACAAAGGAGTTAAAGAGGAGGGTAGATTGGGACAGAAATAGGAAGAGCCAAATGAAGCACAATAGTTCTTGGCTTTTGTGAGTTTAAATCTCTATCCTAAAATTCCAGCAACATAATTTGTTATTTTTTCATTCTTTCTATACAGAAAAGAAACTAGAAAGAGGCATAGATGAGAGAGCTGAGATCATAGGACTCTGCTAACTGGAGAACTTTTTAACATAGATACATAATGCCATTTACAAAGCTTGCAAGTATTCCATATAGTGAGCACTGCTGCTTATAAGCTCTGGGCAATCACACCAGCTATTAGGGTGACCAGATGCCCCAATTTTATAGGAACAGTCCCGGTATTTGGGGCTTTTTTTTATATAGATGCCTATTACCCCCCTAGCCTGTCCCAATTTTTCACACTTGCTATCTGATCACCCTACCAATTATCCTCAACTGTTCATCATTTCACCTGCAAAACTTTGTTCTGAAAAGATAATTATAGGCCAGGCACCTATTAGGAAGGGTTCTCAATTCTTCCCAATACCAGGCACTGTTTTCAGTTGCTTAAAACTTTGCCAAACACTAACCATTTGGGCTGTTATTTTCATTGCCAGTGGTCTGACTCAGGCTGTTTCTCCCCTCACTTCCTCACCAGCCAAAATAATTCAACTGTTTCTGAAAACAATGCTAAGAAAAATGTGTTTTGCTCATGGTAAAACATTCTAGTACCCTGTCCCCCTTTCCTCTGAACAGCTCTAGAGACCCCGTGCTTTGGTGCAGTGACTTGAAATTTGGCAGGATGTGGCCTTTGCATCAAAGATGTGCCTTTTGCCACCCACATGAAAATCTGCACAAATTTGGCTGAGTAATAAGCCTCTGAAAAGATGCAGTTTGCACATGCTAGTAGAGACCTTTTTTAAAGGGTTTTCCAGCTAAATTCCCTAAGTTCATCTGCATTGGGTTGCACTTCAGCCCAGGGCTAAGGATAATTTCCTCCATGATTGCAGCTTTGGACTGCTGGGGGCCAGGCTGCACAGGTTTGACATTTTTAAAGCTAACTTTCTCTAATATTAACATTTTCTAAACAAACTTCTGCCACGTTGCAATTCTATATATGCACAATGTAATTCAGTGCATAATATTACACTCCAAAAATTATTAAGTTTGTAAAGTCAAGCACTCACAAGTTAAAATGCCAGAGTTAAGGTTGTTTGTGCAATCTTAATTCAGCCCCCTTCTGAGTTTTCATTATGATATAGTCTTTAATTACATGATCACATACTCCTCTTTCCAAAGTGAAAATTATGCATAAACCTACAATTGCCAGTGGAACTAAATTAATCTCTTTTTAATACCTTATTTCTACTTTCTGTCTAGCAGTGGAAGGCAGTACAGTGATTTATATGCATGTTTCCATAGCTGGTCTATTCAGTTAATTCTTTATGTTGATCTTTTTAGCTCACAATTAAAGTGATATGTAAGAAGGACTGTAGGTCCACAGGACCCCTGCCTCAGTCAATGCACATGATGAACTTGCTCCAGGGGTGCATTAAGTTAGTGTGGTTAGACATTTGTCTGTAGGATTCCCTGCTTCATTTGTTGCAGAATTTGGAAGGTGTGTAAGTGAATAAGGTAGGTGGCTGCAGAAGACAAGAGAAGGGCTACTGTTTAAGGGAGTTGAATGGTGCCCTGGAAAATTTAATTCTATCCCTCTCTCTGCAATGCCTGGCAAGTCACTTAAAACAAACTTTTCACTCATGGTCATTAATTGTGTATTCATCCTTTTCTGGTTGCCTGCCTTGAGGCCCTCAGGTCTGATTTGCAGAAGTGCTGAGCACTCACTGAAGTCAATGGGAGCTATGGTTTGCACATCTGGCCCTAGGCATTTCAAATTGAGCATGCAAAATTAGTGGATATTTTGACCTTAATCTCTCTGTGCCTCAGTCCCCATTTTTAAAATGGAGGTAATCCCACCCGGTCACCTCAGAAGGGTGTTGTGAAAATAAATTCATATTTGTGAACTGCCCAGGTACTATAGTTACGAGTGCCATAGATAAGCCCATAAGGAAATTAATAACTCTCTTCAGAGCAGGGTTTGAATAATGTGCAGTAAATATGACATGGGCTAGACATTTCTCCTCATTGTTCAAACAAAATGAGGAACAGCTGCATATAAACAACATCATCCATTCTGTGCACTGAATGCGACAGGGGTCTGTAATGGCATGAGACTCACCTCTGCAGCACCTCCTGCTGGCCTCCTGGGAATTAGCTCTTTTTCCAGCCTTGAAGCACCCTCCGCAGGCCAACATCTCACTATTGATGAGCCTCTGTCTGTCTCCCAGAACTGGTGCCCCATTATCTGGGGTGCTGCCCCCTGGCAGTAACCCTTCACTCTCAGGGTCTCCCCTCCCCAGGGACCCCAACCCCCTAATCCCACCTTGCCTCAGCTGGTGGCTACTGCCAGTCAGCAATGAGCCCTCACTCCCTGGGGCAGACTGCAGTATAAGAGCCAGTCATCACAGGCAAGGGGGTAGGATCTGCTGTCTTCCTCTATCACCCAGTACCTCAGGGGTGGGCCTAGGACCAAACCCTGTAGCCTGAAGAGTCACTAGCCTGGAGCTTCCTTCTTCTCTGGCCTTTCCCCAGCCCTGCTTCACTCTCAGTACTCTTTCTATAGGCAGCCAGGCTGTCTGTGTGTGTGTGTGAGAGAGAGAGAGAGAGACCTGCTGTGCTCTGTTTGGGGCATGGCCCCAGCTGTGCCTGCTTTCCTTATCAGCCTGGGCTTTTCCTTACAGCCCCAGCCCTCTCGCAGGGCTGTCCTTAACCAGGGAGAGGCTCTAGGCACCAGCAAACCAAGCACATGGACCAAGAAGTGATTATAGCTGGACGGCTTGGTAATAGTGACCATAATATAATTAAATTTAACATCCCTGTGGCAGGGAAAATACCACAGCAGCCCAACATGGTAGCATTTAATTTCAGAAAGAGGGACTATACAAAAATGAGGAAGTTAGTTAAACTGAAATTAAAGGTACAGTGACAAAAGTGAAATCCCTGCAAGTGCACAAAACTTTTTAAAGACACCATAATAGAGGCTCAACTTAAACGTATACCCCAAATTAAAAAACAGTCAGAGAATCAAAAAAGTGCCACCATGACTAAACAAAGGAAAAGAAGCAGGGAGAGGCAAAAAAGGCATCCTTTAAAAAGTGCAAGTTAAACCCTAGTGAGGAAAATAGAAAGGGGCATAAACTCTGGCAAATGAATATAATTAGGAAGGCCAAAAAAGAATTTGAAGAAGAACTAGCCAAAGACTCAAAAAGTAATAGAAAAAAATGTTTTAAGTACATCAGAAGCAGGAAGCCTGCTAAACAACCAGTGGGGCCACTGGACAATCGAGATGCTAAAGGAGCACTGAAGAATGATAAGGCCATTGCAGAGAAACTAAATGAATTCTATGCATCGGTCTTCACAGCTGAGGATGTGAACCTGAACCATTCTTTCTAGGTGACAAATCTGAGAAACTGTCCCAGACTGAGGTGTCATTAGAAGAGATTTTGGAACAAATTGATAAACTAAACAGGACCAGATGGGTATTCACCCAAGAGTTCTGAAGGAATTCAAATGTGAAATTTCAGAACTACTAACTGTAGTCTGTAACCCCATTTAAATCAGCTTCGGTACCAAATGACTGGAGGATAGCTAACGTGATGCCAATTTTTAAAAAGGGCTCCAGAGCTTATCCTGGCAATTACAGGCCGGAAAGCCTGACTTCACAAAAGCTACTAAAGGATCTCACAAAACTGGGTGACTGGGCAACAAAATGGCAGACGAAATTCAATGTTGATAAATGCAAAGTAAGGCACATTGGAAAACATAATCCCAACCATATAAAACGATCAGGTCTAAATTAGCTGTAACCACTGAAGATGGAGATCTTGGAGTCATTGTTGATGGTTTTCTGAAAACATCCACTCAATGTGCAGCAGCAGTCAAAAAAGTTAACAGAATGTTGGGAATCATTAAGAAAGGGATAGATAATAAGACAGAAATCACCATATTGCCTCTATATAAATCAATGGTATGCTCACATCTTGAATACTGCGTGCAGATCTGATTGTCCCATCTAAAAAAAATATATTGGAATTAGAAAAGATTCACAAAAGAGCAACAAAAATGATTATGGGTATGGAACGGCTTCCATATGAGAAGAGATTAATAAGACTGGGACTTTTCAGCTTGGAAAAGAGATGATTAAGGGGAGATATGATAGAGGTCTATAAAATCATGACTAGTATGGAGAAGACAAATAAAGAAGTGTTATTTACTTCTTCTCATAACACAAGAAATAGGGGTCACCAGCAGCAGGTTTAAAACAAACAAAAGAAAGTATTTTTTCATACAACGCACAGTCAACTTGTGGAACTCCTTGCCAGAGGATGTTGTGAAGGCCAAGACAATAACAGGGTTCAAAAGAAGAACTAGATAAATTCCATCAATGGCTATTAGCCAGGATAGGAAGGGATGGTGTCCCTCTGTTTGTCAGAAGCTGGGAATGGGTAAGAGGGGATGGATCACTTGATGATTACCTGTTCTGTTCATTCCTTCTGGGGAACCTGGCATTGGCCACTGTTGGAAGACAGGATACTGGGCTAGATGGACCTTTGGTCTGTCCCAGTATGGCCGTTCTTAAAGGGGCCTGATTCTCCAGTCTTATTAGTGTTTAAATTCTCATATAGTGTTTCAACTAGCCCTAAATTCTATGAGTCTCTGAAATCAGAAGTAGCTGTTTATTCCAGTGGAATTTCACTACCATAAAACTGGTGTGAGGAGACTCAGGTCCAATGGATTTGCACAGGATGTAAATTACTCCCAAATTTGGCCCCCAATCTATAGGCCTACTACATATGTCCACAAGTTTGGGACACAGTGATATTAACTGAGCCAGAACAAGTATATAAAATACTTTTGTAACTGAGACACTTCATCTCACTATTTTTCGTTTTTCAAAATTTTCATCTTCAGCATCAATTTTTCACAGTTTAATATGCTGGAGAATAAGAGGCTAATACTCTTTGTACACCTCTACCTCAATATAACGTGACCCAGTATAACACAAGTTCGGATATAATGTGGTAAAGCAGTGCTCCAGGGGGGCGGGGCTGCGCACGCCGGTGGATCAAAGCAAGTTCGATGTAACACGGTTTCACCTATAATATGGTAAGATTTTTTGGCTCCTGAGGACAGCGTTATATCAAGGTAGAGGTGTATTTCTTTTTTCCAACGGAAAGCGTATGCAAGTTGTTTTACCTCCCACACTAAGTTCAGACCATTTAATCTGTTTTAAAATTTAAGAGGAGAGCAAGATACTTGACAGAGCCAATTAAAATAGATAAATTATTAAATAAGCTATTTTTCAGAGTATTTTGTGGGAAGACAGATAAAAATGAGTGCAGGGAGAAAAAGAGACATTGGAGCTATATGTGTGCTTTGTATTTCAGCTAATACCCCTTTCCAAGAAAACACTGTAAAGTTACAATGGACCAAATGATTCCCAGTGGAGTTACACCAGAATTAATTTGGCTCAACAAGTTTTGAATCCTTCAACTTTGACAAAAGTTTTCACATTTCTAGGCATTTTGAATAGTAGTCCAGGGATTGTCAAACTTCACTGCACCACGACCCCCTTCTGACAACAAAAATTGCTACATGACCCCAGGAGGGAAGACTAAAGCCTGAGCCGATTCAAGCCCTGCCACCCCGGGGAGGGCGGGGGGAAAGGGAGGATGTCAAAGCCAAAGCCCCATTGCCCCGGGGGTGAGAGGGACCTAAAACCCAAGCCCAAAGGCTTCAGCTCCAGGCAGGGACCTGTAATCTGAACCCCACTGCCCAAGGCTGAAGCCCTCAGGCTTTGCTCCAGACAGTGGGGCTCAGGCTTTGCCTTCAGCCCTTAGCCCCAGCAAGTCTAAGGGCTGGTCTACACTACGGGGGAAAATCGATCTCAGATACGCAACTTCAGCTACGTGAATAACGTAGCTGAAGTCGAAGTATCTAAGATCAAATTACTCACCATCCTCACGGCGCGAGATCGATGTCCGCGGCTCCCCATGTCGACTCCGCAACTCCGTTCGGGTTGGTGGAGTTCCGGAATCGATATAAGCACATTCGGGGATCGATATATCATGTCTAGATGAGACACGATATATCGATCCTCGAGCAATCGATTGGTACCTACTGATACGGCGGGTAGTGAAGACGTAGCCTATGACAGCCCTGGTGACCCCATTAAAACGGAATTGGAACCCACTTTGAGGTCCCAACCCACAGTTTGAGAACTGCTGCAGTAGTCTGATCTATAAAGTCTGAGTATTGAATACCCTCTGTGATTGATACTCTGTGAGTACCTAGCACTGATTAAGAAAATTCATTCATGTTACCAATTATTGTAACTGTTAAATGTTGTATGGAAAGGTACTTATATTTTTGTTATAGCCCACCCACTCACTATTTGCTTGTTTACACTACAAGGAGCATCTAAGTGCTGCTGAAAGTTTTTTAGTTGATCCCTTTTGACAACTTGGGTGTTAGATATATAACATGTTTTACTTCAAAGCAGCCTCCTTTTCTGCTTGAACCAATTCTGAAGACTGGACATACTACAACAGAGAAAAGAGAAATATGTTTTTCCATTTCTATCAGCTGGGTATAAGTCAAGAGAACTTTAAAGTAATTGAATACAAGTTACAGTTCTGAAGCCTAAAACTATATCACTGAATCCACAAATGTTGGGCTGACTACCAAACAAGAACAGAAAGGTTTTTGCAAAATGATTTTATATGAATTCTATAAACCTTTTCACAAGAAGAGAAAAATGAAAAGATTGTGAAACTCTCCAAAATTCATTGGCTGCTATGTGACCAGTGATTACATTTTTAAAAGTCTGTGTGTATATTCTGATGCAAAGCAAGTAAATGCAAGTGGAATTTACAGGCCTGTTCAGTGATTAATCCTTTAAAGCTTTGGAAGACATGAATAGGTTAGGTGAACATTGCTTCAAGTTCATTGCAAATCCCACCTCAAAAGAAAATCTTTAGTTTGTGGTTAAGAACATATTGGCAAAAGATTCAAACAGGATTTATCAGTCTTTTTTTATTTTGTGCTTATTTAGCAGACAGTCCAAGAATAATGTTTCATTCCATTCCACTGGCAGGGGAAAAAAAATGAAGATTATGTTATTGAAAGAAAAAATATGAAAGTGGGTGTCTGTGTTATTTCAGTTGCTGCAAAAACACAATGAATATCTTCTATGAATATATGCATCCGGTAACTTGGTTCTTATAGAGAAAAAAATCACTAAATCTTTCTTTCATCTCAAAATTTCCATTGGAAACAAAACAACAATAACCAACACCCCTCCCCCAAAAAACACCCTTTTTAGGACCAGATCCTGGCTGGCACTTGTGGTGTCACAGAGAGGACACAAGTTCCTGTCAATAGCATAAGAATCAGGCATAATTTCACTCAGGTGGTGTAATTCTGGCCCCACTGAAGTCAATGGCAAAACAGCCATTGACTTCAATAAGGTCAGGATTTCACCAGGATCTTCAGGGATTGCTCCCTCCCTGTTCCCCCAACGATATCCTGAAGTGGATGGGGAGAGCAGGGCCATGACACTGCCACCCACTCCCCACTAACACACAGAATAGGACTGGTTCACACAGGGGAGTAAACTGCCTCCCATAAAAGGAGGTAACAGCAGATGTGCACTTCCTGTTTGCTGGGGAGTTGCAGAAGGCATCCATAAGATACAATTCTTCTTGATGATCTCCCTGGAATGGAGTGGTTCCACACCACCTCCAATACATATTTTTTCCTAACAGGCATGATTTAGCCTTCAAAATACTACTACTAAACCTCCCAGCTGCAATGTAGACACAGTCTCTAAGAACAGTGGGGGATGGCAGCCATTTAGAAAGAGAGCAATTCTGTGAATCTCTCTCTGAAAAAGAAAATGTTATGGCCAGCCTTTGCTAACAAACTTTCAGTTATGAAAAATAACCACAAGAGAAGCCAATACTCTATTTCTTTTCAAAAACTACCCATTGCACCAGGTCTGGTCCCCAGAGAGGCAGGAGGGAGGGAAAACTGGGGGACATGAGCACACACATATCTGTGCACATGCGTGCAGTGAAATCTGGAGTTGCCCGAGGTGGTAGGAAACTAGGGACTCTGTCTGTGTGCGCAAGGGAATGAAGAGTGGTCCAAAAGGCAAGGGGAATTTGGAGGACAAAAGACTGGAGGAAATGGAGATGTACACTTTGGCTGCTTTGCACTGTTCTGGTAAAAAAACAAAATAAAATCACATCTTTAATCACAGTTTAACTAGCCAGTATGCTCTGGGTACTTTGTGTTGCTTCAGAATGGCACAAAGCAGCCAGAGTGTGCCAGTTAATCTCACCATACAAGATAATTTTTAAAAAGATATAAGACTTGATAGGATATTTCTAATGATTTGAAGATATCACTTGGTAACATTTTTGGTGAGTCTCTTGTTTAAAAATGTCATTCATGAACATTAGTTAAAAAATAAACAAACAAGGATCTTCCCAAACAAAACTACATTAAAATGGAGTTAAGGCTGAGAGTATGTGTCAATAATTTAGGATCAAATACATCACAGAGATGATGTAAGTATCCTAAAAACAACAACCTAAAGAGGGGGCAAGAAATGTGTCATGTATTTTAATCTATTTAATTATTTTTTAAATTTAATCTGGGAATGCAAACATTAAAATGCCTTTTTCATAAATTGTATTAATATAGCATATTTTCACTAAAGGTAAGAGTTAGAGCATCTCTAACAACCTGGACTGTGTACTTCCATACTTAACTCTGAATTTCTTGGGTTGATGGCACGTTGTTTTGGAATAATTAGTATAATTCAGGGTAAGAGACATTACAGAGATTGATATGTACTCTCAATTCTATATCTTAATTCCTAAGTGATGTTTTTGTCTGGGCCTGTATGTCTAGTATGTTAACCTTAGTAAGATCTTGGACTCAATATCTATGGGAGTGAGTTCTACAAGCTAATCTTTCACTGCATAAGAAAGTATTTAATTTAATCAATTTTAAATTTGTTTTTCAATAGCTTTGTGTATGCATTCTGAGAAAGGGTAAACAGGAGTGCCTGATTTGCCCTGATTACATTATTATTTGGTATACCTCTGTCAAGTCCCTTCCTATTCTTCCTGTTTCTCAACTAAATAATCCCAATCTTTTCATCTTTATTTTTTAAATGGAAGTCTTTTCATATCTGTAGTCATTCTGAATGCCTATCTCTAAACTCTCTCTATTGATTCTATATCCTTTTTTAAATAAAGTGAACAGAACTGAACATAATATTCTAGGACAAGGGCATAATATTGATTCAGAAAAGAACACTATTATTTTCAATCCCATTTTTTTAAATTCATCTTAACATTTTATTTGCATGCTGAGCAGAGATTTTCATAAAAATGTTGTCACAGGGCACCTTCATTGTTACCCAGTGAACCTCACTGCCTGGTCAGTTAAGATGGTTTTGCAGTCACAAACGCACACCAGGCTATTTATTACATAACAATACCAGGCAACACGGGTTTATAGCAAGGACTGGCTTCCCTGCCCTGCCTGGCCTGGCTCATGCTCTGAGCTTCCTCCTGAGCTCTTCTGAGCTGCCCCTTGATCCCTGTTTCCTTCCCTTATATTCTCCCCAATTGCCTTGTTATTCCAGTGATTGTCATTCACGTGCTCATAATCCCCCACCAGAAAGTGTGTAATTGCCCTCAACTGGGCCTGCCCACTTCTCTAGGCTGCAGCAATGTCAGTGACCAGGCTGTTGCTGACAGCTCCCTGTCACAGATGTCCACAGTCAGATCTTTTTCTTGTGTGGTTACAGGTAGATTTAGAATCTGGCAGAGCATCTCCATAGTTCAGATCATTCTTTCCAATGTGTATTTTCTTGCATTTGTCAACAATGAATTTTATTTGCTATTGATGAACTGAGGGTTAGGTCTCCCTGAAATTCCTCATGGTCTTCTCTAGTCTTTTCTAACCTATATAATTTTGTGTGATCTATAAATTTTGCATCTGAATGTTCATCCATTTTTCCAGATCGCATATATCAAATACTAGTTTCTAGTATCCAGGGGCGGCTCTAGACATTTCGCTGCCCCAAACACGGCATCATGCTGCTGGGGCCGCTCTGCAGGTCGCCGGGAGGGCGACAGGGGGCTCCGGTGAACCTCCCGCAGGCATGCCTGAAGAGGGTCTGCTGGTCCCACGGTCCGCAGGTCCCGCGGCTTTGGTGGACCGCCCGCAGGCACGCCCAATCAGTGGCCCAATTCCCAGACTTTAATGGGGGATAAGAACAGATTCATATATATGCTGTCTCCCACACAGTCCTTACAGAAGGACTATAGATTGGATTCTAATTCTGTAAACACAATACATTTAATCATTTGTTCTAGTCAAGACCAAAGTTATGGCAAATTTTATTTTAAATAAAATACCACAAAGAATAGAAATCCTCAACTGCATTTTGTGCGTGATGCTTGTATCTCATCCAGTATATTTCTGATGGATTCTATACAGACCTCTCCTCTGTGATTTTTCATGCAGGCCTGCTTCCATATTTCTTCAAAGTTTTGATCTGAAATGCTCACTCCGATGTTACGGAGAATTCGTGCAATCTGTAAAGTAATATGTGATGGAATTAATTTTGGTCAGCATTTACTTTAATTAATATAGGGGCTGATCTTGCATCCATTATTTACATGAAGAATCTTAAGTTGTCTAGGAGTGAATTTCGCCATTAATGAAGACTACAGGCCAAATCCTGGAGTGTTTAAGCAAGCCAACTCCAATTAAAGTTAATGTCAGTTTTATCTAAGAAAGGGCTAAGGGCTGCAAGATTTAGCTCTAAATGTATACACTAGGTTAATGCAATTTAAAGGTTCAGAAAGCAAGCACACAGAGTTCAGGAAATTTATAGGTTAAGGTTTCCAAAGAAGCCTAATAAAACCATGCTACTAATCCATTATCTTTTATTCTTTACATTTGTCAACATAAATATTATATTAAACTCTACATTTAACAAGGAAAACACGTCGTGAAAATGCTATGAGCCAGATCCTCAGGTTGTGTACATCAGCATAGCAAGGTTGATTTCAACGAAGCTACCCCAATTTACACCAAGATTGATTTTACACCAATGTAATGGAACTGAGGCTCAAGCCCTTCGTTTAAGTTTGTCACATACATATTTACTCTGCGTAACAGATTACATCAAGCTGTGGTGGTGTAATACTTGCCTAACAGGTACAGCAGACTGTGGGTGGAATATTGCCATTCCATATACATTTGTTCTTTTTCACTGCTTGTGTTTATTTTAGTATATTTTATTTTGTGCATATTTGTGTCATGTGATTTTTTCTGATCTTTACTATTAATTCAGGGATTTCTCCCCTAATCTTTGTTCAGCCAAGAACTGGCTGGAAGGCAGCTGCACCAGACAGAGTTACTTCTTTATGGATATTGTTCATTCCAGTGGCTTTTTGGTATACTCTCTACCATTTAAT
This sequence comes from Gopherus evgoodei, assembly GCF_007399415.2. Classification (NCBI taxonomy): domain Eukaryota; kingdom Metazoa; phylum Chordata; order Testudines; family Testudinidae; genus Gopherus; species Gopherus evgoodei. The sequence continues at coordinate 68,702,586 of NC_044323.1, forward strand.
GAGTGGTGGAGTTTCCGGTTTAGGGGTCAACCACCCAACTTTTGTACTAGCTTGTGATGAATTTGGACTAACAAAGACAATGATTTATGGCACAAGGTGTGTTGACTGCACCACAAATTTCAATAGCTAACATTGTGCTAGAAACCGAGCACAAGCTCTGCTATCTAGGATCAATTGTATCAGATAACTTATCTCTAGATAAGAAGCTTAATTCTTCCATAAAAAAGGCAGCCACCACATTAGGTCAACTAACCAAGCATGTGTGAGATAACAGGAAACTAACACTGAATGCCAAGATCCACCAGACAGATTTGGAGATTTGGAGACTACCTACAGCAGTCATAAAATAAGGCTAAATACCTTTGATACCTGCTGTTTTTGCCATGTTCTAAATATCAAATGGGAAACCAAGTTTCTGACACCAACATCCTTGAGAAAGCAAAATTTCCAAGTCTAATGACAACTCTCAAACATAGATGTCTCCATCGGCTTGGTCATCTGCACTGGAAGAATGATAGATGCATTCCAAATGATCTCATGTATGGAGAACTTGTGAATCCTCCAAGGCCATTGGGCCAACCTAGGCTCATTATTAAGGACATTTACAAGAGGGACTTAAATTCTCAACATGGATGCTGCAAGCTAGGAAGATGCAGCTAGCAACAGGCCACACTGAAGGGCTGCGTTGCACGAGGCAGTCAAAGTGGCTGCAGAGAGGTAAAAGGGAAAGCACAGCAGGCCTCAAATGCTAGTCATTTGCTGGGTTCGTCCTCTGGCCCTGCGCCTTATACCAGCACTATATGTGGCAAGGACTGTCACTCAAGAATTGGACATTTTAGTCAATCATGAAGCTGCAGCATGGCGCACAGTAACTCAACTACTTTGGTGCTTATACCACTGAATTTCTCGATAAACAGCTGCCATATTATTAATTCACATCTGCCACGTTAACTCTAAAACACAGCTGGATCCGCATTGCCAACCTCCTCCAATTCACTGGGTCACTTACAAATGAAAGGATTTTATAAATCCATAGCACCAGATACTAAGCAAAGTAAACCCCTGTAGCTCCATCAACACTAATGACTCAATTCCAACTTACACTAGCTAAATATCCAGCTCATAGTTCGTATGTAATCCTAAATGAATATTAAATAATTCATTAATTGTATGTCCACAATATTTATACTTTTAATTGCACCCCAATTCATAAAAACAGACAATCTTATTTTTCTTACAATCTCATAGACGTCAATGGGATGACTCATGGGATAAAGATGAACAAGTTTTGTCCTGATAAATCTTTAACCTTTAACATTCATAGCTTCCTACACTAAAAACAATACTACAATGCCATTTAAGTATACTGTTCTAGGACACTTTTATCAACACCCCCATAGGGATTATAAAACATTCTGAGCCCCATTAACCCAGTTTAAAACTACCACACGTACCTCTATACTGGGTCATTATGTAGCCTGAGCATTTCATTTTCAAAAGGCATAGTATAAAAAATTATAAAAATTAAATGTGAAAAAATATACGAACAGATATAAAAATACTCACCTGACAAATTCACAAATCATCAAGGGTCAGTTTATCTGACTCAACTACCACATTCACAGTCTCTTTTACGCATGTTTATTGTCTAAACTTAGGTCAAATCAACAAAAACACAATTCCTCAACTCACCCTGGGATGTAGTTCACAAGAAATTTTCCTTTTTTACTTCTCAGGGACTTCTGCTTCCTGTCCCAGGGACTCTGGTAGTCCTAGTTCTCCCAGGCAGGCTCCCTATTCCCAAGGAGGAGGCAGTGAGAGCCCTCTCTGCCTCTTTCCTGACTAGCTCTCAGCTCACCATCAAGGCTTCCCCTCACCTCTCATCGAGGCTCTCCTCCCTTCTCTTTCAGCTCAGGTGCCCCCTTTTAAAGGTCAAAGTATTACCCTGTGACACTGCCTTGTGGGCTTTTGGCTCCCTCTTTTCCCTCTTCCTTTAAAAAAAAACAACCACTCAGGCTTGGCCTCACTCTCTCGTTGTATCAGGGCCCATTCAAATTGCTGGCATTCTCCAACATGTGTAACAAGGCAGGGCTTTTCCCCAGCATGTGAAGGACTCACTGCCACACCCCTAGTCTCTTTTATGCAGTTTTATTGACCAAAGTTAGGTTAAATTAACAAAAACACAATTCCTCAACTCACCCTGGGCTATAGCTCCCAGTGATTTCCCCCCCTTTAGTTCTCAGGTTCATTCTGCCTCCCCTCTCAGGGGACTCCGGCCATCTTCTTTCTCCTGTTTCCCTGCCTCCCAACCCAGGAGATTCTGGCAGCCCTAACTCTCCAGAAATTCATATTCCCAGGGAGCAAACAGTGACAGCCCCAGGCTACTCTTCCCCTTTCCTGATTGGCAGTCAGCCTGACTCACCCAGCTACTCCCTCACTAGATCTCTCTAAGCCCAGATGCCCTCTTTAAAAGCTCAACAGGGGTCAGCTGAACCAATGGTCATAGTGCATTGGCCCTGCTCACTCTTAAAGAGCCAGTGTCACCCTGTGACATCTTCCCATCTTGAAAACCATCGCAGGCACAATATCTGCTCACCTACCCTTTACTATGATGGTCAAGTTGATATTGAATAAGTGAATGTCATGTTATTTGCCAGTCAAAATAAACTCATTCACTCTAAGGGCCTGATTTGTAGCCCAGTGAAAAGACTCTTATTAACTTCAAAGGGCACTGGAACAGGCTCTGATCCAGGACAGCACTAAAGCACATGCTTATGTCCCAATGTGTACAATAAAGTTAAAAATGTGCTTAAGAGCTTTCCTGAATAGGAATGCTTTTTTGAATTGGGGCGTAGTGAGAACAATTTTTCAGTATAGTCTTAACCCATGCTGTTTTATGGTTAGTAATCCTGTGGCCGCTTTGATTTCTTGTAATGAAGGCTGGAATTGAGGGTCATATTGTGTAACTGACTGTTAGGCAAATTCCTCATTGATTTCAATAGGGCTTTTTGCTCAAAAACAGATGGCATGATACAGTCCCAGGTTTTTAAATTATAATTTCATTAACCATTGCATGTTTGAGAAAAATCAATTCTCAATATCAAAATAAATTAAAAATTAAACAGAATTATTGAAATATGCAATGCACTGCATGAGTACAGGATGATTTAACACTATTGCTGTCTACTATGTTCTGCATAAACTGGATAGTCTATAATGGAGTTTGACATTTCAGACCACATTATAACTTCAGAGAACGGTTTTGTCTAATGCATGCTAAGTATAATGGGCTTATCAGTGAAGAATAAATTCTATTTGCTGTTAGCTATATTCTGTGCACATGGATTTCCTGCTTCAGACAGGTTATAAAATGTAATACGCTCATGTGCAAGTCATTCTGAGCAATTCTGACAAGTCATCTTTTATATCTGAGGCCTCTAATTAGCAGTATACCTTACTGTAAAATACCTAACTACGCTCCAAGTGCACTTTCAAGCATGACTGAATACTTTATATAATAAAATGAACAAGGGAGGGAAGGAGGTTGTCGAGTCCCCTTTTTTAATTTTAGATTTGGATTTTATGTTTTGAGTTAGTATTATCTTAGAACTTTAATAAGCATCTGTTTAAAGTAATAAAATCAGCTCTTAATTTGTAACATTGCTGGCATTAGAAAATACAAAAAAAGTAGTATTCAGTAATAAAACAGTGAAACCGTACCAGATATTATAGAATGAATAATGGAAGATACACAAGTAATTGATAAATTAGATTTTCACACTGAGATGTTTAAGTGTGTGTGTAAGAGAGGGATGGGAGTCCTACCAGAATTAATGATTTTCTCTCATTTCTCATTGCCAGGACAAAAATGTAATTTAAAAAATGTCTGTTCCTTCATACCCTTTATATTAAATGTGAGGAATTCATTAAAAATGCTGACATATATTAATATATTTTCAAAAATAACTAGCCTATTCAAGCATTTGGTTTTATAAAACACATACAACATATCCTATCACAACCAGTTCCTGCCCCATTCCTCTGCAGGTGCAAGAGACCCAAAACACAGCTGAACTGCCTCAATTCTATTATAATGTGGGGGCGGGGGCCTCTAAGGATATGTCTACACTGCAGTTAAACACCCGCAGCTGACCTGTGTCAGCTGACTTGGGTTTGCAGGGCTTGGGCTAGGGAGCTATTTAATTGTGGTGTAGACGTTTAGGTTTGGGCTGAAGCCCGGTCTCTGGGAGCCCACATTGGGGAAGAGTCCCAAAGCTTGTGCTCCAGCCCAAGCCCAAATGTCCACACTGCAAATAAGCAGCCTCTTAGACCAAGCCCCACGAATACGAATCAGCTGACACAGGCCAGCTGCACGTGTTCAATTGCAGTGTAGACATGGCCTGAAGTTCTAGATATGAGAATTGTGCAACCCCTGTACAAAACCACTGCACCATTCTGTGACATCTTTCTCCACAGCAGCACAGACAGGGAGATTTGGGATGGGGCCAGGCCACTAGATCTATGACTATGTGGATAATCTGATTTAAACCTCCACAAGAGGGAAGGAGTGCAGCAGTGCAGACGTTATTGCACCCATGGACGACAGCACCAACTATGCCAGTGTTCCATGCCTGGGGGAAACTGTCCCCCCATCACTCACAGAGACTGCCTATTAACGTGGGCTTTGCAAAAAAGTTTGGAATTTGGCCCTCAGTGAGTAATGGGTGTGTCAAGGTTCCTTCCCCACTCTGAACTTTAGGGTACAGGTCTGGGGACCTGCATGGACACTTCTAAGCTTAATTACTAGCTTAGATCTGGTACACTGCCACCATCCAGAATTCCAGTGTCTGGAGCACTTTCTGTCCCCCCAAAACTTTCCCCTCCCTGGGTTGCCTTGAGGGACTTCACCAATTCCCTGGTGAACACAGATCCAAACCCCTTGGATCTTAAAACAAGGAGAAATTAACCATCCTCTCTTCTTTCCCCCCACCAATCCCTGGTGAGTCCAGATCCAATCCCCTTGGATCTTAAAACAAGGAAAATCAATCAATCAGTTTCTTAAAAAGAAAGCTTTTAATTAAAGAAAGAAAAGTAAAAAATCATCTCTGTAAAATCAGGATGGAAAATACTTTACAGGGTAATTAGATTCATATAACCCAGAAGAACCCCCTCTAGCCTTAGGTTCAAAGTTACAGCAAACAGAGGTAAAATCCTCTCAGCAAAAAAAAAAAGGAACATTTACAAGTTGAGAAAACAAAAATAAAACTAATCCTCCTTGTCTGACTGTTACTTACAATTTTGAAACACGAGAGACTGGTTCAGAAAGATTTGGAGAGCCTGGATTGATGTCTGGTCCTCTTAGTCCCAAGAGCGAAAAACCCTCAAAACAAAGAGCACAAACAAAAGACTTCCCTCCACCAAGATTTGAAAGTATCTTGTCCCCCTATTGGTCCTCTGGTCAGGTGTCAGCCAGGTTTATTGAGCTTCTTAACCCTTTACAGGTAAAAGAGACATTAACCCTTAACTATCTGTTTATGACATGGTGACATCTAGCAAAACCATAAAACTACCTGAAGTAAACTTAGGTGCCAGTGTAATTAGGGTATTTGTCATTTGACAAATGTTTTAGGATGATATAAATGTGATAAAGTTCTTATAATTTATATAATAGGATGCCAAGGTAACAAAGTACTTGACATGCTGATTTTTCTTCTGTTATAGCAATGACATATGCTCAAATGAGATGTAAAAGGGGTAAGCATTTGAGAGCAGTATTTGTGTAATGGGAGCAAGTGCATCAGCAATCAAAGCTCACAACTTCAAGGAAGAAATCCTGCCATATTTCTGTCTAAAATCAGCTAAAAGAGTAGAGCCAGTCAGAGTAGAACTATCATTCTATAATTGCACTATAAAAATGCTTTTGTATAAATTACATTCAGGTGAAAAGGGCAACAACCTTAAAGGGACTCCCAGAGACATAATAAATTAAATCTGGATTAACAGTATTGCACCTTTATTGCAGTACCCTGAAAAGTAGAGGGAAACTTTGGGGATCACAATGGGGGAGGGAGGAAAGGAATAAGGTAAATGCTATGGATGTGTTCGGTGAAGTGAGAACACTTCAAAAGTTCTGGAGGTTTAGAAAAGCATCAGTATATTTGTATGTCTTTCCTGAGTTTTGCCCACTGTTATTATTTAAAAAACTACTACTTGTGAAAATGAGTCTAAAACTGAAATATCACTCAGAGACTGAACTTCTGTGTATAATAATGTGAACAAAAACTGTTTGGTGACAGCTAAGGTTGTATCACAACCCAGCCCGCTAACTGAAAACCAGGAAGTGTGAAAATAAAAAAGTTAAAATTTCCAATATTCTTTGCCATATTTACACCACTTACAATGTTATCAACACCACAGTCCAGCATTTCATAAGGTATCTGCTCCAACAAGCCACAAAACAATACCGTGATGCTCTGTACCTCGGGTGAACACCCAGTACCCCCATGTTCATCTTTATAAAATGATTGCGTGGTATCCAGTGCAAAGTGTGCTATGTTGGGTGTCTTCGGAAGGCTCATAATACACGGAGCATGGTTGTTATAGTGATGTTGTAGTAATTGTTACAGTAATGTTATAGTAAGGTTATAGGTAATTGTCATAAACAGATAAGTAAGAGTTAATAGAACAGAAGTACTTCATATCTCTTTTGCCTGTAAAGGGTTAACAAGATCAGTGAGCCTGGCTGTCACCTGACCAGAGGACCAATCAAGGGACAGGATACTTTCAAATCTTGAGGGAGGGAGGTTTTTGTGTGTGCTGTTAGAATTTGGTTGTTGTTCTCTCTGGGTTCTGAGAGCGACCAGACGTGCAACTAGGTTTCTCTCCAATCTCTTTGATACAGTCTCTTATATGTCCAGAATAGTGAGTACTAGGTAGATAAGGTGAATTAAGCTTATGTTTGGTTTTTTTATTTGCAAATGTGTATTTGGCTGGAAGGAGTTCAAATTTGTATTTTGCTGAAAGGATTTTAATTTGTACTTGAATACTTAGGCTGGGAGGGTATTCCCAGTGTCTATAGCTGAAAGACCCTGTAACATATTCCATCTTAAATTTACAAAGATAATTTTTACTGTTTTTCTCTCTTTAATTAAAAGCTTTTCTTGTTTAAGAACCTGATTGGTTTTTTTTTCTGGTGTGAGACCCTAGGGGACGGGGTCTGGATTCACCAGGGAATTGGTGGGGAGAAAGGAGGGAATGGGGAGAGAAAGGTTAATTTCTCTCTGTGTTAGGATCACTTTCTCTTTCAGGGAGAGTCTGGGAGGGTGATTGAGAAGGAGGGGGGAAGGTGAATTTTCCTCTCTGTTTTAAGATTCAAGGAGTTTGAATCACAGTGATCTTCCAGGGTAACCCAGGGAGGGGAAGCCTGGGAGAGGCAACGGTGAGGGAAAGGGTTTACTTTCCTTGTGTTAAGATCCAGAGGGTCTGGGTCTTGGGGGTCCCCGGGCAAGGTTTTGGGGGGACCAGAGTGTACCAGGCACTGGAATTCCTGGTTGGTGGCAGCGCTACAAGTACTGAGCTGGTAATTGAGCTTAGAGGAATTCATGCTGGTACCCCATCTTTTGGACGCTAAGGTTCAGAGTGGGGAATTATACCATGGCAGTAGTAATTTCATGTATATAATTATGAGGATGAAAACGTATCCTCGTGGCTTAAAGCAAGCCTGTGCAAAAATTCTCCAAGAACAGAGAGGCAGTTCACACCTCGTCAGGGCATGGATGGGACAAACCCAGCCCAGCCTCACAGGAACAATGGACACTGGCTTATGTAGCAACAAAAGAATGTATTAGACCCTCAACTGAGTCACCCCCTTCCTTTGGGCAGTTTGGGACTGTGATGAGGTAATGCTCACCTGACTGGTGGGAAAGAGGGTGCAAAGCCAGGAGGCAAGAAAGGACGTGATAAAAGGGAGAGACATTTTGCCATGCTCTCTCTCTTCCACCTTCATCTACAGACACCACCACCAAGCGACTGAAATGCTGATCAAAGGGGAGAGCCTGACTGAAAAGTAACTAGCCAGTCTGTGGTGAGAAGCATCTAAGGACACTTAGAATGCGTTTTGCTTTTATTTCATTTGACCAAATCTGACTTGGTCTTTGACTTATAATCACTTAAAATTTACCTCTATAGTTAATCAATCTGTTTGTTTATTCTACCTGAAGCAGTGCATTTGGTTTGCAGTGTGTCAGAGACTCCTCTTGAGAGAACAAGCCCGGTACATATCAATTTCTTTGTTAAATTGATGAACTTAAATAAGCTTGCAGCATCCAGCAGGCATAACTGGACACTGCAAGATGGAGGTTCCTAGGGTTGTGTTTGGGACTGGAGATATTGGCTAGTGTCATTTGCTTGCAAGTAGCTGGGAGCAGCTTACATGCCAGAGGCTGTGCGTGAACAGCCCAAGAGTGGGGGTTCTCACAGCATAGCAGGGTAAGGCTGGCTCCCAGAATCAAGGATTGGAGAGGCCTAGTAGATCACTGGTCCAGATAACAGCAGAGGGAAACATCACACATACACACTACAGCTTCATCTGACTTGTGTTGGAGTGATCCAGTTCTACCCATTTTGGGAGATATGTTGGCTGGCTCCAGGTTCATCATGGCCAGGCAGACTTCCCACCCCCATGTGACCTCAGCACCACTAATGGAACCCAAGTGAATCTGCCACATAGTTGATTCTCTCCCAACCTCTGCTTCCTCTTCTCCCTTTTTCCCCTATAACCCCTCTTTGAGCTAGATTTTTTGTTCTGGCAGCTGCAGATAGAAGCACCATGATCGGTAGCAGAAGAGTTTACACCTTTATCCAGCTGCAGGGTGAATCTGAAGAGTTGACTGGACAATCTGAGTCCATTTTCCTTCATGGCCAGTGTGACTCTGGCAGACCAGGCACCAGCTCATGCCAAGGCCCCTCGGCCTCAACAGAACATTGGCCAATACATAGCTAGAAAACAGTCTGGCTCACCTATGTGTTAATATTGTTAAAATAGAGGTTATGTTTATAAGAATGTGTTTAGTGTTTAGGCTTTGTGAAATGCTTGTAGGATGCTGCATAGAGTAATCTCACTTACAATATCTGAACCTCATGTTATAAGGTTATACCTAGTGTTTGCATTGTAAACCTCTGTAACTATGTAACTCATCAAACATGAAAGAATGTAAATGTAATGTAAAATGCTGTGTTACAGCGATAGAATCAAGGAGTTCCATCTATTTAGCTTAACAAAGAGAAGGTTAAGGGGTGACTTGATTGTAATCTACAAATATTTAAATGGGGAACAAATATTTAATAATGGGCTCTTCAGTCTAGCAGAGAAAGGCATAACACGATCCAATGGCTGGAAGTTGAAGCTAGACAAATTCAGACTGGAAGTAAGGTGTACATTTTTAACAGTCAGAGTAATTAATCATTGGAACACTTTCCCAAGGATCACAGTGGATTCTCCATCACCGAAATTTTTGAAATCAAGACTGGATGGTTTTTCTAAAATATATGCTCTAGGAATAATTTTTAGGAAGTTCTGTAGCCCATGTTACACATGGGGTCAGACTAGATCAGGGGTCAGCAACCTTTCAGAAGTGGTGTGCCGAGTCTTCATTTATTCACTCTGATTTAAAGGTTTCACATGCCAGTAATACATTTTGACATTTTTAGAAGGTCTTTTTCTATAAGTCTATAATATATAACTAAACTATTGTTGCATGTAAAATAAATAAGGTTTTTAAAATGTTTAAGAAGTTTCATTTAAAATTAAATTAAAATGCAGAGGACCTCGGACCGGTGGCCAGGACCTGGGCAGTGAGAGTGCCACTGAAAATCAGCTCGCATGCAGCCTTTGGCCATAGGTTGCCTACCCCTGGACCAGATGATCACAATTGACCCTTCTGGCCTTGGAATCTATGAAATGGGTGCTTTAGCAGTGAATTTCTTTGCCTTCACATGTTTGGATCTCTTCAGATTAACTTTAGGTTCTGAATTTTCTGGGTTCATAATGCTTGTTTTTGTAATAATTAAAACATTCTTATGATTTTTTCATCCTTAAATTATTGGTATGTACTGTTAATAAAAATATCAATTTAACCTAATTTTCTGTCTGTGAATATTAATATTGGGCACTTGTAAAATGCCAAATATTTCATCCACAGATCTCAGTGCTTTACAAATCATAATTAACCCCATTTTACAGATAGCAAACCTGAGGTACAAAAAGGTAACATGACTCACCAAATTACAAAATAAGTCAATCATAAATCTGAGAATTTAACCCAGGTCTTTTGACTTTCAGTGAGGTGCCCTATCTGCTTGACCACATAACCTCCGAGACCCATTCTGCAGGTGTACCAGAGGTATCTAGAGAAAATCTTCAGAAGCAAGGTACAGTACCTCTGCCTTTGGTCTTGTCTTAAAAATATCTTTTTCATACACTCCTTTCTGGCTGAAGACAGATGGACATAATAATGCATAAGCATTGGCTTCATCACCATAATTAGTTCTGTCACTGATACGGCGAATACGAGGGGCAGGAATGTCTGAACGAATGGTTGGAATGCCATATAATGGGTAACCTGTGGAAAAATAATCAATACATAACATAAATAAATAAAAGAACTATGCTTGCAGCAGTAGCTCACACAGAAATAGCAGTTGTGTCATACAGTATTCCCCAAAACTAGGGACGGGTGAACTACTTTGGATAAAATAAGAACTGACCTGAAATTCTACTTGAAACTCAAGTCAAATCTTTTTTTAATGGGGTTTTAAAAAATAGATTATTTAATTTTCCTCCCACCCGTTTTTACTTGCGCCTACACTTCATGGTTTCAGCTACAACCAGAAGCATAAATATTTAAATACTGTAAGGAAGGCTATTGTTGCTTTATTTCCAACCAAGCCAAAAACAGGATTTTATTAGAAATATCATTAAAAAACTGGTTCTCCTGAGACTTCCAGTATAATTTCTAGACCAAAGAGTTTTGATTAACATCCAAACTTTTGGGTTCTTATCCTAAATGTACCTCCAAACCTTAATCTTAAGCATATGAATCAAATTTGGTTTAATACTGTTGGATAAATTAGATTTAGGTAGTGAGCTATTCTATGTAATTAGCACATTTGCCAATACTTTCTAAAATTGCTTCTGATTTTGTCTTCACTAGCATTCACTGTACTTACAAGTTGCAGGGAGACCTCCTATAGTTGCATTGTACTGAGAAGAAGTTGTGCGATAATCAGCAAATACACGATCTGTTGGTCTTGTAAGAGTTTTTGGTGTCTTTTCTGAGGTTCCAGGTTCCTTTGGTACAAGATCTTCATCTTTTAAGAGTGATCCATTGTTTATTTTGATTTCTGCATCTTCAGGTAGAGAAGGCTCAGAACCATCTGGCTTTTTCCCTATAAAATGTGAAGGTTATAAAATAGCCAAAATTATTAGAGGCACACAACATAGTAAATATTTTTAGAAGTAAAAACAGTGACTTAAACCTACATTATTATTGAGTAAAAAAGATTTAATATATAGATTACACATTTTCAAATGGTTCTGAGAGATTTTTAATCTCTCCTGCTTTATGGGATACATTTGCATAGCAAAATAAACTCTTCACAAAAGAAAAATCCCTACTGTTCTGACTGAGATTTGCACCTGATAGGCTCTAATATTAACCCAACTTTAAAAAGTACTTATGATAAAACCAGAATCCCTGAACTTTTACAATCTCCACTGGATCACTTCAAGGAAAAATAAAAACAAAACTTTCTCCAAGGATTTCTCCAGATTGCAAAGAGAGAGAGAGAGATCTTTGGTGCAACTCGCTTAAATGGTAAAGTGCACATATATGAAAAAAGAAGAAAAAAGTGTTACTTCTCATGTCTGGCAGATTAAAATTCAGTTATTGCAATTTACCTTGTTACAGCACAATGAGGCAGTGGTGGTTATGGAACTATTTTCTTCTGTAGAGGTTCTTATACTGCATTTATCATCATAGTTTCTGAGCACCATCCAACAGAGCATTAAGCAACATGACTACACATTTGTCACATATTATTTGTTCTCTCATGCATTTGCATGGGCTTCCAACTTCTATGCCTCTGTGCAATATGTGTTCTGCGAGGGCCTTATACCATAAGTGCTTTCTAGTACTAAATCACATACCTTTTGTAATTATGTTTTTTTCAAATTCTTCAACAGACATTTTGTCTTTCCAGTTAAGAAAATTTACAAACTCCAGATAGTCAATCAGACCATCTTTATCCAAATCACAGTAAACAAATAAAGCATCCAACAGTTCCTCATCTAGATCGAGATTTAGCTGAAAACAAGACTTCCTCAGTTCTTCTTTGTCTATCTTCCCATCACCGTTCTGTGACAAATAACACACAACAGTTATCATCACAAATACTGAATAACGGGTGTTCAAACTATGGCCCATGGTCTGGATACAGACAATAGGTCATAAATATGTAGCCAATCATATCATTTAAGAATATTCAAATTGCAGAATCTTGGAATCATAGACATGTATCATTGGGGAGGGACCACAAGAGGTGATCAAGTTGAGCCCCCTGTGCTGAGATAGAACTGATAAAAACCTAGACCATCCAAGAGAAGTGTTTGTCCAACCTGTTCTTAAAAATCTCCAGTGATGAGGATTCCACAACCTCCCTTGGAAACCTATGCCAGCACTTAACTACCCTCAAAGTTAGTTTTTTCCTAATAACTAACTTAAATCTCGCTTGCTGAAGATTAAGTCCATTACTTCTTGTCCTACCAGTGGACATGGAAAACAATCAATCAACATCCTCTTTATAACAGCCCTTAACATATTTAAAGACTGTCATCAGGTCCCCCTCAGTCTTCTTTTCCTGAGACTACACATGCCAAGTTTTTTTAATCTGTCTTTATAGGTCAGGTTTCCTAAGCCTTTTATCATTTTTGTTCTTTTCCTCTCAATTATCTCCAATTTATCCACATCATTCCCAAAGACAGAATCCAAAAATCCACAGCAGTTTGGGAACTCACAACCTGAATTCACAAGCATCAATGAAATAACTTTTTACTTAGATAATAAGGTAACTTGTAATTAAGAGCTAATGTCAATGTAACTGTGTAGTGTAACAAGATGAGAGTAAATGCTGAGGCAAAGATAAGACTTCTTTTCAAATAAGGTGTCAATCCAGAGTGAACACTATAGTTAAGGTTCCACAGGGAATTCCAATATAACTCCCATGTTTTTTTCTCTTGGACCTAAAATTTTTCAAGCTTGGTCTCTGAAGAAGTAAAATTTGAAGAAAAGTCTGAGGAAAATCATTCAAACACTTTTGAAATTTGAAAGACTGTCAAGAATATACTTTTATAGCTTAAAAAAAGTTAAGATTACTTCTGCTCACTGATTTCCTTTGCTTGCTGATAGTTTAAAAACAATGGAACAACAAAATTTCAAATCTGGCATGTAGCTAGTCACTTAGCTAAGCTTGAAAAAAATATATTAAAATATTTATGTGGTTGAGAAATTGCTTCTGAATATGTCCATGGTTTCCAGTCATGTCACGGTTTCCAGTAAAACCTTCCAGTTACAAACAGCCTAGTGGCTCAGGCAAGGAGTGGAGCTGTTTTCAGGATGTTGTGATAATTTGGATATAGGGGAACTGCAGTTGTGTCAGTGAAATATGCATAGCAATTCCTTTCAGCAAAGAGCCTTGACATCAGGAAGTGGAGAAAATCATAGCTTCAGAAAATATCATAGATCCTATGATTTTAGAGTTACTCCAGTGGGGGTAGAGGCAAACTATAATTGGGGGTGCAGGAGATGGAAAGATGGGAGGGGCAGAAAGGGGAGGTACTGAGACTTGGTGCAAGACCAGCCAGCTCCAGGCTGGAAAGAAGAGTCTTGGAGATTCCTACTTTCTCCAGTGCCTGTTCCATCCCTCCGGATCCTGCTCTTTACTCCTTGGCCCAAACCCAGGCCCACTAGTCCTGTTCTTACCTCCACTCCCCACCACCTGGCATGCACAAATTTACACACCAGCAGAGCCATCATAATATTTCCATTACAGGGGAGCTAGCCCCTCCTGCCCCACCCTAGTTCTGCCACCTGCACCACTCTACAAATTTTGTTCGAATTCTACAATATTATACAGCTCTCCTTTCTGCACACACCCATTCACCAAACTACTCTGCCCCTACCAACACTATTAGTTGTGAATGGTTGTTGCAGTAGTCAGGTGTGCTGGCAGATGGTAGTTTGGGAAAGTGGTTGCTGGAAGGCTGGTTTCCTTAGTTGAGACAGAGTGTGACACATGGCTAGAAAGGGTTAAACATCTTGCAAAATAAATAACCCTCAGAAGACATGTGGGGAGATAATGATTGTTTTTGTGTATTGAAATATATATGAGCAGGATCAACAATGAAATCAACAGTCCCTGTTTATGGTGTATTCTGATAGTTCAGAGATCAAAAGAACATCCCAGCATTTAAATTAATTGTAAATATGGGATATCTCTATATTCATCTCTCTTTGAAATGTACTATGAATGGTGAAGGAACAAGCAAATTGCCTTATGTTAATTCGTATAGCTAAGTACCGGTGATGGACCTCCTTCCAAGTCATCCTAATTTCCTTTTGTTCCCGAAGGAACTCTAACTTGTCAAAGAACATAAAATTGTATAAAAGATCCTTGGGTCCTTATTCTGTCATCTCAGATCTGCTTAAACTTCATCGGGGGGGAGTTTAGGTTGCAAGACTGAGGTCCCAGCTATGCTGGTATGCCCTGAATATGATATTTGGACATTGGACTATAACCTATAAATTATTTCTGAAAGAACTCTTCGCAACTACAAAGCTCACCATCTCTGCTATGAATCTGAACCTCAATGAATTGAACGCATGCCTGTATGTATAATGATCTTTTAACCATACTCTCTCTCTCTCTTTTGTTTTTTAATAAATATTAGTTTAGTTAATAAGAATTGGCTGTCGCGTGTATTTGTGTAAGATCTGAAACATTCAGTAACCTGGGAGGTAGTGTGTTCGATCCTTTGGGATTGGTAAAACCTTTTCTTTTATATGATGAAATAAGATTTTCAGGAATCTGCATCTTATTTGATTTAGGTACCCCGATGGAGGCCTGAGGCTGGATCACTTCAAGAGAACTGTGTTGTTTGGATTTCTGAGTAAGAAGTGAGGTAAAAAAGCAGCTGTTTTATGCTGGCCTGGTAAATCTAAGTTGTCAAAGTTCCTTCCCCACTCTGAACTTTGGGGTACAGATGTGGGGGACCTCCATGAGAAGCTCTAAGCTTAACTACCAGCTTAGATCCGGTCTTGCTGCCACCATCCAGACTTCTCAGTGTCTGGAACACCCTTTTTCCCCCAAAAACCTTCCCCTCCCTGGGCAGCCTTGAGAGACTTCCTTACCAAGTCCCTGGTGAACACCAATCCAACCCCTTGGATCTTAACACAGGGAGAATTTAACCATCCCCCCTCCTTTTCCCCATCAATTCCTGGTGAGTCCAGATCCAATCCCCTTGGATCTAAAAACAAGGAAAAAAATCAAGCAGATATTAAGAAAAATGCTTTTAATTAAAGAAAAGAAAGGTAAAAGAAAACCCTCTGGGAGAGATTAGCATACCAGCTACTCTCACAGACAACAGATTCAAAACACAGAGGATGTTCCCCTGGGCAAAAATCTTAAAACACACAAGAATACCCAAATTTGATAATTCCCTTAATGGTACCAAGGCAAGTTACAAAGAAACTAAACATAAACCTATTTATCCCTTTCTAAAACTTACTACTCTGATAAGAGGCTGGTTCCTTAATCTTTTTCACTCTGGCTGAAACTGAAAACTGACTAAACAAAGGAAACTTCCCTCCTTCCTTTTGAAACATCTTGTTCCCCCATTGGTTCCTCTGGTCAGGTGTCAGCTAGGCTAGGTGAACTTCTTAACCCTTTACAGGTAAAAGAGGCATTAACCCTTAGCTATCTGTTTATGACACACCTCCCAAATCTCAGACAATGTGGAACCACACTGGCGGTGAATTCTTCCTAAAACTTTAGAATAAACAGATTAATAAAACACATGCACCTTTACATATACTACTAATTATGTAAAACTACAAGATCTTTAACATTTTAAGGACAATTTAACTAGTCAACTCTGGGAAACTTTCACAGGAGAGTGCATCAACTACTTTGTTAGAAGCTCCTGAAATGTGTTGAATTTCAAAATCAAAATCTTGGAGAGCTAAACTCCATCAAAGAAGTTTTTTGTTGTTTCCCTTGGCAGAATGAAGCTACTTTAGTGCAGCATGGTCGGTTTGTACCTGGAAACGCCGTCCCCAAACATATGGGCGTAGCTTTACCAGGGCATACACAATGGCGTAGCATTCTTTTTCACTGATTGACCAGTGGCTTTCCCTTTCAGACAGTTTCTTGTTGAGAAACATGACAGGATGAAATTCTTGATCCAGTCCTTCCTGCATTAAAACTGCTCCTACACCACGCTCAGATGCATCTGTGGTTACTAGGAATGGTTTATCAAAGTCTGGGGCCCTTAGCACAGGGTCAGACATGAGTGTCAGCTTAAGCTGGTTAAAGGCCTTCTGACACTTATCAGTCCACTTAACTGCATTTGGCTGTGTCTTTCTGGTCAGGTCTGTCAGTGGGGCAGCGACTTGGCTGTAGTGTGGTACAAATCACCTGTAATATCCGGCCAAGCCTAAGAATGATTGGACCTGTTTTTTCGACTTGGGTATAGGCCACTTTTGGATAGAATTCACTTTGGCCTGTAGTGGGTTTATAGTTCCTCGACCCACCTGGTGTCCAAGGTAAGCCACTCTGTTTTGGCCTATTTGACACTTTTAAGCCTTAACAGTTAGTCCTGCCTGCCTGATGCGCTCGAAGACTTTTTCCAGGTGCTCCATGTGTTCTGCCCATGAATCAGAAAAAATGGCCACATCATCCAAGTAGGCAAGTGCAGATTCTCCCAATCCTGCTAGGAGATCATCTACAAGTCTTTTGAAGATGGCGGGTGCATTTCACAGCCCAAAAGGAAGCACATTAAATTCATACACCCCTGCACAGGTGATGAAGGCTGACCTTTCTTTGGAGGGTTAATCTAGCGGTACTTGCCAGTACCCCTTGGTTAAGTCTAATGTAGAGATGAACTGGGCACGTCCCAATTTCTCCAGTAGCTCATTGGTGCGTGGCACTGGATAGTTGTCGGGACGAGTTACAGCATTTATCTTATGGTAGTCCATGCAAAAGCGTATTTCCCCATCTGGTTTGGGAACTACAACCACGGGAGATGCCCATGCACTGTTAGAGGGGAGGATTATACCCATCTGTAACATGTTTTGGATCTTCCATTCTATAGCAGCTTGGGCATGAGGAGACACTCGGTAGGGTGGGGTTCTAATTGGGTGAGCATTACCTGTGTCAATGGAGTGGTATGCCCGTTCAGTCCATGCTGGGGTGGGTGAAAATATTGGTGCAAAGCTAGTGCACAGCTCCTTGATCTGTTGCCGCTGCAGACGTCTCAGGGTTGCAGAGAGGTTCACCTCTTCCACACCACCGTCACTTTTTCCTTCATAGTAGACACCGTCAGGCCACTCAGTGTCATCTCCTCCCTGGGCTGTAAACTGACAAACCTTTAATTCTCTGGAATAAAAGGGCTTTAGAGAATTAACATGGTACACTTTAGGCTTTAGGGTTGAGGTGGGGAATGCTACGAGATAGTTAACAGCTCCCAGGCACTCTTGGACTGTGAATGGCCCTTCCCATGACGCTTCCATTTTATGGGTCTGTAGCGTCTTTAAGACCAGAACCTGGTCCCCTACTTTGAAGAAATGCTCTCTGGTATGTTTATCATACCAGGTATTTGCTCTTCCTGAGCATCCTTTAGGGTTTCTTTAGCAAGGGCTAAAGAGTGTCAGTGGGTGCTTTGTAGGTTGCTTACGAAGTCTAGAAAGTTAATTCCTGGAGAAGGCATAAACCCCTCCCATTGCTGCTTCACCAACTGTAATGGCCCCTTAACCTCGTGGCCATACACAAGTTCAAATGGTGAAAACCCTAAACTGGGATGTGGTACAGCCCTGTAGGCAAAAAACAACTGCTGCAACACTAGGTCCCAATCATTGGAGTGTTCATTGATGAATTTACGTATCATGGCCCCCAAAGTTCCATTAAATCTCTCCACCAGGCCATTGGTTTGATGGAGGTAAGGGGTGGCAAACAAGTGATTCACCCCATGAGCTTCCCACAGGTTTTTCATTGTCCCTCCAAGGAAATTAGTTCCCGAATCTGTAAGGATGTCTGAGGGCCAACCTACCCTGGCAAAAATGTCTGCTAAGGCCTGGCACTTTTAGCCCTGGTGTTGCTTAGAGCTACTGCTTCCGGCCTTCGGGTAGCAAAATCCATGAAAGTCAGTATGTACTGCTTTCCTCTGGGGGTCTTTTTTGGGAAAGGACCCAGAATATCCACAGCTACTCACTGAAATGGGATTTCAATTATGAGGATTGGCTGGAGAGGGGCTTTGACTTGGTCTAGGGGCTTTCCCACTCGTTGGTCCTCTTTAGACTGTGGACTTGGGCTTGTCCCTCTGGAAGCGATGTAGGTGATGGGGTTGTTTTCGTTGATGGTGAACCGCTTTCCGCTGGTGCACTATGTGATATTTCAGGCTCTGGCTGAGCCTCTTGGGTAGGGTTGTCTGCTGCTTCTGCCAGTTCAGGCCTGCTGGTGCCCTCTGGCTTTGGAGTTTTAGATGGGTTTGCAAGCGCTGGAGTCAGTGCTGGCAACTGTTCTGGTGCTGGTTGCTTTGCCAGTTGCGGTTTTGGGACTGGATTCACTACGGCTGTAGCATTCATGGGTAGAAGATCCGGTTCCACCACCTCTGTCTGGGTCTCTGGTAACAGAGACGGGGCCCTGATGGACAGCTCAGGAACAGGGATGGGGGTGGAAGCTAGCTTGGCCTGGCTGCCTGTGACCATTCCCACCCTCTTGGTTAGCTTCATATGGTTGGCCAAGTCTTCCCCCAGCAGCATGGGGATAGGATAATTGTCATAGACTGCAAAAGTCCACAGTCCAGACCAGCCTTTGTACTGGACAGGCAACTCAGCTGTAGGCAAGTTTAAAGATTTTGACATGAACGGGTGAATTGTCACTTGGGCCTCTGGGTTGATGAACTGGGGATCCACTAAGGATTGGTGGATAGCTGACACTTGTGCCCCAGTGTCCCTCCACGCGATAACCTTCTTTCTGCCCACTCTCAAGGTTTCCCTTCGCTCCAAGGGTATTTGAGAAGCATCTGGGCCTGGGGATCTTTGATGTGATTGTGGTGTAATGAACTGTAATCGGTTGGGGTTCTTGGGGCAGTGGGCCTTTATATGTCCCAGTTCATTACATTTAAAACATCGCCCAGCTGACTGGTCACTGGGGCGAGGTGGGTTGCTGGAGACTGGTGAGGAGGGACAATAAGGTTTCTGGGGCTTTCCCTGGGTTGTAGGTGGGGCCTTGGGTTGCCCCCAGTGATAGGGTTTAGTTTTGGTTTGCCCCCTGTGATATTCGCTCCAATTTCTAGTAGTTTTTTTCTTTTCTGCCACTTCCACCCATTTGGCTCCAATCTCCCCTGCCTCGGTTACAGTTTTGGGCTTCCCATCTAGGATGTACCTTTCTATTTCCTCAGGAACACCCTCTAAGAACTGCTCCATTTGCATTATAAAGGACAGAGCTTCCGGAGATTCAGCACTTGCTCCTGATATCCAGGCATCCCAATTCTTTCCCAATGTGGTAGGCGTGTCTGGTAAATGACACATTTGGTTTCCACGTTAGGGCTCTGAACCGCCGACAGGCATGTTCAGGTGTTAGCCCCATTCTGATTCTGGCCTTGGTTTGAAAAGCTTTATAATTGTTCATGTGTTCCTTAGGCATTTCAGCCGCCACCTCTGCTTAGGGTCCACTGAGCTGTGGCCTCAGCTCTGTGGAAGAAGGGAAAGAATTGACAAGGATTTGTAGGGGATCTTAATGCATGTCAGTCTGTTAGCAAGAGTTAGGCTAATTGTAACCCTAATGACGTGAGATTTGTAGAAGCGAGGATTGTGTGA
Organism: Gopherus evgoodei; assembly: GCF_007399415.2. Classification (NCBI taxonomy): domain Eukaryota; kingdom Metazoa; phylum Chordata; order Testudines; family Testudinidae; genus Gopherus; species Gopherus evgoodei. The sequence goes on from NC_044323.1 coordinate 68,722,736, forward strand.
GGCGAGTAGGAAAGAACTGTGTGAGAAGTTATCACGACCTTGCACTGATGATTAAATACATAGACTGGCGCTCAACATGGGGCAAATAAGATAACAGGATAGCCTATGTATAAACAAAATGCAGCTGTTGCTCATTATTGTCTGTATTATTGCTTGTTATTGTCTGTAACAAAGGTATAAATGCTTGCTGTAATTGTTTACCTGTTGAGAGACCTGTCCGGGACTGGGGTGACCCAGTGTCCTAGGGCACTCCCTCCCTCTATTGCAATTGCTGGAGTTAATATAAAGTATTTGATTTTGCTGCACCCAAACAAAAAGCGAGAACTGAGTTTTTCTCCGACAATTTGGGGGCTCGTCCGGGATGGCAACGCCCACGGACCCACGGGCAGCTGCTACGGATCGTTCCCCTTCGAACTCCATGGCGCCACAATAGAGGTAAGAGACTTTTTGAAATCTCTATTGGGGTGTCGGAGGAGGACTGTCTGTGGGGACGTCTGTGTCCGTTGGGCTCACGCCATCTGAACTTATTGACTGTGCAGCAAGATCAGATGCAGAGTGGTATTGGGGGAAAGCCCCAATAAGGTTAGTTTATAGCAGTACTGGGAAACTGCTGGGTTGGCCAACAAGGTAATGCATAAGGTAATGCATTAGGTAATGCATAGTGAGATGCATTAGAGATGCACCGGTGCTGAGGGGTTTTTACCGCCTCAAGAGGGGTTGTTATACCGCCTCATGGTATTGGGTCCGGACATAAGGTACAGATGCATCGTTGTATTTGGAAATAAGGCCTTGGTGTGTGTGTGTGTACACTAGTGTGAGTGACTGTTACCGGAAGATGCCCAGAGTACCCTGTGAAGCGAAAGCTCGTGACCAGGACTACTCTAACGCAAGCCCAGTAACTAGTGGATCTTTAGAAGATCCAACCCACGGTGGGCTGACTCGGCCTGGCATCGTCCGGTGAGGAAGCTACCTGGGTCTAGGAGCGTGTGTACCCTTCTTCCCTTCCCCTTTCCTTTTCCGTGTGGGCTACTGACAGTCTGATCATCTCACTGGATGCAATCAGAGTAAGCGGCGCCATCTCCCAGAGACTAGCCGACGCTCTTTGCTGAAAGGAGGTATAGGAGGGTCGTGGCCATCCTCGTTAGCCTCTCCTGTGTGAGTACCCTGTAGGGAGAGATTCTTAGTTTATGTGCCGCTAGCGCGGACAGGGCACCCTCCCTGTGTGTGTAAGTGGAAAATGGGTGGGGGACAGTCTAAATATTCCAGCTCACCCCCTAAGGGTACCCCATCTTATTTCATGTACTTACATTATGGTCCAACAACCTGCAGGTATTTAGAGTATTGGAATCTTTACACGCGTGAAAATCCATCTAAACAATGCCCACTAGAAGGTACCTTCAATTTAAATAAGATCATACATCTAAGAGGAGCTTTTAATCACCAGAAAGCCTCTGACAGTGTGAGCAATTTGTCTATTGAGGAAAGGAACGGGTTAATTAGAAATTCAGCTTGGCCCAGAGATAAAGAGAAAGTTGCTCTGCGTTCAAGGTCAAGAATCAACGCAGATTATGCTAAGTACAAAGAAAAACTGCTTTCGGCCCCAGCTGGCTGTGAAAAAATATAGACAGAGGCAAACTAAAGGCAATACAAGTTACAGAACTGAGATTACATTTGCAAAGCTTAACTGTCCAGTGAGATCCAACAGAGTGCCTTTGTGACCCCGGAGCCAGTGTGGCTTGGTGACACCAAAGAAGCCACAGGCAGCCGACCTGGACTGGAATCTCAGAAAGAAACGCCGCAGGAGATTCCAGGGTGTAAAAGAACAGACCTCCCAAGAGCGAAAGCATGTTGGAAATTCTGGACAAGCTGTATACAGGATAATCTCCCGTCCACCTCTCTCCCTTCTCTGAACGTTATACACAGACATGGCCAGTCTGGACATGTGTGAGTATGAAAATGGCATAGGGCTTGGGGCATTAATGTTTTTCCTGAGTGATGTGGGAGCGTTCCCAACATTCTCCATTGTTGTTTTATTATTTTATTAATGAAGCTTTAAAATTCAGTTATATGGTGTGTTTTCTTTATCTTCCCCCAACGTCCTGCAGTGTCAGCCTGATCACCTGACACAAGGGATAGATTGGTAACAGAAATTTGTCACAGTTTGGTGAGCAATTAAGAAGGGGGGAGACCTGCAGAATTTACACCATCTATTTGTTTTACCCTTGTTGTTTTTATGCTTGCTTTGCTTGGTATTGTTGATGTTATATGTTAAGAAGTGCATGATTAAAGGAGTGCCCACTCTCAGACGCAGTAAGTCTGAGAATTGGAGAGGGGTTTAGCATTCCTCTGTCCACTCTGGTTGACCGGGAAGGGTGGCAGGTGGATCTACCCCAGTTGTAGCAGGACTGGGCAACAGAGAAGTTGGAGAAAAGGGAAGAGATGTGTACTTGATAACTAGAATTGAGCAATTAAGAGCATAGATCATGAACCAGGCAGCAACTCAAACCTATGCCCAGGGCAAGTTGCAGGCCTTGAGATAGGACTTCCAGGTAGAAAAGGAAGCCCTGGCTAAGCAAGTACCGGTCCTTCAGGGACTTGTCAAAATGTAACCATTTGTGCTCAGCATACGCCATAACAGCAGTGTGTTTGCCACAAGAGGAAATTGAATAGCTAAATGCCAATGGGCCATGTGTTTCTGCCCAGGTGGCAAGCCTCACGAGGGAGGACTCAGGTAGTCTTATGGGTAAGAATGTTTAAGGGAAGAGACCAGGAGGGGTGGGGGCTAGTTGAGAAGCCCACCCTCCTAGCTAAACTGGTAGTGGAACAAGTTGGTGCCCATGGAAGGGACGGTTCAGCAAGGAAAGCAGGATTGGGCCCAAGCGGGCAGACAACAGACAGAGAGATTGCAAAACAGGTTGGAGAATTTTGAGGGTGTAATGGAAGAAAGGAGTAAGTAAGTGTAAGCATAGGGATTTCAAATACCCAGGACGCTGGGAGACAAGCAAGTGATTTAAGGGAGAGTGAGAAGTTAACTCTCTAGTTGCTGGAGGGAACAGCAGTTGAACTTTGTAAAATGCTAAAGAGGAAAGTTCTTGGTGTCTGTGAAATGTTTGTAAATAAATTCAGGCAAAGAAATTATTAGATTGCAATCATTTGGCTATGAACAATTTAGCTGAATTAGCTAAAGAAATATATACAGTGCTATGTAATTGAAATTTTATTAGGCTCTAAGGGGCACTATGAGTAGTGATGTTTTCTTTCAGTGTTTGAAAGCAGGAGTTAAAAGTAAAAAGCAATCAAAATTCTGGTAAAGTTAATTATGTCCCTTTTAAGGTAAGAATCTTTAAGCTGTGGATAGCTTTGGATCCAAAAGCAAGCCAGAAAGCATCTGTATTAATGCAAATTATCTAACTGATAAGGTAGAAGCCACTGAAACCTGGGCTGCCTATGAAACAAATACAAGGAAATATGGGGTAATTCCTCTGTTTTGCCTGAAATCAACAAGGGTATTTGTATATTTTAAGTGATGATTGACTGCCCAGAAGGGGTAGACCTCTGTTTTTTTTTTGTCTTTCAGATAATCAGAGAAAACTGATGCCAGCTGAACAGCATTCAACGTATCATGCATTTACTGGCACAACAGGAATTATGTTTTGTGCTCTATGTCCTGTCTTGTGGTGTTTGTCTCGTGGCCAATATTGTTGTGTTTAATAGTTTCATAGGATAGTCTAGTTAAAATCAAATAGAAGGGTTAAATGCAGATACTTGTTTTATTCAATTTTGAAATATAAAGTGTTTGGATAAATCAGGAGAATGTGATAAACTAAAGTCTAATACATTTCCTTAAGTAAGAAAAAGAAATTTCATTGGCCAGATTGTTAATTAAAAAATTGTTGTTTAAATTTTCCTACAAACAGTCTTTGGAAGCAAGGACATGAAAAGTTAACCCACTCCCCATATTGTACATGGGATCCTTCTGGCTACCTCAGATTTCTAGCCACAGGGCTGGGGATGGTGGGAAGCTATTGGACTAGAGGTTGTATTAAGTGAACTCCTCAAAGTGGGTGTGCTTGTCCTGGCTTGTTGCTCCAGAGCTCTGTATAAAGTTATTGTAGTGGAAGGGTATATGTGGCATACGTTGAATATTAAGACTAATGTACTGTATAAAGGTAATGTTTATGTGTTCATGGTTGGGAAAAAGGTGTATGAGTGAAGAGTAGAAGTTTCCTTTGTAGGTTAAAAGAAGCCAAGAAGGTGAGAAGGAAAAAGAGCAGAATGAGTTAACTGGGAAAATATAGCTAATATGCTCAAACTAAAGATAAGACACTGACTCCATTCAAGGACACTGCTCACAGCTAAAACTTGGCTGACAACCAAGAAAAGGAAGGGGGGATTGAATGTGCCCAAGCAGCTATGAGATCTGCAAAACACTGCCAGGCACTAATGAAATGTGTTAGGTTTCTTTTCTCACAGGTAAAGAAGTGCTACCCAAAGACCCTAGCAGCCCTGCCACTCCTTGGAATCAAGAGACTGGATCAATGTAAAGGTCCACCAACAAAAGACTTCTCTGGCTCCAAGCTGGAAAGTCCTGCTGACTACAAACACCACTGTGAAGTGCCAAAGACTGACTGCCTGGACCCATGATTCTCACTGCAAAAAGACCCCTCCATCTCAGGAGAATTCTCCTACTGATGATTAGCCATTTCTCCTTCTAGCTCCACGGTGCCTTCTGGACAGTAGGTAAAAAGTACAAGGTGAAGTGCTAGTAACCTCTCCCTTATCCACAGACAGATCTACTGTGCCTTTGAATTTTTCTAGAAGAATCAAAACCATTACAGGGTAATGTGCTGGTAACCTTTTCCCTGTAGGATGCTGAACCACGACTGTTTTGGGAAAGAAGAAGGAACACTCACTCCACTGAAATTGCCAAAGTCCAGAAATTCCTGACTAGAAAGGACATTAAGAACTGATCCTGGTGAAGAAACAAAGAATTATACACTGGCAGGAAGAAATTTGTGGGACCCTGCTTGGGAATGTGGTATTGATTGGATTTGGGGGTTTATTGTACAGGCTGTGCCCTGTGTTTTGGATAAATACTTCAGTATGTATTGCTCTCTCTAATTGGATTTTTAAATGATAAGTACTAAAGGCACTTTGTTGTCACTGTCTCTGCCACCTACTCCATTACACTATTACCCCTGTAATACATCCAAATACAGACAATGCCATATATTTGATAAAACCAATGACCAAGGCCTTCACACTTTAGTGATTTATTTAAAGATTGTTTGGGAAAAAAAAAAAGAAAAAGAAAAAAAAAGGAAAAATATTTTTTAAAGTTCAGGATATCCCATATAAGTGAACAATTGAGTGGAGAACAAATGGATCAGTGGAAATAAAAATCCATAATATTACTGCAAATGAACTCCAAAAATTTATAATTGGAATTGATGGGTTCCATAGTGAAGTAGATATGATGTCTATACCTGGAATTTGTACTGTGTTACATGAAAGAAGCCCTTATTGATATTTGGTTACCCAATTAGTAAATAATCAAATGAATACCCAAAGAGTTTGTTCTGCCACTGGAAATTTTACTTATATTGAAACCATTCCAGTGACGAATAATGTAACCTGTACCTTATTGCAATACACCCTCTCCTATGCTATTAATGTCAATGCCTCTTGAAAGTACCTGAGATTAGTTAAAGGTATATAACCAACAGATGTGATATAGTACTACACCAAACAGATATGTATTAGGATATCAATGGATTGTGATTAATACAACACTAGGGGCTGCCATTAAATTAGCACAACAGAGGGCCTGGGTTATTTCCTCTGGAAGAAGAGGGACTTGACTGGATCCCTGTGGGATGGGGCCAATAGCGCAGCAGCCATTTGGAATATTTTTAAAAGCCAAGAACATGATGAGAAATCAGGCCAACTAGAAAAGGCCACTAGCCTTATTTCTGGAGCTCAGCTAACCCAAGTACAGGCTAGAGTTGGTGAGTTACATGTTATTTCCACCCTTAGTTCTATGACCCAGAAGTTACTAACAAAGATGGTATTGAATATCACTGAGGCTGGGAAGGCATTGCAGTGGGATCTAGCACGTTTGAAAATTCAGGATTTCCTGAATGACCAGCTGATGGCCATTCAGAGTGATCTTGAGCATCAGACTTGGCCCACTGCCCTTACAGACACATCAGGAGTACCATCTGATCTGTGGTCATGGAGACATATCTGGACACTTTCTGAGTGGAAGTGTGGACATTCACAGTGCTCCTTCCAAGCATTTGAACCAGATGGGGAGGTTTGGCTCCCACATACCAAATCCTGATGGGTCCATGGGAAGGATGCATATGGGACTGGATTATCCACCGAGACATCTGGGAAATTAGACCACCTGGTATACCTAACTGATTTATAGTCAGTACCTCTAAAAAAAACACCTGAAATTTTGTATAGGAATAGGAAGTCAATGGACATTTGGCTGTTAGAACCCCTGCAGCTTCAGTGTATCCATAAACTGAAGCCAAGGGAAGTTGTCACTGTTTATGATAACATTTGCTGGGAGGCTAGAGGACAAAGAACTAACCTGACAAGACAATTACTTTTCAAGCTAATGATAGCTGTATGTATGTTAAAACCACCACATTGCAAGATATACATTTTAATCTCATCACCACTGCAGACAATCATATTCTTTATTGGCCTGCAGATAAAATTTTGCAAGTAGCCCTTAGTTTAATTGGACCAGCTTAGTACCTGATCAATTTCAAAATTTGCTTTCATTGTTACCAGAGGTTCAAAGAATCTCTGAATTGCAAGGGCAAATTCACGTGCTTCAGAATATATATCAAGCTGAAAAGAATGCCTTTCATACAGCTTATAGAGTGTCTACTTTGTGTACTAAGTATGATGTATTATGATTTGTAACCAAAACTGTACAACAACCTCATAATATTATTGCTGTGGGGATATTATTGCTTGCATTGTTGTTAGTTAGTTTAAAATTATGTCATTGCTGTGTAAAAGACATAATAATAGTAATACCTTTCATGTCCATGCTAATCATTAATTGTCATTATATCCAGTTGTCAATAACCTAGTCCCAGATTTGGACCTTAGCGTCCAAAATATGGGGGTTAGCATGAAAACCTCCAAGCTTAGTTACCAGCTTGGACCTGGTAAGCTGCCACCACCCAAAAAATTAGAGTGTTTTGGGGCACTCTGGTCCCCCCAAAAACCTTCCCTGGGGACCCGAAGACCCAAATCCCTTGACTCTCACAACAAAGGGAAATAAACCTTTTCCCTTCCCCCCTCCAGGTGCTCCTGGAGAGATACACAGAAGCAACCTCCGTGAATCTAAGCAGAGGGAGTCCACCCTCTCTACTTCCAGTCCTGGAAACAAAAGCACTTCCCCCTTCACCCAGAGGGAATGCAAAGTCAGGCTAGTAAATCTAACACACACACATCTCCCCCTGACTTCTTCCTCCCACCAATTCCCTGGTGAGCTGCAGACTCAATTCCCTGGAGTTCCTCACTAAAGAAAAACTCCAACAGGTCTTAAAAGAAAGCTTTATATAAAAAAGAAAGAAAAATACATACAAATGGTCTCTCTGTATTAAGGTGACAAATACAGGGTCAATTGCTTAAAAGAAATATGAATAAACAGCCTTATTCAAAAAGAATACAATTCAAAGCACTCCAGCAACTATAGACATGTAAATACAAAACAACAAACCATTTTTGTACTCACAACTTGGAAACAGAAGATTAGAAAGCAGGAAATAGAAAAACCCTTCTCATAGCTGAGAGAGATTCAGGCAGACGACAAAGAACTCAGACACAAACTTCCCTCCACCCAGAGTTGAAAAAAATCCTGTTTCCTGATTGGTCCTCTGGTCAGGTGCTTCAGGTTACTTTTTTTTTCAGGTGAAAGAGACATTAACCCTTAGCTATCTGTTTATGACACCAGTGAAAACCCCTAAGGTTGAAACATCTGATGTAGAATCAGAAATCCATGGCTCAATGCAAATAGAGATCTGAGAATATCTGTTGTACTAGAAGTACAAAACGGGGGAGTGTGGAAGAAGGGAAAGAATTGACAAGGATTTGTAGGGGATCTTAATGCATGTCAGTCTGTTAGCAAGAGTTAGGCTAATTGTAACCCTAATGACGTGAGATTTGCAGAAGCGAGGATTGTGTGAGGCGAGTAGGAAAGAACTGTGTGAGAAGTTATCACGACTTTGCACTGATAATTAAATACGTAGACTGGCGCTCAACATGGGGCAAATAAGATAGCAGGATAGCCTATGTATAAACAAAATGCAGCTGTTGCTCATTATTGTCTGTATTATTGCTTGTTATTGTCTGTAACAAAGGTATAAATGCTTGCTGTAATTGTTTACCTGTTGAGAGACCTGTCCGGGACGGGGGTGACCCAGTGTCCTAGGGCACTCCCTCCCTCTATTGCAATTGCTGGAGTTAATATAAAGTATTTGATTTTGCTGCACCCAAACAAAAAGCAAGAACTGAGTTTTTCTCTGACAGCTCTGTCATGTACTGGTCTGTAGAGATGCTGTACCCAAGGCAGGCCCTTTCGAATTTTTCTAAGGCCTCAGTATCATCACCTGCCTTGTAGGTGGGGAATTTTCTGGGATGGGAAGCAGTACTTGGAGAAGGGTTGTTAGGGTTGGCTGGTACATCTTGCTTAGCCCTTGCTAATTCCAGTTCATGCTTTCTCTCTCTTTCCCTCTCCTCCATCTCTTTTTCTCTCGCCTCCATCTCTTTTTATTTCTCCTCCATAGCTCTTTGTGGGCAGCCTCAGCCCTGGCCATCTGTCTGTCATGTTCCTTTTGGCTCTCCTCAGCCTGGAGTTTGGCTAATTCTAGCTGCTGTAGTATGTTTTTTTTCCTTTGCCTGACATTTCCCCCCTGGTCTACCTTAGCTATCTGAGCAGGGGGGGAAATAGCTTGGAATCTTTGGTTACTGTAATGTGACTCTTTAAGGAAAAAAAACAAGTAAAACAGGTTGTTGTGACTTGCCTTCGCAATGTTAATGACTCTCCAGTGATCACAGCTGGAGCTTCCCTTCTAACAAAAAGCCATCTGTTAGAATCTCTTATCTGTTTGCCTTCAGGGTATCTCTCCTTCACTGCTTCCCCAGCATCTCAAAGAAGGGAAAAAAAAATCTGGCTTTTGGTTCCTAAAAAATCCCTCACCGCTGCTTACCATGTCAAGGTTCCTTCCCCACTCTGAACTTTAGGGTACAGATGTGGGACACCTCCATGAGAAGCTCTAAGCTTAACTACCAGCTTAGATCCGGTCTTGCTGCCACCATCCAGACTTCTCAGTGTCTGGAACACCCTTTTTCTCCCTAAAACCTTCCCCTCCCTGGGTAGCCTTGAGAGACTTCCTCACCAAGTCCCTGGTGAACACCAATCCAACCCCTTGGATCTTAACACAAGAAGAATTTAACCATCCCCCCTCCTTTCCCCCACCAATTCCTGGCGAGTCCAGATCCAATCCCCTTGGATCTAAAAACAAGGGAATAATCAAGCAGGTATTAAGAAAAAGGTTTTTAATTAAAGAAAAGAAAGGTAAAAGAAAACCCTCTGGGAGAGATTAGCATACCAGCTACTCTCACAGACAACAGTTTCAAAACACAGAGGATGTTCCCCTGGGCAAAAAGCTTAATACACACAAGAATGCCCAAATTTGATAATTCCCTTAATGGTACCAAGGCAAGTTACAAAGAAACTAAACATAAACCTATTTATCCCTTTCTAAAACTTACTACTCTGATAAGAGGCTGGTTCCTTGATCTTTTTCACTCTGGCTGAAACTGAAAACTGACTAAACAAAGGAAACTTCCCTCCTTCCTTTTGAAACATCTTGTTCCCCCATTGGTTCCTCTGGTCAGGTGTCAGCTAGGCTACGTGAACTTCTTAACCCTTTACAGGTAGAAGAGGCATTAACCCTTAACTATCTGTTTATGACATAAGTATTGGAGTATCCACCAGCTTTTTAGAGATTGTCTGTCCCATTCTTTGCAGTTTACCCTAACTGAGTGACCTCAACTGGCCCCCACTGGGACCCCGGTCATACAGAGTTATAGCTGTGGTATGTGAATTGTGGTGTATGGTAGTTTTGTTAGTAGTAAGGTGTATATCTGTAGGTGCTGCAGCAGGGAGCAGGTACTGTTAGGTGGCTTAACTTTTCATTACCTCACTCTTGTGGTTTTGTGTAAGATATGTTATATGTGCAGCAATCTTAATTAAGTTTGTGTGTATTCATTTTCTCTGAGTTGTTTTTTTTTTTTCAAATCAAAAGTAGAGGTAGATTAGGTACTTTGCTTGGGAGTGAGGGACATTGGTTGTTGGGAGAAGCATAGCTGATGCTGGTGAACTGGAGGCAATGTTGCCCAGTGGGTACAGCACTGGATTGAGATGTAGGAGACCTAGGTTTTATTCCTGGCGCTTCCACTGGCCTGTTGCAACACCCTGGCAAGTCACTTTGCTGCTCTGTGCCTCTGTTTCTCTAACTTTGAAATAGGAATAATGATCCTTAACTCATTTGTAAAGCGCTTTGAGATCTATTGACAAAAACTGATATAGGAATTACTATTATCATCCTTTTTAGATTTTCTGTATGTAAAATCTTCATGTCCTCAGGTGCATGTGAAATATTATGTTAGCAGCTGCATATAAAACCTTCTCCACTGTAGAATAAAATCTGACAGAAAAGTGTAGCTGTTGCCAGAGATGTGTCCTATGCAGAAGATATGTTAAAAATAGAGAAGATTTTGCCATAAGATTTTATGTTAGCTGCCTGAAGTTTTTCTTTATGACGAATAATGACAACAATTGTTTTAACTACCCATTGCATAAGATTTACTGAAAATTCAGCTTTCTAGTATGTTTGTGTGTTATATAATATTATTTTAAAGATATACAATAACAAAAAAGTGAGATTTCCCCAGATAAATTACAGCCAGAGTCAATTTCAAACAGGTTCTATTCAAAACGTCTGAAAAGAAACAAAATCTAAATTACACATAAAATTCAAAGAGCATAAAATTAATGTGAAAGCTTCACAGAAAGATCACCTACAAGTACGGAAGAACAGAAATGTATGCTCTATTTTAATACCATTTCAGACTGCAACATCAACTTTAGAGTTGCAACGAACACTTCTGCAATAAAACCTACATGCCATGCCACACCATTGTCTATAGAGTGCACAGTAGAGAGGGTTTGTCTGTCATGTTGTCCTATCATATTTTCAACTTATATTTAATTCGTTTATTACTATTCTATATACACTCATGCACATATCTATAACCTTGGAAAGTTAATATGTATCACACGCACATATGCACACAAATTATGTGTATGTAAATTTGTATTCTCTCAGAACACTGACCTTGTCGTAATGCCTGAATGCTTCTAGTAATGTGCCAAAATTGTGGTAGTTAGCTTTCTTCAAATTCTGTCGAATTGCAGTGAAGACAGCTCGCTCTCTGTCTTTACCACGAAGGAACTCACTCGGAACCCGATTGTGAAGAAGATCACCAACTCCTACAAAATAAATAAACTACACATTTACAGTAAGCTAAAATTCTCAAAAATGGATTCTAATTTTTGGGGCCTCTGCTGAGGTATGCTCAACTTGAGACTCCAAGGGCCTGGTTTTCAGAGTTGCTGAGTACCAACAACTCTGTTTGACTCATATAATTGCAAACGGGAATACAGCTGGCCCTCAAGATGCTCTCCTTATTTACATGTGGTCCACGCCATAAAAAGGTTTGTATATTCCTGAACTAGACTCTCACAACTCTATCCAGAACCTCCAAAAATACCTAAAAAAAAGAGATGAGCATTACACGATGCATTGAAAGTTAATAGATTTAGGATAAGTTGCACAAGTGGGGAACATGAATTACCAGTGTCAAGGGACATCTACTATGGATGCCCTATCTCTAGCCCATTCTGTTCCAAAGGGGCAAAAATATTATCAAGAACTATGGAAAACTGAACACAGTATTCCAGGTGAGGATGTAACATTAATTTCTATAATGGCACCATAATATTTTCTGTATTATTCTCCATCCTATTCCTTACAGATTCTAGCATTTGTTTGCTTTCTTGACCACTGCTGAACATGGAGCAGAGGTCTTCAATGAGCTGTCCACAGTGATACTCAAGCCTTTTTCCTAAGCTGATAGAGAAATTTAGAATCCATTATAATGTATGAGTTGTTCAAATATCCATTACTTTCCATTTGCCAAGACTGAATTTCATCTGCCATTGTGTTGCCCTGTAATTTAGCTTGTTTAGATCCCTCTGAAGTTCCTCACAATACAAACACACTACAAACACTTATGCACTTGACTTCAATGGACTACTCAAGGAGTAAAGTTAAGCTTGTGATTAAGTGTTTGCAAAACTGGGGCCAATATTCTCTGGCCTAGACTATTCTAAATAATTCTGTTATTTGAAAATGTTGCCACCTCAATGTTCACCCCCTATTCCAGATCATTAATAAATATATTAAGTATGGAATTTAGAAGCACTTTGCTGTTAACTTTTTGCCATGACAAAAATTGTTTTCTCTCTCTTAGCCATTTTCTGATCCATGACAATTCCTTACCTCTCACACCATGACAACTTAGTTTCTTTAATAAACTCTCTTGAGGGACAAGTATCAGAGGGGTAGCCGTGTTAGTCTGGATCTGTAAAAGCAGCAAAGAATCCTGTGGCACTTTATAGACTAACAGACGTTTTGGAGCATGAGCTTTCGTGGGTGAATACCCACTTCTTCAGATGCATGTCCTCTCTTGAGGGACTTTGCCAAAGGCCTTTTGAAAATCCAAATAAACTATGTTAACCAGTTCTCCTCTTTTTCACTGTTTTATTAACATGTTCAAAGAATTCTAATACATTAGAGAGGGACAATTTTCCTTTGCAGAAGCTGCACTCTCCTTTGCTCACCACTTCTTTTGCTTCCTTCCACTCTATCACATCAAGATCTTCTTCGCATTTCATAATTCTATTTTAAATTATCATTTCAACCAATTATCAGGTACAGAAGTAAAGTGTATAGGTCTGCAAACTGTTGTATAATCTCTAGCACCCCTTTAAATTATAGATACAACATTTGCTACCCTCCAGTTCTCCAGCAGAGTAGTTTCTTTTAATCAGAGTGCATATTTTTGCTAGCAGCTCAGAAACTCATTACTTCAGAACTCCTACATGTATACCATCTGAGGCTTGTTGCTTTTCAATTTATCTGTCTCATCCAGCACCTCTTCTTTTTACCCCTTGATTACTAATAATACCTCATTTTTATTACCAGAAAAAAAAGCACGTCCAAGGTAGGAATCTCTCCTACATCTTCTGGGGTGGAGACTGATGAACAGAAATCCATTACTTTTTAGCAATGTTCTTATTTTTCTTAATTGCTTCCTTAATTGCTCCATGGGTGATCCAAAGGATCCACCAATTCTTTTGCTAGCTACCTGTCTCTGGTACATTTAACGAATGTCTTAATATTTGTTTCACACATTCAACTATTTTCTTGTCAAATTCCTCCTAATTTCCTTCTTACATATAACTTGCTGTAGCTCATGCTCCTTTTTGTTGGTTTCACTGGGGCTGGACTTCCATTTTCTGAAGGATGTCTATTTGCGTTGAGCAACCTTTTGAACCTCGTCGTTTAGCCATACCTTCTGATTTCCTGGTTTCCCTTCTGCTTCCCTTTTGTTTAGACTGAGGTATGCATGCTTTCTGAGACTATTATTATTTATTTAAGTAGCACCCACCTCAAATCTCAGGATTCACTTCTGACTCTAGGGTCTTTTTTATTAATGCTTGTAAAATTTAGTGTCGCTAAGCCTTTCTCATGGTAATTTTTTAACTGCGTAAAAGCTCTTAGAAAATCACTGTATTACAAAACTTGTAGTCATCACTTCAAAATAATCCTACTAACTAAATAAATTTTTTAACAGGCCACTGGTATATTTACCGAACTCATCAGGACGAAGAAACATTCCAAATGTATGATCTGGTGGAACATTCATAGTTTCTGCTATGCTGTCAATGAGAAGAAGTGTGCTAGTTAAGTGTGTTATTACTAACCAAAATGCATGCTACATTCTACCTGTGAAAAATTAATCTATCATCTCTCTACCCATACTATAACCAAAGAATAAGGAAAGCTCCATTCAGCAGACTTCACTTGAAACTTGTGCATTGGTACTTTTTTACATGAATCAAAGCTGCCACAACTGATGATTCCTTTCTTTTACAAACCGTGTTTTAGTGTAAAATACCAACTGTCAAAAATACTGTATAGCAGACTTTTAATGTCTTTGAATTTGATGTTTATATTTCCTGAGAGAAAAAATCTTCTGACCCAAACAAGTTATTTTTCTATTTCTCAGACAAAAGGAATGCAAGTGAAAAGTCTTTTTAGTGTATCTGTCAAAAAAGTGTTATTTGATACTTTATATCTATGGCCTGGTCTACACTACGCGTTTATACCGATTTTAGCAGAGTTAAACCGATTTAATGCTGCACCCATCCACACAACGAGGCCCTTTATATCGATATAAAGGGCTCTTTAAACCGGTTTCTGTACTCCTCCCCGATGAGAGGAGTAGCGCTGAAATCGGTATTACCATATCAGATTAGGGTTAGTGTGGCCGCAAATTGACGGTATTGGCCTCCGGGCGGTATCCCACAGTGCAGCACTGTGACCGCTCTGGACAGCAATCTGAACTCAGATGCACTGGCCAGGTAGACAGGAAAAGCCCCACGAACTTTTGCATTTCATTTCCTGTTTGGCCAGCGTGGAGAGCTCACCAGCACAGGTGACCACGCAGAGCTCATCAGCACAGGTAACAATGCAGTCTCCTGAGAATCGAAAAAGAGCTCCAGCATCGACTGCACAGGAGGTACTGGATCTGATCGCTATATGGGGAGAGGATTCTGTGCTAACAGAAATCCATTCCATAAGACAAAATGAAAAACATCTGAAAAAATTTCCAAGGCTACGATGGAGAAAGGCCACACCAGGGACTCACTGCAATGCAGAGTGAAAGTTAAGAAGCTCAGACAAGCCTACCAGAAAACCAAAGAAGCAAACGGAAGGTCCGGGGCAGGGCCGAAAACATGCCGCTTCTATGCTGAGCTGCATGCAATTCTAGGGGGGTCCGCCACCACCACCGCACCCCTGTCCGTGGATTCCGAGGTGGGGTTGGTAATCTCAGCCATGGCTGAGGATTCTGCGGATGGGGAAGATGAGGAGGAGGAAAAGGAGGACGAGCTTGCAGAGAGCACACAGCACTCCGTTCTCCCCAACAGCCAGGAGCTTTTTCTCACCCAGACGGAATTACCCTCTCAGCCCTCCCAAGCCACTAGCCCAGACAATGAAGCCATGGAAGCAACCTCTGGTGAGTGTACCTTTGTAAATATAAAACATGGTTTAAAAGCAAGCGTTTTTTAGTGATTGATTTGCCCTGAGGACTTGGGATGCATTCGCGGCCAGTACAGTTATTGGAAAAGTTTGTTAATGTGTCTGGGGATGGAGCAGAAATCCTCCAGGGACATCTCCATGAAGCTCTCCTGGAGGTACTCCAAAAGCCTTTGCAGAAGGTTTCTGGGCAAGGCAGCCTTATTCCGTCCACCATGGTAGGACACTTAACCAGACCATGCATGTAGCAAGTAATCTGGTATCATTGCATGACAAAGCCTAGCTGCATATGGTCCCGGTGATTGCTGGCATTCAAGCAACATCCGTTCTTCAGGAATTTAATTAAGTGGACAGAGATGGCCATTCCTACTGGGCTGTTTGCCTGTTGCTTAAAAGGAATCCTTCCTTGCAGGTAGCCAAGCGGGGGGAGAGGAGGGGAGGGGGGAATGGCACTGAGCTTTTTCGCGTTTGGCTAGCAGGGATCTCCCCTGCTACCAGCCACGCGGTGGGGGAGGAAGGGGGGTGATTAGCAGTGATCTTCCATGATACCAGCCACGTGGTGGGGGGTGGGTTAAAGCGATCATCCCAGAGAATTGGATGGGGGGGTGGTTTCTGCTGCTGCATGTTAACAGGAAAGAAGCATCACTGAACTGGATTTGCTTGGTATTTGGGAAAGGAGGGCACTGTTATATGAAGGCTGCAGAAGCCAAAAGACAATGGCTTACCATGGCCACATGCAAGCTGAATTCTGCTGCCCGGATCTGTGTCTGTGAGATCTCTAACACCAGAGCTGCAGGCACTCAATATTAAGGTGCAAAATGCGACCTTGTGGTGAAATCACATGTGCTATGTAAGGTGAATAGTGTTGTTCACTGTGAAAGTATATAACCATTGTTCTGTAAAATGTATCTTTTTAAATACTTCTCTCCCTTTTTTACCTCCCTTATGCAGCTGCAAATTTTTCAAGCCTCCCTACTCCATCCCAAAGGCTATCTCAGATAAGGCAGAGGAAAAAAAAGACGCGAGACGAAATGTTCTCGGAAATCATGGAAGTAACCCGCAATGAAAGAGCTCATCTGAATGAGTGGAAGGACGTGGTATCAAATTACAGGAAAGATGCCAGTGAATGTGAGGACAGGAAGGACCAACGTGAGGAGAGGAGAGACACACTTGAGATGAGAGGTGGTGGCAGGAAGATCAGAGGTGTAGGCAGGAAGATCAGCGGTGGTGGGATGCAACGCTGGGGCTGCTGCATGATCAAAGTGACATCCTCCGACATCTGGTGGAGTTTCAGGAACAGCAGCAGGGTCACAGAGTGCCGCTGCAGCCCCTGTGTAACCACCCTCACCACTCACCATGTTCCATATCTTCCTCACCCAGATGTGTAAGAATGCGTGGGTGCACCCACCCACTCCACCCCCGTGGACAGCCCAACCAAAAGGCTGTCATTACTTGGAAATATTTTTAGTGGCTTTTTCCTTCCCTCCTATCCTCCTCCCAAACCACACCCGGGATACCTTGTCAGTTCTCTCCCTCTTTTTATAATGACTTTTTAATAAAGAATACATGATTTTTAAATGATAGTGACTTTATTTCCTTAAGCAAGCTGTAATTTAAGGGGGAGGGTGGGTTGCTTACAGGGAAAGAGTCAATCAAGGGGGGGTTCATCAAGGGGAAAGAAACACAACAGTCACACCGTACCCTGACCCGTGATGAAACTCATTTTCAAAGCTTCTCTGATGCGCACTGCTTCGTGGTGTGCTCTTCTAATCTTCCTGGTGTCTGGCTGCATGTAATCAGCGGCCAGGTGATTTGCCTCAGCCTTCTACCCCTCCATAAAGTTCTCCCCCTTACTCTCACAGAGATTGTGGAGCACACAGCAAGCAGCAGTAACAATGGGGACATTGGTTTGGCTGAGCTCTGAGTGAGTCAGTAATGTGCGCCAGCGCGCCTTTAAACGGCCAAATGCACATTCTACCACCATTTTGCACTTGCTCAGCCTGTAGTTGAACAGCTCCTGACTACTGTCCAGGCTGCCTGTGTATGGCTTCATGAGCTATGGCATCAAGGGGTAGTCTGGGTCCCCCAGGATAACTACAGGCATTTTAACATCCCCAACTGTTATTTTCTGGTCTGGGAAGTAATTCCCTTGCTGCAGCCATTTAAACAGAGTAGTGTTCCTGAAGACACGAGCATCATGAACCCTTCCTGACCATCCCACGTGGATGTTGGTGAAACGTCCCTTGTGATCCACCAGTGCTTGCAACACCATGGAACAATACCCCTTGCGGTTTACGTACTGGGTGCCCTGGTGCTCCGGTGCCAAGACAAGGATATGGGTTCCATCTATCGCCCCCCCCCGACAGTTAGGGAATCCCATTGCAGCAAAGCCATCCACTATGACCTGCACGTTTCCCAGAGTCACAACCTTTCGTAGCAGCAGCTTAATGATTGCTTTGGCTACTTGCATCACAGCAGCCCCCACAGTAGATTTCCCACTCCAAATTGATTCCCGACTGAGCGGTAGCTGTCTGGCGTTGCAAGCTTCCAGAGGGCTATTGCCACTCGCTTCTCAACTGCAAGGGCTGCTCTCATCTTGGTATTATGGCGTTTCAGGGCTGGGGAAAGCAAGTCACAAAGTTCCAGGGAAGTGCCCTTATGCATGCGAAAGTTTCGCAGCCACTGCGAATCGTCCCAAACCTGCAAAACAATGCAGTCTCACCAGTCTGTGCTTGTTTCCCAGGCCCAAAATCGGCGTTCAATGGCTAGAACCTGCCCCATTACCAGCAGGATCTCCAAAGTGCAGGGGCCCGTGGTTTGAGAGAATTCTGTGTCCATGTCCTCATCACTCTCGTCGCTGCTCTGCCATAGCCGCCTCCTCCTCACCTGGCTTTGCAGGTCCTGGTTCAGCATAGATTGCACGAAAATGCACGAGGTGTTTACAGCATCCACGATTGCAGTCTTGATCTGAGCAGGGTCCATGCTTGCTGTGCTATGGCGTTTGCACAGTTCACCCAGGAAAAAAGGCATGAAATGGTTGTCTGCTGCTTTCACAGAGGGAGGGGTGAGGCTGTACCCAGAACCACCCGCGACAATGTTTTTTGCCCCATCAGGCACTGGGATCTCAACCCAGAATTCCAAGGGGCAGAGGAGACTGCGGGAACTATGGGATAGCTACGGAATAGCTACCCACAGTGCAACGCTCCAGAAATTGAAGCGAGCCTCGGTGCATGGACGCACACCACTGAATTAATGTGCTTAGTGTGGCCGCATGCACTTGACTTTATAGAATCTGTTTTACAAAACCGGTTTATGTAAAATCGGAATAATCCCGTAGTGTAGACATACCCTAAGTTGAATCTGATCTCTAGTCAAAATAACACCTACAATTAAACAATTATTAACTAGAGAAAGGATATTCATCACGTGACAGATAAGATTTTCAATTTTTTTCTGATTTTTGCAGTTCTGTGCCTACAACAACAGAAGCCAAGGCAACATCCATCTGGAAAATGTGACTATATCTTATTAACTAAAACCAACATTTATTGATGATACTAAATATTTATTTGTTTAGGATTTTTTAACATAAATAGCTGCTTCAACATATTCCTTAAAAATGTAAAAACAAATCAATATTCTTCTTTAACTCTTAGTTTAACAGCTATATATTTATCATATGAACCACAAAGCTCCACCATAGACAAGAAAGGTACCTATGTTCCCCTTCCACACATGGAAGCACAATAATCAACAGCCCCAAGGTATCTGATGTGTATCTATTTGGCTGCATCCTCACCCTCTCCCTTTTATGCATTAGTGGTGGAATATGGGTAGAGTAAGAGGAGGGCTACAAAAACAAGTGGAGATGGAGAATTCCTGGTGCCAACCCTGCAAAACCCCAGGCAGCTGCATGGACAGTCTTTACACTCCTTCAGGACCCTCCAGAAATAACAACACAGCGGCTCCAGGCCATGCTGCCATTAGTTGACTGTTCAAGTGATCCATTCTATAACCCCTACCATAGGGCTTGGAGAGTTTAAGAGTAGTTAATGGTGCTTCAAGCAGCATCAACTCAGTGGATTTTAATCCTTGGTAGAGGAGAACATGCTGCTAAACAATTTGCCCTCAACTCTTCCATTGCCTGGCCACACAACCTTTTCC
This sequence comes from Gopherus evgoodei, assembly GCF_007399415.2. Taxonomy (NCBI): domain Eukaryota; kingdom Metazoa; phylum Chordata; order Testudines; family Testudinidae; genus Gopherus; species Gopherus evgoodei. The sequence continues at coordinate 68,742,382 of NC_044323.1, forward strand.
CATGCAGACAGTCCGCTGGGTTTTATATGGAGGGAAAATGAGAATATTGGTGATGCAAACAGATCATCATAACTAGTGTTAGTGGAGCTACTAACAAGCAGTTAACTCACCTTCCCAACCCTGCCTTTACAGACTAGGAATGTCAGTTTCCTCAAACTTTGGAAGCTTCGGCAAGGCTGCAGAAGCCTGACATATCAAACACCACCACACATAGGAAGTGGCACATACTAATCTGAAATACATTTATTTTTAAGATACACGTTTAGGCCCCAATTCAGCAAAACACTTAAGCCTATGTTTAAAGTTAAGTGCATGTTTTAGGGCCTTAATTTCTCAAATCAGGGCTGAATCAGTGCCCAAATTTTTTAAAAGTCCCTTAAAAAGAGGGAAGGTAAATTTCTGTAGAGCACTGTTCAGATGAACTCCAAATGAGATGGATTTAGGCCTTTTTAGATTAATATTGTATATATTCTATACAGACAAAGAATAAGTGTTTTTGCAGGTACTGACACCTATTTACTTTTTCAATTCAGTGAAAAATCATTGATCATTTAAAGTGAAATTCACCCTTCTCTCCTCTTCCTCTCATGTACAAATCCCAATTAACTTGGCTTTTTGTGGAGAATTTTGTGATTTGGGGAGGCATGGAATCCAGCTCCAAACCTATCAACAGGAGGCAAGGCTGCAATGCAGCCCCCCAGAGACCATTATTAAAGCCTAATGGATTAAATAAAAGCTGCATTCCCAAAATGCAAATCTTTTAGCCCCATCCTAGGTCCTCCACCAATAACTCACCTCGATACCAGTTTCTTTAGGGCTGGTGAAAAGCCCCTCTCTCCAGCATATAGGGGTGCAGTGGCACCCATGCCCAGCCACAAAACCAGTTTTCCCTAGCCGCACAATGGGGCAATAAAGGGCTTGAGAATGCTGAGAGCCTTGCACAGGGTCTGGATAATTCCATCCTTAGAAAATATCTCTTCACTTACGGATCAAGGACTTTTCCAAGCTGAGGCTGAAATTTTTCCTTGAAATCATCACTTCTTTTGGACACTATTTTTGCTGCTTTCTTTCTACAACATTGGAAAATAATTGTCAGACATGGTTGCTAAATGATGGCATTATAATTTGAAGGAAATAGAAATAAGAAATAAGAATGCACTCCACAACCTACAACCTTCCTGTTTTGAAAACAAAGATATATTTGATTTGTATTTAGAAACCTAATTTCAATGTATATTTTCATAGTACTTTTTTCCAACTTTTAAAATATATTAACATTTAGAGTTAATTTGCAAATGGGAGAGCAGCAGGGGCATCCAAAATATGTCTCATTTGCCCTTCCAAAATCCCACACTGGCATAAATCAGTTATTTGTGCACCTAAGTCAGGCACAACATGCGGCCCATGGAGGCTCACTGTGTGGCCCGTGGCGGGGAATCAAAGGGCTCTGGGCTGCCCGCAGCGACGGGGAGCCCAGAGCTCTTTAAATCTCAGCCGCGGCCAGGATTCATAGGGCTCTGGGCTACCCGCAGCAGCCGGGAGCCCAGAGCCCTTTAAATCTCAGCTGCGGCCGGGATTCAAAAGGCTCTGAGCTGCCCACAGCCGCGGGGAGCCCAGAGCCCTTAAAATCCCAACCACAGCCGGGATTCAAAGGGCTCTGGGCTTCCAGCAGCGGCGGGGAGCCCTGAGCCCTTTAAATCTCAGCCGCGGCCGGGATTCACAGGGCTCTGGGCTACCTGCAGCAGCCGGGAGCCCAGAGCCCTTTAAATCTCAGCTGCGGCCGGGATTCAAAGGGCTCTGGGCTGCCTGCAGAAGTTTCCGGCCACAGCTGAGATTTAAAGGGCTCAGGGCTCCCCGCCTCCACGGGCAGTCCAGAGCCATTTGCATCCCGGTGGCGGCTGAGATTTAAAGGGCTCAGGGCTCCCCACGGCTGCAGGTACCCAAGAGCCCTTTGAATCCCAGCCGCGGCTCCAGCGGATGGGCTGGGGCTGGATTTAAAGGGCTCGGGCTCTCCTCAGTAGCAGGAGCTCTGGGCCCTTTAAATCCTTGCCCCAGCCCCGCAAAGCTCCGGGTTCCCCCAGCCGCCGGAGTCCCGGGCCCTTTACTTTGCCCCTGACAGCTCCCAGCCACCTCTTCAGCTAGGAGCCCCTGGTTGATTTAAAATCAAGTATCACCTCCTCACCCCCAATCTTCCTTTTTGGCCCACAGCTGTTTTGGTGGGGCAGCGCTGGGGAAGGAGGGTTTGTTTCTGCAGGGCTGGGCGGTGCTGGGGTGGGGTGTTTCCGCGGGGCCAGGAGAGTTCGGCCCTCAGCTGTTTTCTTTGGAGTAATGTGGCCCTCGCCGCTTTACGAGTTGTGCAGGCCTGACCTAAGTGAAAATCTTTCTCCACGGGCTACAAAACAAGAGCTCAGCATCTTCTACTCATCATGCTAGCTGGAGAAGACACTAGGGTCACAGAACCATGCCCTTCACAAAAGAGTAGAAGCCTATGTATGGGTAGGCAAAATTTCTTAGCTATAATGAATTTCCAGGGGAAAAAAATAAAGGAATTTTGCATGTGATTCATTGCAGATGTAAAACTACATTCAGTCGTAAAGGCCTGGCTTGGCAAATCAGGCCCCCAATCTATTACTATCCATTCTAACTTACAGTTGGAGATTGTAAAGCCAGCGTAAAGATTTGGATACATTTCGTCCATCATTAAAGTGAGGTGTTTCTTTTCCATAAACATGATATTTGTTGAATGTTGATGGCTCATATTTCCTGTTTATTGCTTCCCCTGTGGAAGCAAATGTTTTTCTTTACTCTGTGTGAAATACATTGACTGGGAAAATATACTGGAATAAATATCTTTCCTCCTGCAATTCTATGAAGAAACAACAACAAAACCTTTGAAATTCTGATTTCATTTGGTTTATTGCACTCTCTTCAATCTGCTTTTGAAAGAATCTCATCTGATATTTTCAGGAAAACATTTTCCATTGCTTGCTTTACATTAAAAGTTTCATCTGGCTATATTATAGCATACAAAATCTATATAATTCATCAAGATTGATGGGGATAGTGGACATTTACTGTTTTTAGAAGTACATGCATTCCATCTGAATGGGACAGATTCTCTCTTGTGCTGTTGACTTTTTATGCTGCTCTGGTGGTGTAGACAGGTTGTAAAGGGGATGAAAACAGATCCCAGTGAATACTTCCAACAGCAAAGTGGTACTAGAATGGCTCTCTGCTATCTCCAACACAACCTCCAACATAGAGGTAAACAGAGTGCCATTACAAACTAACACAATTTAAAGCTGGCCTCTGGCTGGAGCCAGAATATGGGAAGTGCAAATGCGTCTGAAAGGAAATAGAGAATCTTGCTTTGCACTTTTATCCCCCTCTACCTCCCTACGTATGTCACTTATCTTCTTAGACAGTGCCTGTGCCTTCTTATATGTTTGGCCAGCATCTAGGAAAATGTGGATGCCAGTGGAATGCAAAACATTATTTATTCTATCTACTTTATACACGGGTACATTGAAGCTCAGAGCATAAATCACAGAATTGGGAACAGAACCCAGATGTCCCGACTCTTAATCTCCTTTTCTAAGCTTTAATACTTGCTCATTATGACCCAAAATTAAAGGAACTAGTTTTACAAATCTATTTTGTTGTCTTATTTGTACATATATATTAATATCTCCATGACAGAATCCTCTTCCCAAAAATGATTTTTCAAAAGAACTGTAACTTTTTAGCTTCATATTAATTTATAGCTGAATGATTAGATATGGTATGTTATGTGTTGTAAAGCATCAAAAAGCTATAACTAGCTTTATACATATTTAGACTTTTTGTATTACTGATCACTAGCCCCTGATCTTACTCACCTACATTGTAATCATTGTGTGTCACAACATACAACTCGTGTCCTTCTTTTGCTTCATTATCCACTACCTCAAAGGTTTTTGGTGGATTTATAAGCTCTCCACCAGGTGTGTCTGCAAAGTGAACAAATACTAATCAATATGGTAATAAAATCTCTTGTAAAAGTTCAATATGCAGGAAAAGTCTTATTTTAACAGTATCTTACTGGAATGAATACTTTGGCAATATAATATTTACTATCAAAGTTTCAGTCAGGCTGCTTTCCATTAACACAGCCATGATGAAATGGGATGGGGGAGACCTGCAGGGGGCTGAGATGGGACTTCAAGGTCCTAGGCCTCTATATCAGAAGTTCTCAACCTGTGGTCCGCGGACCACAGGCTCAATTCAGATAGTAAGGTGCACGCCTGGGCTGTTGTACACGAGAGAATGAAGGGCCACCCACTTAATTAGTGGAGCTCCAGGGCTGTGGCTACTGGGGAGACATGGCCTTCCTTCCCAGCATCAGCTCTGTGGCTGCAATTGGCAGGGGAGAGACCCCCTCCTTCCCAGCCCCAGCTTGGGGGCTGCCGCAACAGGGGAAAGAGGGAGAGACCCCCCAGCTCGAGGGCTGCTGTGCCAGTGGGAGAGAAGGAACATCCATCGCATTAGAAAGGTAAGACTACTGATATTAAAATATGAGTTGTGTGCTTTTATTTGTACAACAAAAACTGTTAATTATTAAGGTTTTTTTTATATAGTGCTTTTATCCAAAGCTCTTTACAATAGTTAGCTAATGGCATAAACAACATTTGGAAAGATCATTAAGTGATCTGCAAGACCCTCAGCAATTTTCAAGTGTCCCACGAAAAAAAAACTTTGAGAACCACTGCTCTGTATGATCAATCCTGGCCTCTAGTGGATCCCTGAAATCTGCACCAATTTCAGAAAATCTAAGTTTAGGGAGGGACAGAAATCCCTACCCTTCCTGTGTGTTCTTGATGTTTGAGTATTTTAGTTAATACATTTTTATTACTTATATGCTCTTTTTTGTAATTAGCAGTTGTAATTAGTATTTCTTTTCTATTACACAGGAATTGTTTTAAAGAATAATGCTTATTATTTATGTAACTTCCTAAATCCCATGTTAAATGATAAATTACCATGTATTCAATCAACAGCAATACGTTTTAACACTAAGTGTGTTACCTCTGATGGTTGTTGTTCCAAAAGTGGTAGCAGTCACATCCATGCCTTTAGGTAACATTGAAGTTTGATCATATGACCTCCCCAGAGGTGCTTGGCGATTTCTTAAATACAGGGCTTCTTTTCTCTCTTCAATTTTTTGTTGAAACCGAGTTTTTCTAGGTGGATTTGTCAAGAAGCCAGCCTGAAGAAATCACACATAGTATGAGTGGCAGAGACACAGCATAATCTCTCTAATTCAGAACCAAAAAAAAAAAATTGTCTCTCTCTACTGCTCAGCAAGATTTAATAGTAGGAGTGCTTTAATGAGCATTACTTTCACCAAATATACTATAAAACACTAGTACACTGACTTACTTATACACTTACTAATACTTAGCATCAGCAATTAATGCCAAGCTACAGGTTAGATAGATTTTTTATGCAGAATTCTCTTTATATATGTGTTTTTCACTTGTTAATTTGCAAAATTTGCAGAATTTTGCCCTTAGTTTCTAAAATGTAATACCACAAACATTATTTCTGAAATTAAGTGTACACCTTGAGTACACTAGGATATCAAAAGTATCACTTTTAGTTAGCAAAATCATTTAAAGACCAAAAGCAAGAAAATTAGTAAATTTAACAGTGCTCCTAAACAGTGTTCTGAGGTATTAAATCAGTTCATTAACAGCTTCAATATTTTATCTCTGAAACCAGTCAGAGAGACAGCAGTAAAAATGTTGTGTGTGGAGGGGCTGAGAGTTAAAGAACTAGAAATTGGAATGAATAATGAAGATTGTTACTGTAAAATGGAATTCAATAAAAATCTCTATTTTTTAAATGTCTTTCTATTTATTTCACAGTTCAAATTCCTTTGATTGACTTCAGCCTTCTCCATTTTCCTCGCACCAGCCCCAGCTGTGTCGCTGAGGGGCAGCTGGGGAAAGGTTCTGCACTCACCTCTGGCGGGAAGCGGAGCGCCATGGCTGGGAGCTGGCGGAGAGGAGCTGGCTGGGGTTGGGCTGCTCCGCTTCCCGCTGCCAGTGAGTGCAGGGAGATTGGGGAATGGACGCCCTCCGCACTCACCTGCAGTGGGAAGTGAAGCGATGCAGCCCCAGCCCGCTCCACTCAGCCAGCTCCCAGCCGTGGCGCTCCGCTTCCCACTGCAGGTGAGTGCATGGAGGTTGGGGAAAGGATGCCCCCCGTACTCACCTGTGGCAGGAAGCTGGGAGCTGGCGGAGTGGAGTGGGCTGGGGCCGGGCTGCTCCACTTCCACTGCTGCTGGTGAGTGCAGGGAGGATCTCTTCCTCCGACCTCCTCCCCCAAGCGACACGGCTGGGGCCAGGGTGAGGGAAGCAGAGCGGGCTGCTCCTGGTCCCCTGCTAATCCCCTGGGTCACTCTGGGACTGCAGGGCCCCCAAAAGTGCCCTCCCACTGCTCCTGCTCCCCTGACCACCCCTGAAACCCTCTGCCCCTTATCAAACCCCTTAGCCCCAGCCTGGCCCGACGCCCTTAACACGCTGCTCAGAGCAGTGTGTCAGAGCTTTACTATGTTGTACGTGAACCCGCGTTCTATCAGGTCGCGTTATATCGGGGTAGAGGTGTACATAGATAACAATAATATTAATTGTAGGGGGGTTTGGAGGGAGCAAGAGGGTTGAACAACTGAAAGGTATGGGCGGGTAGATTGTGCCACTGAGTGGGAGAATTGTCTCTATTCTTTATATGGGGATTGAGGTGTTGGTCATAGGTACATGTTAGCAGCTGAGAGGATGTTTAGAGCATTTGTCATTGTTAAGTGGATGTAGTGGAAGGGGAGTGGGATATTTGTCACTGAGGAAAAGGGAGTCTCTTCTTCACTTTTCTTGCTCCCTTCCCCTCATTATTTTCTTATCTTCCTGGTATTTCTCTCCTTTTGGATCCTGATTTGGTTCTTCCTTCCCCTCTTGGGGGTTTAGCTGCATCTCTCCTGTGCATTAGGAATGTGTACCTTCTCATACAGCAGCTATATATGCTCATTTATGACTGGGCAGAACCAAGTTACAGATCAATACAAGTTATTCAGGACTATTTTTAAACACACAAAAGATTCAGATTCTTACACTCAGTGAAGACCGGGAGCTAATGCCATGTGTCAAATGAACTGCAATATCAGGATCATTTGCTCTGCCATAGAATATTCTTTCAGCACCAGGAGCTGGACTTGTAGAATTGAGAAACTTTCTCACAACTGGGGGTGTAATAGGCTGAAAGACAACGGAAAAACAATTTTACAGGAAATAGTGACTTATTAGCTTTTTCTTTGTTCTTCCCATTAGAGACATGCTTGTCATCAGAAGAATATGTCAGCTAATCTGTTTCATGGTTGTCAAGGTTTCTTCCCCACTCTGAACTTTAGAGTACAGATGTGGGGACCTGCATGGACACTTCTAATCTTAATTACCAGCTTAGATCTGGTATCGCTGCCACCATCCCCTAAGCACTACTTTTTTTCCCTGGGTAGTTTTGAGGGACTTCACCAATTCCCTGGTGAACGCAGATCCAAACCCCTTGGATCTTAAAACAAGGAAAAATCAATCAGGTATTAAGAAAAAGGCTTTTAATTAAAGAAAAGAAAGGTAAAAGAAAACCCTCTGGGAGAGATTAGCATGCCAGCTACTCTCTCAGACAACAGATTCAAAACACAGAGGATGTTCCCCTGGGAACAAATTTAGTTACACAAAATAATACCCAAATACCCAATTTGATTTTACCTCTAATTGCATAAAAGACAGGTTACAAAGAAATAAACATAAACCTATTTATTCCTTTCTAAAACTTACTACTCTGATAAGAGGCTGGTTCCTTGATCTTTTTCATTCCGGCTGAAACTGAAAACTGACTAAACAAAGGAAAAACTTCCCTCCTTCCTTTTGAAACATCTTGTTCCCCCATTGGTTCCTCTGGTCAGGTGTCAGCTAGGCTAGGTGAACTTTTTAACCCTTTACAGGTAAAAAAGGCATTAACCCTTAACCATCTGTTTATGACAATGGTATTTTCCTGTACAGCCTGCTCATCATCCTCTTCACTTGCAGGATCATCGACCAAAAGAGCTTTTTCAAAGGAAAGAATGATCTTCTTCAAGGGGAGTAATAGTATCTCTATAAGCAATAGAGGACAGTACCCTAACCTGTTTATAACACAGTTTGGTCCTACTCCATACAGGCAAGACCAAATCACATTATACCATGGATGGAAAAGGTGTTTAAACATGGTGGATTTTATAGAGTAGACATGACCAAAATAGAAATGTGCACAGTGTTTTGTGAGGGCATCAACTAATCTCTGAGATCACATGGGACATAGTGTATTGAACTACACGGAAAATTATTTAAGTTCTTGCATTTCAAGAAAAGAAGAGATGGGCAAAAATCTCTTAGGCCTGATTCTCCTCTCAGTTACGCCACTATGTATCAGGAGTATCATGTGTTGATTTACACTGGTTTAAAACAGGTATAAGTGAGGCCTTATTTACACTTTACATTATTTTCCCCTGTTGTTACTAGCAGTTCAGTTCTACCAATGGTGGTCACTACTATGGCTGTCAGCATTGTTATCTTTTATTTGTAGCTCTGAGCCGGGCTACATGACAACCATGTTAAAATTAACAGTGGCTGCAGAACCTGATCTATGCTAGGGCTGCCAATATTGCTAACACCAGACCAGCTGACCCAGTTATAGCAACAGTGGGAAATTGTTACATAAAATCCCTAGCATAGACAGTCTGAGAGGAGAACCAGGCTAACCTGTGGGCAGAGACTTAACTGGTTTATTATACCTATGTCTCAATGTCTCTGCTAGGAGATGTGATTTGGTGCCTGAAATACTGTCCCAACAAACCTAATACACTCACCCTGGGAAAAACTTCAGTGAGACAACTGGCAGCTGTATCTCCAGTTGGGATCAGTTTTCCTGCCTAAACAATGAAAACAAAAAATAATGCAGAGACCACAGAACATACCAGTAGTAGGGACTGGCCAGCAGGATCAGCATTTTAAACCTTGCAGGGAATTTTGCCTGGTCCTGCCCTAGCAACATTATGACAAAACCGTATTTGAATAGAGGGGAAAAAATAGAAATAAAATGAATATACAAACCCAGCGACTCTGCCCTAGGAACTATCACTCGCTGGGAGTCCCTCTCACAGACCCCCGAGTCCCCAAAATGTGAGCAGAGCTCTGGCTCGAGGGACACCCTGAGAACCCCGAGGTGCTGGAGCGTGGGAGGAAGGGGGGTTATAGATTAACTACGGGGGGGCGGGGTGGAGAAGGAGACAGACAGGGACAGAAGGACGGACACAGACAGAGGGCCCACAGGCAGAGGAACACATGGAGAGAGAAACAGACAGACACGGGAGAGAGACACAGACAGACACATGGACACAGACAGACAACCGGACACGGGGGACACACGGACGCACAGGGACACACACGGACCGACACACGGACGCAGACACACGGACGCAGACACACTCACTGTTGGCAGCTCGGGAAACCTGTCAAAGAACCGCCCCCGGTACACCGGCCGCAGCTCCCCGACCATGGCGGCGCCGGGCCGGGCAGGCTGAGAGGCGGCGGCCGCCCCGGCGAGATGTTTACTCCGGTTACCTGGTAACGCGCTCGGCCCAGCATCGACCCCTGCAGGCTGCGGGCGGGGACCATCCCCCAGTGCCCGGACTGAGTCCAGCACCACTGCCCCCTTCGGCACCGCCCCCGCTCCCCCAGCACTGCCCACTTCGGCACTGCCCCCCCCATGGCATTTCCAAATCATCTGTGCAAACACCTTAGAAGAGGACGGCTCTAATGTGAGCTGTTAAACTATTAGTCTAATATTTTTTCTTGGTATAGAAAGGTTTCAGTAAGGACGAGGAAGCATTTATTTACAGAAAATATGTCATCATCGTTTTTTTTGTTTACGTGTACATATTTCTTACTCTTCCTTTTTTATTTTGCCAATGATGCTAGAAATAGTAATAAACCTTTCTTTTTAATTAGTCCTCCAAACCTTGTGACTTTTATTATGATTATAAGGCATAATAACCGGAGAGGGATCTAGTTTCTATCTCTCCCTGATAACACTTCTGTTGCATCTAATGTAAAGAGAACAGGGAAACAATCCAATGCCCTGAGTAACTTCGACAAACTACGGATTTGGTGGCAACATAAACAAATTTGAAATGACGTTCTACACTTAATGGCAAGTATTTGTTGAGTCAAATTAATTTCAACGGGAGTTTGTCTCCTGCAGTAGAAAATTGGAACATATTTCATTTCAGGGCGGGAAATAGACGTTCTTTGTTACAGCAGGGTCTTTATAGCTAAAACTGCCCTTAGCAAGTGTTTGGCATTTGATGTTACCACTGTCATTAAATCCCCAATCCCACAGTTTGACGCCTCTTACAAGGGCTAAAATCAAGGAAGTGAAACTGCCTAAAATCTTGCCTTTCACTTCCCTGATCCAGCATGACTGCTGAGTTTTACAGCTCAGCTCTCACTCTGAGTGTGGTGTTAGGGTAGATGTGTTTCAAGCACTTGTTGAGTAAAACCTTCAGGAAGCTTTAAACATTTGCAGAGGGTTTATTTTAAATAGTAGCCTCTTGGGAGCTAGAGTGGGTAAATTAGTAATTTGTGTAGAAGGTGATACTCTTGGGGGAGGAAATTTTGTGTTCTTACACAATGGCTCAGGGGTTTATTATTGTTGATTATTGTTTTATTATTTATTCAGTATCATTCAGATAGAAATGTTGCTTCCTAAGCAAAACAAAAACTGCATGTTGTGAAGTAGCTGAACTCATTGCCTTCAGCAAAGAGTTTACAGAGAAGAAAGAAAAAATGGAGAGAGAAAAAGGAGACAAATGAAAGAAGTGAAAACGAAATAAAGAAGAAAAAACTTACAGGATAATGAAAAGTGCAAAAGGCTCAATCCAACCTTCATGGAAGACAATGAAAGTCTACCCATTAACTACAATGGAAGTTGGATCAGACCCTAAGGGGAAAAAATTGGCAATGCAAACTTTAAACTCTTGGAGGAAAATTTTAAATCAGGGGCTCTCAAACTGGGTGTCATGGGGTTATTACATGGGGGGTTGCAAGCTGTCAGCCTCCCCACAAAACCCACTTTGCCTCCAGGATTTATAATGGTGTTAAAAATATTTTAAAGGGTTTTTTTAGTTTATAACAGGGGGTTGCACTCAGAGGCTTGCTATGTGAAAAGCGTCACCAGTACAAAAGTTTGAGAACCACCGTTTTAAATAAATAGAAAGTGCACTGGGTGAAATCCTGACCATGATGACATCAACGGGAGTTTTGCCACTAACTTGGATTAGGTCAGGATTTCACCCACTGAATTTAGTTATGGGATCTGGCCCAGGTTTGTGGTGTTCAGAAATATTATCATCTCATAGCAGAGCATTGACCTATATGAAATAAACTGGTGATCTCAGACCACTGCGTAGTGGATAAATGTTCAGACTACAACATAAGAACCACTATCACAACTGGCATTCTTGCTAGCAGGTTCAACGATGAGGCCACCTACTGGGATTTGAACCTGAGACTACTTGCACATAAAGCAGAACATGTTCCACTGCTCAAGAAACCACATAAAGAATGGGCATGGACAATGAACTACTCCTTTATTCATTGAAGTGATTCAAATAGACTACTGATAAAAACGTTAAATAGTATAGGGCCAAGAACTGATCCCTGTGGGACTCCACTAGAAAAACATCCATTCTATTCCTTATTTATAGTTACATTTTGAGACCTATCAGGTTAGCCAGTTTTTAATCTATTTAATGTGCACCATGTTGATTTTGTATCCTAGTTTCTCAATCAAAAGTATATGGCATACAGAAGTCTAAGTATATTACATCAACTCTATAACTTTTATCAACCACACTTTGTAATTAAAAAAAATCAAATTAGTTTGACAAGATCTAGTTCCATAAATGCAGGTTGATTAGCATTACTACTGTTCTCCTTTAATTCTTTAATAATCAAGGCCAGTATCAACTGTCCCATTATTTTGCCTGAGATCAGCATCAGGCTGACAGGCCCATAGTTACCCATGTTTTCCTGCTTACCCTTGTGAAATATTAGCACAAGATTAGCTGTCTTTCAGTCCTCTGGAACTTTCCCAGTGCTCCAATGCTTATTGAAAATCAACCTTAATAGTCCAGAGAACTCCTCAGACTGCTCTTTTTTAGAACTCTTGGATGCAAGTTATCCAGACCTGGGGACTTAAAAAATGTGCAATGTTATTAGCTGCTGGTTAACATCCTCTTTAGTTGCTGTTGGAAGGGGAAGTATTTCATCATCAGTCATCATCATCATATGACATGAATACATCTTTTGGCTTTTTTCCAAATGCAGAACAGAAATATTTATTGAACCCCTTTGCATTATCATTGACATTTTTATCATTTCCATTTAGCAAGGGACCAATACCATTATTACAATTCCTTGTGTTCTTAATATACTTAAAAAAACCCAAAAACCTCCTCCTTATTGTCCTTAACTCTCTTGGCCATAGAGTCCTCCTTATGTCCTTTTGCTTCCCTTATAAATTTTCTATAATTCCTAGCTTCCTTTTTCCCATCTGTGTGTGTATATTATAAAATAGCTACTTTCACTATACATAAAATAGCTACTTTCACTTCTCTTGTAAGACAGGTTGTTTTTTAACTAGAGTAGATTTGTTTCTGGATTGTGGCTTTTTGCGCATGTAGTAAAATGTTCATAATCATTATGCAATTACCATTCACATTTTTCTATTTAAATTCTTTCTCCCACCTGATTTGGCTCACAATTGTTTTCAGCTTTGTGAAATTTTGTCTTTTAAAACACCTATATATGTTAATAGTTTGGACTTTATTTTGTTGGTACATAAATGTAATTGAGCCATGATCACTTTGAAATAAACAGTCACATCATAAAGTGTTGTGCTTAACATGATTATTTCTTGAAAACATATTTTAAATTGATTTTGTGACTCTTATATATAAGCACCAAATAATGGATGCTTTTTAAAATAGAAAAATAACCTGGTCACTCTCTACCATACCTTCCAAAACTAGGAAACTGAAATGCCTGTTTCCTCACTGCTGATGGATCCCCCTCATTCCAAACCAGAAATGTCCTGTTTTCAAAACAAACAAACAAACAAACCATCGACTACATTTATTTTATAAATTTATTTTTATTAATGATGAGCCCAATAATACACCTCCTACTTTATGTGAACATGGGCAGTTGTGGCTGTCGTGACTTAAAGTATCATCTTCTCTGTGGGTTTCTTTGGATTTAATCCTCTTCCAATGTCACTTTCTCTGTTGCAGTAGCTATGGTCTCCATGTCGCTGCATGGATATGGCACCCACACCACATTACTTGAAGTCTTTGGTAAGAAATTCCCCAAAAAGCCTCAGAGTAGGCAGACCAGAGCTGTGTCTAGGGCTGCCAGGTGTCCAGTTTTCGATCAGAACGCCCAGCCAAAAAGGGACCCTGGCAGCTCCGGTCAGCACTGCCGACCAGGCCATTAAAAGTCTGGTCGGTGGTGCTACTGGGCTAAGGCATTTTGTGCATTAGAAAGTTGGGGACCCTAGCTGTGTCTGCAATCAGCAAGTTTCTAGTTAAAACAAGTGTAAGAGGAGTCAGGATGAGCTCTACCCTGATATCTAGTGGTGAATTGTGGCGAATTGTCCAAAACAACTTCAGGGACTGGTCTTGTTTGCATAGGCACACCCACCCTGACTAGCATGAGCCCACAGCTGCCCAAATGGTCACTTTGGCTGCTGTGAGATCCCCAGTTTCTCTGTTATTGGGGCAGGAAGAATAAAGTGTTGTTAATCTGATTATGTGAATCAAGGCCAGTGGAACTGTTTTAAGACAGATGGACTCACCATCAAGTAAAGAGCACTTGCTAGACAAGGGATATGGGTTTCGAAATCCCGTGACATGAGAGAGGCTGGGGGGTAGGTATTTGTACTGGGTGTTGTGCTCCTTTTGGAGGGCTGGAGCCACTATTTCCACTGTCTGCTGTTGAATAGCAGAGCTGAATTTGATTTCATTAAGAGTCTAATTACAAGCTGCTGTGCTGAATTCACTTTGGGCCTATGGTGCACTATTACTAGGGCTCCCTTACTACAAGCTGAAATCACTAAAAAGCTAAAATTACTAAGAGCAGAAATCATTGAGTGCTGTGTTAACTAGTGGCGGAACCTGAAGATATATTGCTAAGCCGCTGGCAGCGGAGCAGTTTGCGAGATGGTTGGAATGGCCCATGAGACCGTGACTGGAGTGAAGCAGAGGTGAGGAGTTTGCGGAATGCTTGGAGCAGCCCACAGGATGGCTGGTGGAGTGGAGCAGAGCAGTTTGTGGGATTGCTGGAGTGGCTCATGGGATGACTGGTGGAGTGGAGCAGCTCGCAGTTAAGGCTGCAGCAGAACCCCACAGAGAGGCGGGGCAGTTGGCCTCGGACCATGTAAGGTGCCCCTTAACACCCAGTGCACCCCCTTTTTCCACCCAGGCTGGTGGGGGTGGTAAAACTGCAGATAAACTTTTGAAATCTAGGGCTGCACTGACCAGGGACAGAGACTTTTGGGTGATTTTTGGGTTGCTGGACTCAAGAGACTTTTGGGGTATTGGCCTTTTGGGTCTTTGGGTGATCTTTTGGGTTGCTGGACTTAAGACCCTGAGAGGAAAAGGATACTGCCAAACTTACTTGGGGGTGGGTCTTTTGCTCATGGTTTCTGTTATGAATCCTGTTTGTGGTGTTTCCCCAATATAATGCCACATTGTTTCCCTCCTTTATTAAAAGGATTTGCTACACTAAGACTCCGTGCTTGCGAGAGGGGAAGTATTGCCTCTTAGAAGCGGGGTGGTATGTAATTGTCCCAGGTCACTGGATGGGGGCTCAAGCTGATTTTGCATTGCATCATTGAAACGGAACTTCTAGACACTGAAGTGTTGCCAGCTTTGGTGATTGGATCACACATCC
Organism: Gopherus evgoodei; assembly: GCF_007399415.2. Lineage (NCBI taxonomy): Eukaryota > Metazoa > Chordata > Testudines > Testudinidae > Gopherus > Gopherus evgoodei. The sequence continues at coordinate 68,757,462 of NC_044323.1, forward strand.
TATGACATTTAAAGATTTCCATAAAGCTCCAGCTCCTGGACTCAGGATTATGGAGAATGTCCACTGTCACATCACATTTTGTTTTGAAGATACATTTCTAGCCCTCATGAGTTTGGAGAAAACTTGAAAACATGACCCTTACAGATGCTAAAACCCAGGCGGTGAATGAAAGCAACCTAAAATCTATTGGTTTGTTGGCTTAAATATTGTGACTTTTTTTAATCTAGTGATTTTCACGGATAATGGGAATGTCCATTCAAGGTTTTCGAGTGTTGAGGGTGGCAATACCTGTGGCTGCCTTTCAGATGCTGCCCCCTAGACTGCAGCTCACCAGCCTACGACAGGTCAGGGTCACTTAACCCTCTCAGCAGGCAGGAAAGCACCCCAGTCAAAATCACAACGGTGGCCCTTTAAGAGGCCTTGGGCGTAGTCGGGGTGGATCGCCCGCATCACTCCAGAAAGCGAGGCTGTAGTAGGTCATGTGAGTGTTTAGCAGCGACCGCCATGCCAATTACCGAGGCGGAAGCGGCTACAGCATAAGGGTCACCAAACAAAAAGCTCCTCGCGCCCTCTATGTATCCCATAATCCTTTGCACTTTGTGCCGTAAGTGGCTTCTTCCACTGGGGCTGCTGGGCTGTCCCTGGGTTGCCTCGGTCACAGTGTCGGGAGGGGGAACCATGTGAGGTGCCACCACCAACACAGCTCCGGGCCGCTCCCGGAACTGAATGGAAGATGGGGGCCGTGACGTGGCGCAGGCGGCGGAAGTGCGTGTGTGTGTTTTGGTCCGGCCGGAGGAGGCGGAAGTTGGCGGCGGCCTGGGTGAGATACGAGAGCCCCCGCCCCTCACCCCTGCACCCGGCGGAGAAGCCACCTCCCCTCACAGCCGCGGGAGCTAGAGAAGCCTCTGCGCCTCCCGCACCGCCAGGTGAGGAGACAGCGACGGGTGGCACTGGCCGAGCCCCGCCAGCGGGGGGCAGGGGGGTTATAGAGCCGCCCCGGGGAACCCTCACCCGAAAGTGGCTGCTCCTGGTGCCGCCGGGCCCTGGCGCCGAACCCTGGGGCGGGGACCGTGGAGCGGCTGGTCTGTGTCTCCCCCGCCTCAAAATGGCGCCCCCGAGTCTCCCACTTCCCCATATTCTGGCTGTGGCTGCAGGGGGATGGAAGGAGGCGGGGGCGGGTCCGTCTCCCCGCGCTCCCTCGCTTTGCTCCCCTGTGTGGGGAGAGGCTGTTCCCCATCCTGCTGTGTGACGCGGCCCGCGGGGGTGCTGCGTCCCCTTCCCCCACAGCTGCTGTTGGGACAGCGAGGGTGCGCTGGAGGGGCGTGGGAACTGGGAAGGGAAACCATCAGAACAGAGCGCACAGCCCTTCCCCTGTAGTGGTCGAGGTGAAAGGACGGAGAGGGGATGTCGTTACACGCTTAACAGTGTGCACATAGCACCTTGGGTTGATGTTCTAAAATAGCCCGTCTTCAGGAGGGGAAGCAGACTGGTAAAAAGTTAACATGAAACTTCCGTACGAGAAGGCTAGGCCTAGGAGAGAGAGTTAAAACACACAGCCAGGTTCTGCCATGGTCATCTTGTGCTCTCTCTTCCCTCTGAAAATCTGGACGGAGGAGAGATTGAACGATCACTCGATTAAAATTTAACTATGCCCTCCCAAGTGACAGTTGAAGCAGCTCAGAAACATCTTAAACTGGGGGCCCTTTCAGATTTAATGGGTGGGGATAGATGAGCCTTCAAGGAGATTAACAAATGTTTGAATTGCTTATGTTGTAAATCTCTTGAGTAATGAGTCCCCTTTCTGGATAACTCAAATTTGTTGTTGTGGAATTAAATGATTGGAGATTTTGGTAATAGGTGACCCTTTACCTACATTGGTGCATCAACCACACAGGAAATTGATATAAAAACAGTCAGTAAGTCACATACATCATACATATGTAGTCACACAATGCTTATTATCTTTAATTGAAAGGATGTAAATTTCATAGACTATCTGGGTGATTTTCTTGGTTGGTATGTTTTCTCAATACTTTTCAATATAAATTGGTTGATGTATGATGTGGAAAACTAACAAATACTGCGGTGAGGAAATTACATATTAATGTATACTAATTCTATGAAAGTTGCTAAGATTTTTATTTAAGATGGATAGGAACAATAAGAAAATAAAGCTGGCAACAATACCTAAAATGGTGGGTTGTTAAAAATATTAACAAAACCGTGTATAATAGCTTTGCAAACCAGAATTAAAGAAGGTGATGGTCATTATCTCAAGGGGTCTATACTCGTATTGTAAATAATGTCGTGTTAAGTTATGAGCATTCAGTGAGATGTAGTTATTCAATTTTGAACTCTAACTCGCTAATACAGATAAACCATGATCATCTAAATTTAAGATTATCTGCATTTTGTCCCCAAATCCATAATTTGTCTAGAAGCATCTTTCTTTATCCAAAATGCTGATTAACCATAAATGTGGTGATCTTTGTGATGTCTGGCTTATCGGTATTGATCCATAACTAATTTTTAAAGAACCATGTAATTTATATAATTAAAAATTTGTGTAATATGAAATATCAGAATATTGTATATGTAAAATGAGAACATTTTAAATCCATTTTGGATCTACCCCAATTTACATAAATGTGTCCCACTACTGTACTAGAGGTGGGAGTGTTAGTGTTCTTAATCTCCTTACTGCTTTGTGTTTACTACTTTAGATTGTCAGTGTTACTTTGATACATGATCTTTTGTTTTGATTGTACTTTTTAGAATCCTATTTAGGTCCTATTCTTGCCAACATTTTACCTATGCTGGTGAGTAGTCCTGGAGAATTTAGACTGCAGGCAAGCATGAAATTAAAGATAAGTGTAAGTGTTGGCAAGACTGATTTAAATGGAATTCTCAAGTACAAGAGAGTGGCTGTAACATCCTTTTAAGACTTTTTAGAAAACTTTTTTCATGTGAAATTGTTATAGTAATTGGTGTCAGTACACATTGTTTAAACAATTATCAGAAGCCTTATTCATGTAATGGACTAACGACTCAATATTTATAATATAAGATAAAGCAGCACATGTGTTTATAGACTGTTTTGGTATTTAAGGAGTATGAGAGAGCAAACTAAAACCAGGAGTTGGCAAATTACCTGATCAGATATATATTAGGAAAGGACGTCTGTAAATCTCATCTTTGTTCCTCTGCTGACATACTGACCTGGAGCTGCTATGGCTTAGTGTGTCCTGAAAAAAATCAGACGCTAGAGATGGAAAAGACCTATTAAAGCATCATGTGTACCTACTATAATTCATGATGGCTCTTTCACAGTATTTTCTCACTGCCTTTTTCTTAAACTGTTGGAGTAAGAAAATACAAGGTGCTTCATAACCTTTCCCAGGTGGATAACTATATTGTGGGTAAAATGGAGGAACTAAAGAAAATGTTTAGGAAACATTTACTTTCTCTTCTTGTATAGCTCATGTATTTTTTTATTTAAAAGCTTGATTTGAGGTCAAAACATTAAACTTGAGTTTCAGTGTAGACCAAATTTTACAACTCCTTTATGATCATCCTCAAAAATCAAGTATCTGATGGTTAAGTTGAAACAAGATTTGTGAATTTCCAATTCTCCAACTAGCTTTACTTCACGTATTTGCTATCGTAAAATGCACCTGCACAATGAAAAGCTTACTCAGAAAACAAATAAATAGCTGACTTTTTTTTTTTAACCGTGTATTTATTTGTATTGCTTTTTTGCCTAGGAGCTGTACATCATGTTAACCAATCTGGGACATCATTACCAAGACTGCAGGGTTAGGAATAGCTACAGCTGCTAAAATGAGTGTCTGGAATTGATGGGAAATCATCCTGTAAATATTTGAATTTATTCTGTGTATACTTAAATATGGGTTCTTGCCTCTTCCTGTTATCTTCTTCTATCACACTTTTTCTGATTCCCAAAACTAGTATTTGTATATATGAATTAAGAAAGTGGTGTACAAATGTGGCTTGAATCTCGGGAGAGATCTTGTGGACATTTTTTAAATCCCTGTTCGGTGCTGATATTTAAATATAGCTCTTTAAAGAGATTTGTTGGTGTTTTTCGTTGAGCATATCAGGGAGTTTGATTTTTTTTAACCAATCTGAAAAATATTAATAGTTTGTAATTGAGTTTGAAAGTGAGTCTATGAAAAGAATACTGAGTATTTGAACCATCTACTAGAAGAAATGAGAAAATACAAAACTTTATGCTTGACCCTTCTGCTTCAGAAAATGTGAGGGTTTCTACCTATGCTTAGGGAGAGTGGTGATGCTGCTGCTCTGCAACCTGAAAAACAACCAGATATGCATTAAAATGTCTGGCTTTTCAGGCTGAAAGAAGCCTTACAGTCCCCATGGGTTGGTAATAAGTGAGTGGCATGGTTGTAGTGGGTTTTCTGATGTGACATTATTAAATGTGTTTGGCATAAGCTGGCAGCTTGGGGAAGTTTTCTTTCTGTCTGCTGGGAAATAATTACTAAATGCTAGAAATATGACGAATGTAACAGCTGAAACCCAATCTGCAATATTTAGAAAACATCTCTGTTACAGAGATAATTAGGACAAGCCTCCAAGACTACAGAAACACCTCACGTTGCCAGATATTTTCTTTCAGGATCTCTGAAGACTTGTTTTGAAGTTGCAGGGGTTCCCCATGACTTGTTGTAGCATTTTGAGTCTCCTTCAAAGACATTTATTTGGTGATCCATCTAGCTGACAAAATATTTTTCTCCTATATGAGTGCCTTCCATCCATAGTGTCTGAGCACATTGGGGGGTGGTCTGTCATGAATGAGGGCCGCAAAAACCTATTGATTTTAAAATACTTCCAACAGTTCTGCATTTTTTTTTTATAGCGTGGACATTCTTCCCAACTCTGATCTGGGCTATTGTCTTGTTAGCCTGTTTCAACTAGTACTGAAAAACTGTTGGGAGTCTGACAGGAGCTCTGTAAAGAGCAATTATATGTGTAAATGGCCAGTTTGAGTGAAGTAATTAAAGGTAGAATAACATCTGAAGCCTTGCCACACCTACCGTTGTGGATCACATCCTTTTCCTGCTACCCAGGATGTAGCAGAGGGATAGTGAGCAAGTCCTGAGTGATGAAGTAAAGAATGTGGAATAGTTCCATTGAATAGCAGACTTCCTTTCTGGGATTTTGAGCAAATAACTTGGTCCTGAAGAGGAACCTCATGCATATGGTACAGGATTTGGCCTTTACTTGAGCCTAAAATAATGCTACAGATTGCAGAATAACTGGCAGAATTGAGATGTACCATGTGTGTCTCAGAAGTTTAAAAAAAATAAATAAAAATTGTACACTGACTGCCTGACATACTTACTGAATCATAGAATATCAAGGTTGGAAGGGATCCCAGGAAGTCATCTAGTCCAAACCCCTGCTCAAAGCAGGACCAGTCCCCAACTAAATCCCCAAATGGCCCCCCTCAAGGATTGAGCTCACAACCCTGGATTTAGCAGGCCAATACTCGAACCACTGAGCTGCCCCTCCCCCTGTAAACTAGAGTAGTATATTCAAAAGAGAGGTCTTAAAAACTTACTATTTCAATTATTTAAACTTTTCTAAATCAGGAGTAAGAAGCCGATATCTGACGCTTTTTAACTTAAGATCAGAAATTAAGATCATATGTATGCTGATCCCACCCTGTGATTTAACTTGTTTCATAGATAACTTGTCACTTTTTTGCAATATAACTAGGGAGTGATTAAATATGTTAAGTTCATCCATTGTTATGAGTTGCTTTGCAGTCTGTCCAGATACATTACTTGTACATCATTCTGTTGAAACAAAGCAATAGCGATCTATAGCTGATACACAATTCATTTACAATTTTTTTAATTGACTTTGAATTTCTTTAATTGAAGAAGAATCCCTAAATTGCTTTTAAATTACTAGATCCATTTCTATATCATAAGTAAGACCAAAAGTGCATTTTAGGCTAACAGAACAGCTCCTTTTCAGGAGGATTCACTCAGATTAATAACGTGATGCAGCATTTTTGATCTGAATGTGTGTTTAATTGTGGTATGCAGTTTATAGTGGTTCTGATATTACTGTGATAGCTTTTTTTATGTGTTTTGCCTAGTGGCGGAAATTGCGTTTCAGTGTGGGTAGGTTCTTTCCCTCCCGAGTTGTTTGTAAGTAGACCTCTACCCTGATATAACACGAATTTGGATATAACATGGTAAAGTAGCGCTCTGGGGGAGCAGGGCTGCGCACTCCAGCAGATCAAAGCAAGATCAATATAGCGCAGTTTCACCTATAACACAGTACGATTTTTTGGCTCCCAAGGACAGCTTTATATCGGGATAGAGGTGTAGTATGTCTATACAGCTTGCTGGAGCAAGCATCCCAGCCCAAATCAAGAGCTACGGGCTTGTGGGGCTAATGCTTCAAAAATAGCTATGTAGACAATGCACTGAAGTTGTGGCCTAGGCTCTGAAGCCCACTCATTTTTGTAGGCTTCAAAGCCTGTGCTCTAGCCTGAGCCACAACTTTAAAAATAGTTGTTTAGACAGCACTTTGGAGTGCTAGCACAAACCCCACTAACATGAGTCTATTGACCTGCAGTGGGAGGCTCACTTCTGCAGGATGCGTAGACATACCTTGTAAGAACACAAGAGGCAATATATGTAATTCTGGGTGGATTATGGTATCATAATTTGAAACCTTTTTTGATTCATCATGTGTGACTATGAGTAAGGCTGCCTGTCTGTCGTGGAAGCCCTTGGGCCAGTACCAGCAGCTTGGGTGTGTGGGAAAGGGTTGGGGTACAGGGTGGTGTTTGTCTGGGGGGGGGTCTTTCTAGCCTCCACCAACATGTCCCTTCATCTCCTAGGGGGAGGGGTCAGGGGGCTCTGTGCACCGCTCCTGAGGCTCCCATTGGCTGCGATTCCCAGCCAAGGGGAGCTGCGGAGCCGGCATTTGTGGCTGGAGCAGCACACAAAGCCCCCCGGCTGCCCCTCTTCCTAGGAGCTGCAGGGATATGCTGGTCTGAGCTGGGTAGGGAGCCTGCCAGCTCCTCCAACCTTGCCCCCGTCCAGCACCCACGGCACCTCTGGACCACAGCCCACCACCCAAGTTTTAATTGGGGTATATAATAAAAGTCATGGACAGGTAATGGGTCGTGAATTTTTGTTTACCGCCTGTGACCTGTCCATGACTTTTACTAAAAATACCTGTGACTAAAACGTATCCTTAACTATGAGAATTGACAGAATATGACAGTTACTACCGTGCAGGCTTGTGTATGAAGAATTGGGATGTTCTGGCGGCAGGATCTTTGGTGTGCTATGTTAAGTAGGTGCAGCCCTCTGGGAGGGGGGCAACATTATGGGAAGTGACAACTTCATTATAAAAGGATTCAGATATTGATCTGTACTACTATATAAAGGACCTGATTTCACATTCTGCTTACAGTCTCACTCCCTGGTCTGGAATCACTGCGGAAGGGATGCTAATGTTCATCAATTGCTGTGTTGGTCAAGATACATTGTTATGGAGTCTTGTGTGGTTTCATGGATATAAGATAGGCGGGAGGGTGAAACTAGTGGTGGATTCAGAAGGCATCTGCCAATAGACTGGGGAAGGGAGATTGTGTTTTAGGTGCTTTTAGCTGCAGTGTGAATTTAAATTCACGAAACAGAAGTTATAGAGTTAGGTGAAGGCTAAACGTGTGTTAGGCATGCCATGGATTGGTAGTGAACTGGACAGCTCAGAAATGGTAATGAATGTAGAACTTGGCCATTGGTTTGAATCTGGACCAGGTTGGTAATGACTGAAAATGTTGCTGGATTCAAATGTACTTGCTTTACTTTAGACTAGGGATTCTCAAACTTCATTGCATCGTGACCCCCTTTTGACAGCAAAAATTCCTACATGACTCTGGGCAAGGAGGCCGAAGCCTGAGGCCCACCACCCCGGGCTGAAACCCTCAGGCTTCGGCGGTGGGGGTCGGGCATTGGCCTCAATCCTGAGCCCAGCAAGTTTAATGCCAGCCTTGGTGACACCATTAAAACAGGGTTTCAACCCACTTTGGGGTCCTTACCCACAGTTTGAGAACCACTTCTTTAGACAAATACAGTCTTATTGTCAGACAGTTCAGTGCTGTTTCTTATTATGTTTCCCGTGCATACACTAAATTATATCTACACTAAAAAATAAATGCATTTTGAACAGGTTAACTAACATGCCCCACAAGCCTGAGTCTGTTGATTCGGGCTGGGATGCTCACTCTGGCAGGCTGTATAGACTTATTACTCACAAACAACTCAGGAGGAAAAGAACCTAGGTAGATATGGCAAGCTGTAATTTTAGGAATTGACAATAAACACAGGAGTACTGTCCTTTACCTGATGAGAGAATGGAGTGGCCAGTATAGACATCTCTCTCCCATGTGGTCTTCTGACATTCATTTTTAGAATGTAATTGGGAAGGGCTAGACCAGGGGTCTGAAACATGCGGCCTGTGGGCCGCACGCAACCGGCAGGGCTCTTGCGTGTGGCCCGCCAAGCTCCCCGTGACACCCCCACCCCTCTGCCTACCCGTGGGATTGCCCCCTGTGGCTTTGCGAGCCCCGTGTCACTGTCTGAAGCAGCTGGCAGCATGTTCTTTCGGGCTGGGGGGGGGAGGAGGAGGAGGAGGCGGCAGAGGGCTCCTGCATTGCCTCCTTCCAGGCACCACCCCCCATGGCTCCCATTGGCTGGGAACAGGGAACTGCGGCCAATTGGAGCTTCATGGGAGGTACCTAGAGGAGCGGCAGGAGCAGCGCACGCACAGAACCCTGAGCCCCTCCCCCTGGGGCTGCAGGGACGTGGTTCCAGCTGCTTCCTGGAACAGAGCAGTGCGTGGCCGGGGGCCAGGGCAGGCAGGCTGGGAGCCTGCCCTGGCCCGGTGCACGCCGCTGCCACCCTAGAGCCGCTCTAGGTAAGCGGCACCGGGCTGGAGCTCACACCCTGAACCCCTCCTGCACGCCAACTCCCTGCCCTGAGGCTCCTGCTGCATCCTGCACCCGTCCTGCACCCCTACCCTGAGCCTCTGCCACATCCCATCCCCAACCCCCTGCCCTGAGCTCCCTGCCACATCCCACACTCCTCCTGCACCCCAACTCCCTGCCCTGAGCCACCTGCTGCACCCCTCACCCTCTTGCACCCTACCCACCACCGCTCTGCCCTGAACCCCCTGCCAAACTCTGCACACCACCTGCACCCCCTGGGGGCAGCGTTGGGGTGGAGACTTCCGGGACGGGGTTGGATCGTGGCGGGGAAGGGGTGGGGCCTAATGGAAGAGGTGGAGTGTGGGCAGGGCCAGAGGCAGCAAGGTGGATGTCTGTGATGCGGCCCTTGGTTCAATACACTAGTCCTTATGTGGCCCTCATGGTCATTTGTGTTTGAGACTCCTGGGCTAGACTTAAGTGTTGCACCACTCTTCCTGCGAGCACTGTTTTCCTGGAAAAATGCTGCTTAATCTAAACTATTAAAGTAGTTAAGAAAAACAGATTTCTGTTCTCAAACTTCCCTATGTTTGTTTGTTAATAAAACTTTGAAAGTGAAACTAGTTATTAAAAAGTCTCTGGAGACTAAAGTGCTCTATCAGGAGATCAAATGAAGCATGGGCAGAGGCTGTGCAAGCTGCCTCACTGCTGAACCAGTGTGTTTTAATTTCTGTCTGAAAACACAGCTTCCAAATTGATTGCAGCTAGTCTAGTCTCTGATCTTTGACCTATCTGTAGATACTACTACCAAAGGGTTCCAGTTGTGGTTTGTGTTATGTGAACACCTGTATGCTACATCCTGGATTGTGACTAACAATTCATTTTACATAAGACATCAGACATTCATCAAATGGTGATGATTTGGGCTTCCTATTGACTTAAAAGTCAAAAGCTCCACCATATCAGATTAGCAGTCCCTTAGCTCCTCCAGACATGTATGTTAAATCAGAGAAGCTGTTCAAATCGGGTCACATTCACTTTTGAATGTATGCTTTTTCTGTTTGAAGAAATTGCAGTTAATATGCATTATAGAGAGAAACTGTAGAAAACTACTGTAAATTGATTAAATTTGAAATGCTGGTGTAATTGAGTTTTCCAGTAATTCTTCATCCTAATTAAGCCCTTCCATTTGTTTTTACTAATTCTGACTTGAGTAGTCAAGAGTTGCTTGGCATCAGCAAAATCATGAGAGGAACTTTTGATTATTAAGATGTTCTTAACATGACAGGAAATGAAATGGAAATATGCAGATCTGGATCTGTTGCATTCTTAGATATTAGCCTGAGATACACATTGTGAACTGAAGTCTCATAGGGAACACAGAAAATGCAGGGTAATAGGTCAGGTGATTAGCATTTTTGGTATCCAGTTTGAGACTTTACAGGGAAAGGGGCCTGATTTCAGAAAACTCTGAGTACCGCTTTGCTGAAAATTGGCATTTTAAGGTTACTCAGGTGTAATATCAATGGCAAAGACTTTCACAATAGTATATAATAACAGTGTCTTAGAGATGTGCTGGTAGAATTCACTGGCTTATTTCACCTAAAACAATGAAGATAACTGTGTTCTCAGAAAGCCTTTAATTGGATGATTACTAGAACTAGTTTCATATAATTATGGTACATTTGCGACTCTAATAGCATATACCTTTTTGATAAACAGGTTGCTACAAGCAGTAAGAACATCTCGGTTCACATCCTGAATTCTTTCCTCTCAAGAATTTGAAACAAAAGACTTCTTTCTAAATTGGACATGGCTAATCGAGGAGCAACAAGACCCAATGGGCCAAATGCTGGGAATAAAATATGCCAGTTCAAACTAGTACTTCTGGGAGAGTCTGCAGTTGGCAAATCAAGTTTGGTGCTTCGTTTTGTAAAAGGCCAGTTTCATGAGTTTCAAGAGAGCACCATTGGAGGTGAGAAAGAGTGTTACATTTTCTCTTGCTTTGTATTGAGTATACACCCTCTTTGCCAATGACTGTCTTCATAAATGTAATGTGATACCCTATGATAAGCCATCTGCAGTAGTGATCAAATCCTGGACCTCTGGATCTTAAACCACGATCCTCTACTGCCTGAGCTAAAAGATTAGTGCTGTTACTTCAAGGCTGTTGCAGACTTGTAAACCTACGTGTGCTGCTTGATGGGGATAGAGTGGCACAATGTAAATTTGGGTAGTCAGTTTTTAAAACTGGAGCTGGTGTCTGGTAAGTCTTTAAGGCAATATATGGCTATTCTAACAATTCACATATTTAATGCATACAGTTAAGCTGCTTAGCAAAAACAACCTTGGTTGCTGAATAGCAAAACATACAACTTTTTGCAAACTTCTCACCACTCAAACAGCCTGGCTTTGATTGTAAAGGAGGACACTTGCTGTATTTGTATTTTTCACTTTTCTTTAGGATTGTATGTGCTTTCTTCTCCATCCCCACCTGACTTCAATCAAAGCTGACTCTTGGGTACTATGTGGGAAAACCAGGATTTTATAATAGTCTGAGTGGATTTTACTTTTCCCCATGAAACAGTTTTTTCTGCACCACCTACAATGAAGCAGCTGCTTATGCTCTCTGAACTGTACTCCTCCTTTGGCTAAATCTGAACAACTTCTTTCAAGACTGAAGTGATTCTCCACAATCACTTATTTGCACATAGACTGATGTAAGCTGTGCCCTCAGATCCATAACATCTCTGTAGTACACCCTGCCCCTGCTGCTCCACTGTGTGAATCTAATCTACATTTTGATGCTTCTATATATGAGTTGGGTTTCACACACACATTAAAGACTGACAGAGCTGACAAAAGTAAGAAAATTCCCAATTAAATCTTACTACATCCGTTTATTGCTCTGTATTTAGTTATTGTAGGTTCTGTGGGTCTGAGACTACTTCTTCTGATCTCTTTAAGAGTCCGACATAAGTGGGTGTCTGTTTTCTGTTCCAGAAGTCCGGTATGTTTTTTTTATTGATGTGTATGTCTGGCATCTAGAATTGCTGATGTGAAAGATGTTGTATATTAAACAATTATCGTAGCTGTTTGCTTTTGATAGTGTAACAAAGGTCCCGAGGACAGTTCTACAGAATCAAATTCCTAGTTCATGTACACAGACACACACACACACCCCTCCACCCCCACCCTGTTACACATGAAGAGTTCAGTGGTCTTTGAATCTTATAGTTGCACTTTTACATTTACCCAGGTTGGTTTTGGTTTTACTCACCGAACAAGAATGAAAGAATACTTGAAAACAGCATTGAAATTAGGAACAAGAAACCACAAGTGCGAATTGAGACATAAACTATACTAAATAGTGGATATTAACATATCCCTCTTTACTGTATTAAGTAGAGGGAGAAAAATATATCCTTTACATAGCCCAGCTGGAAATGTCACTGGATGCAAGTTACAGGATTCAAAATCACATTTTTCTTTGGGAAAAATAGCTTGTTACTGTGTAGTCTTTGTATGTTTAAATTATAGTTTTCTTGTTGTTTGTGTACGGAAAGGCCTTTAAACAAAGGGGAGATTATGTGCACTATGAAGCTGAATAATGGCACTCATAACAGAAAATGCAGTTAGATGGAGTAGGCACATTGACAGTGTAGTGCTGTTGTGTGAAAGACCTACGTTCGAAAATAACCTTAGAGCTTTCTCTCCAGAGTCTACTGTGAGTTAGGAGGAAGTATGACTTCTAAGAATGATGATAATATTTAGATAATTAACATAGTTGTATAAACATTGGACTTATGAGGCAGCACATTTCATTCACCTGGCTACAGAAGATGCAAGAAGCTTGCATTTTCATAATGGCTTTGGGTACATCAACGCCACAATAAAAGATGTGCAGCATGGCCACTATTGGCCTGGATCAGCTGACTTGGGCTGCTGGAGCTTGGGCTGCAGGGCTGTAAAATTGTAGTGTGGGCTCTGGCTACAGCCTGAGCTCTGAGATGCTGCAAGGGGGTGGGTCTTAGAGCCCGGGCTCTAGCCTAACTCCAAATGTCTATGCTGCAGTCTTACAGCTCCACGAGCCAGAGTAGATGCTGAGAGTTTTTTATCATATTGTGGACAAACCCTCAGCAGGCTCTGCATCCATTCTGACCCCAGCAACAAAGCTACTCAGTCAGTTGACTTCAGCTTTACAGCCTTTCATGATGGTGACAAACCTGCTTTTTGGCATACCAGTGTCTTCAGTCGCAATTGAAATTGATGTAGCTCCTCCTGAGAGTGGAAATGATGAAAAGTGATGCTATGGCGGTTCAGAGGTGTTCAGTCATTTACAAAGTGAAAAATTTGTCTAATGCACTTCTTACAAGGGGCTATTTATTTATGAACTGTTCTGTTTGTTTCTAGTTCCCAGGTGCCTAAGACTGAACCACGTTGTATCATACACTGGTTTCAGAATCAGAGCTACAGCTGTTTGCTGGAATGTAGAGAATAGTATAAAACTGTATATAGGAATGAACTAACGATGTATAGTGTGACAGAATATATCATTAATGCATCAGAGTGAAACACTTTTGGAAGACTGAGATCTGATGGTTTGGTGACAACTCCATTTCAGTATTATAAAACTGAAGTTAACTTATTGGATTTTCTTCCTATACCAATTGTCCTTTCATGCCTTAATTACTACAAGGGGACGCAGGTTGTCTTAAGTAATTTCATTTTGTGCTGTTGAAGCAGTATAAGACTGCTCCTAATATCCTCTTCCAACCTATTGTATTTTACCAACTGATGATGAATTCTGCTAAGGAAACTCAGTTGTGGTATAGCTGTGTGTACGTATATGAATGTGTAAAAACATAACTATAGACCTTTGATTTCAGCTTTTTTTTCTTTTTGTAGCTGCTTTTCTAACCCAGACTGTGTGTCTTGATGACACAACAGTAAAATTTGAAATTTGGGATACAGCTGGTCAAGAACGATACCACAGTTTAGCACCAATGTACTACAGAGGAGCACAAGCAGCTATAGTTGTATACGACATTACAAATGAGGTAAGTACGATATATACAGAAGGGGGGAATCTGTGGGCTAATGGATTGAGCATGGGAGTTGAGACCTGATTCCTTTTCCTCATTCTTCCATTAATTGATGTGAATTTGAGAAGGTAATTTAATGTTTTATTTACTATTGCAAGTAACTGAAAACTTCTAACAGAAAAGTTAGCAAAAAACACACTTGTTTTTCTGTTGTACATTTGACAACACTATATCATTTTCACTGGTCTGTAAATGGTGAGTAGGTTACTCCTATTTGTCACTTTCATACCAATAGGAAAACGTGATTTATTTTTTTTTTAAATTTTTTTAACCACAAATTGACAAGAGGACTTGGCAGGTTTAGCACTTAAAACTGCTTTTATCTTTTACTGAAGAAAAGTGAGGCTTTATAATACTCTCCAGACACCCTCTTTAGATATACAATGAGCTTATATCATAATCTCTTTGGCATGGTTACACTGCAGCAGTTATAGGATACACAAAGTGTGTTGTGGCCACCCAGGAGCTAGACCAATCACAAATGGAGGAATTAAAGGAGAATATTTTCCCTTCCACTGAATGTTTAAATAAAAATAATTCAGAATGCTATTACAGCAAAAATTACTCTTCTTTCTAAGTATGGAAGTGTACACCATCACAATAGGTTGGACTATATCGTATGTTCTAATATAACAAAATTCCAAAATACATTAGTAGACTTTTGGTGCCTGTTTCTGCAGTGTGAGGTCAGAGGAAAAGTACTTCACATCACCCAAGAAATGAAGCAGTAGACAACACATTTCACTTTGATTTGGCTTTACCGTTAGAGTATGGCTCCTAATTTTTACATTTCATTAGCTTAAGAATTCTTTAAAAGAGGTTTTCAAATTTTTAAGCAATATATCATTTCACTGTGAAAATTAATAGCTACTAAGAGGATAGAAGAAATTAATGTAGAAGAGTACTCTTTCAGAGATTTTTGATTTTTTTTGTAATTAACTTATAAAAAAAAATTAAAGATAATCATTTGAGTTTTTCTCCTTTCCATTTCCAGGGGCCTCTGATTCCATTTATTCAGAAGCTTTTGGCCTAATGGCCTTGGCTTACTTTCCAACAGAGAGAGCACATTGGAAAATGTAAATGTAATGACTCAGATGTTGCTTGTAGCTATAAATAAGAAAATACCTGAAAAAATTGCAAAAAAATTTAAGATCTAATCCTGAGGTCCTCACTCAGTTTTTATCCAGTCCTTAGGCAAACTACCCATTATCATCAGTGGGATTTTTCTTGATGACAACTGGGAGAAAATGGGTAAGGACTTCAGGACTTGGTCCACTGTAGTTGAGTGGCTTGAGACCTTTTCAGCACTTTTAGGGAAGAGAATAGTTTAAAATTGTCACTCTTTCTCTTCCAGTGCTTGCCTTATTTTCAGTCAATCCAAGAGAGTCATTTTTGTCACTTTTTTATCCATTTAACATAATTGACAAAGGGGATCTTAATTTTTCAGTAATGTGGTCCCAGCTATGCGCTTTTGGGAATTAAAGGGAGGGTTCATTTAAAAAGGCCTAGTCAGCCAGTTGGAATGTAGCTTTGGAGAATGCATACACTGATAGATTTCTTGCTCACAGGACAGATGAGATAAATTTGGGTAATAGGGATAAAAGGACAATAGAACTGAGTTTCTTTATTTTTCAATCATTAACAGGAGTCCTTTGCAAGAGCAAAAAATTGGGTCAAAGAACTTCAGCGGCAAGCAAGTCCTAATATTGTAATAGCTTTAGCAGGAAATAAAGCTGATCTAGCTAATAAAAGAGCTGTGGATTTCCAGGTAAGTCATACGTATTTTTTTATTCACAAGAAATAGTGTGTTTTTGTTGGAATGCTAGTCTGTAACATAAATAGCCTTCTCAGAAGGGATCATACTATTTTCTGATAATTAATCCTTCATTGTAGGATTGCACATGTGATAGAATTCTGTTGATAGTTGCAAACAAAAATTTATAGTATATCTGAAAATATGATATTCTAGTGAGAATTTTTTTGGGGAGAGAAGTATAAATGTGATACGAAGTGACAGCTGTCCAAAAAGAGAGCTTTTTCTAATTAAATTTTACTTTGAGGTACAGCTAACTTCCCCCCCCCCCCAGATATGTCAGGTCTATCAGTAAATTAAATTTGTATTCTGAGAAACTGCTTTTTCCTGTATGCCTCCCTAACAGTTATTAGGGATGACTTCACTAACAATAGTTAATCGATCTTAGGGGTAGGTGTGGTTCTGAACACAGACCATTCTCAGTGAGAGGTTTGGAATTCCCTTGTTGACATTCAGGATATAATGCACTGATCTGGCTACTTTATGGCCTGGTCTGAGCAATGTAAGTTGAGTGAGTTAAGTTTTAGCTGACTTTTTGACTGTGTTCTTGCTGTGTTTTTGTTGTTGTTGTTGTTGTTTTTTTAAACTGATGTACCTGTGCCCAGAGGCTTTTGGTGGCTCACTTAATAAAAAATATCTTAATAAAATCAAATCAAAGTACAGAAAAAGCCCCAAAGCCTATCAGTGGCAAACTGTGATTGTAGGCTTGCTTATGACCCAGTAGAACTCAGGCTTCTATATTTGTTTTCATATTCTGTAATCTTAGGATCATCTTTGGTCATGAACTTTCCTTTTTCTCTAACATTAACTTTGCCTGCAAATGTGTTTTGACTTATCTAGATTATTGCGATGTATGCCAGTACCTTAGTTCCATCTGAGTTCCTTTCCCATGTCTTAATCTCCATATATTGACTCCTTTTGATTCCTTTCTCAGTGGCTTTTAAAGTTTCTGCATGCATTTTTACCTTCCCTGATTTCTCACTCTGTTTCTTGACATTTGCCAATTAACTGTTTAATTGTGTTAACTTTGTAAAGTGTTTAGAAATACTTTTTGTACAAAAGATAGTATGGAGAATGGTGATTTGTTACATGTATACTTGGAATTCGTTGTCCTTAGAATTGCATAGGACAGAATTTAATTGCCAGGTTTTTGGACCAAATATAAATAACTTTTTAACAATCAATAGCACTTCAAAAAAATATGGCTAAAATGGATACATACGTTCCTCGGGGGCTTGACTTTCAGTTTCTATCTTTGCAGCATACCTTAGGGGTCTGTGTACATGGTGTAACTATATTTGGAAGGATAACTTGTATAGATATATCATTGCAAATTTCACTATCTCTGTAATAACTAATGTAGCGTAGCATAGCATATGATTAGCAAATGATGCTGCTTAGTAATGAAAGTGAGGGCATGACTGCAAGCTCTCTAATGTAGCCACTCTAAGCCAATGGGCTAAACCAGGGGTTCTCAAACTGGGGATCAGGACCCCTCAGGGGGTCGCAAGGTTATTACATGGGGAGGGTGTCAAGAGCTGTCAGCCCCCACCCCAAACCCTGCTTTGCCTCCAGCATTTAAAATGGTGTTAAATATATAAGAAGTGTTTTTAATGTATAAGGGGCATTGCACTCAGAGGCTTGCTATGTGAAAGGGGGTCACTAGTACAAAAGTTTGAGAACCACTGGGCTGAACCATCGGCTTAACTACTTCAGCCCCCATGAGTGACAATGGCTACTGGCCGGTAGGTGGTGGCACTAAAGGAGAGACTTTTAGAATAAATTCAGGCTAACAAAAAAATTGTTATTGTTATTGTTATTGTCCTGTCATGTTTTTTATAACAGTGAACGCTTTGAGTGACAAATTTGTTTCGATAATTTGTCTTCAAAGGCAGATAGCTTCAGAGGAGCTCCAAAAATTGCCTCTTTTGCTGTGTGCTATTGAACCACATGTGGGCTGCTAGGAAAACTCAGCTGTCAGCTTAGAACTTAGCTTTCGGAGGTCAATATTAGTTGCAGGCCCCACCTTTTGGAACTTGTTCTCCCTTACTATTAGACCAGAGTTTCAGATCAAGGAATTTATTTTAATTTTTTAAATTTGTTTAGGCTTTTGTTTATGGATATTTTAGGCCAACCAAAAAGTGTAGGAATTTCCTAAGATTTGATTTCTGTACGGTTTTTAATTACTGTCGGAGACCTATGTAGACGTTTATTACAGATGCTGTATAACACCTAGAACATCAGGCTGATGAAGTTTCAGTGAGCATTCTTTCATACAGATTACATGATATGTATTTTACCACTACTAACCAATGGACTTAAGTACTAAGTTGCATAATTAAAAACTAAAATTCTTATTATAATATGTAACTTATAGGAAGCGCAGTCTTATGCAGATGACAACAGTTTATTGTTTATGGAGACATCGGCTAAAACATCAATGAATGTAAATGAAATATTCATGGCAATTGGTAAGTATTTTTAAATAGAAGCTATGTTTTCAGGCAACTGGTTTGTATGTAGTCCTTTTCTGAAGTTCGTTCTATCCTAGCCTCTGAGTGGAATATTACCCAACTTTTCTCTCCTTCTTAATTGGATTTCCCTCTCTGTGGCAGTCTTCAGAAAAGATGCTAGAGAAGGAGTCCTTTTTAAGGTTCTAAACATCAATCACTTAAGAACAGTCTGGCTCCAGCCTCATCGCATGTACCAAGCATATCCCCTCATACCATCCGAGAACAAGAATCCTTGCATCACTTCTGAACCCAAAACTTCTGTTTAGCAAGTTCAACTTGCTATCACATTGTAGTTGTTTAGGGTCAATGGTCCATTTTGTCTGAGCTTCTAACAGAATGAGCAAAGAGACACACTTCACTATATATCAAAATATATTTATCTTGTGATGCAGGTAAGTAGGAAATGTTTGACTTGCAAAAATTTTGCTTTTAGGAAAAGGCTTGGAATTCTTCTTTTAAAACAATCTAAAGGTGTGCAAGTGAAAAGGATATTGATACTCTATACCAGTGGTTCTCAAAGTCGGTCCGCTGCTTGTTCAGGGACTGCCCCTGGTGGGCCTGGCCGGTTTGTTTACCTGCCGTGTCTGCAGGTTCGGCCGATTGCAGCTCCCACTGGCCACGATTCGCCGTTCCAGGCCAGTGTGGGCTGCGGGAAGTGGAATGGGCAAAGGGATATGCTGACCGCTGCTCCCGCAGCCCCCATTGGCCATGGTTTGCCGCTCCAGGCCAATCTGCGGATGCAGCAGGTAAACAAACCAGCCCAGCCTGCCAGGGGCTTTCTCTGAACAAGTGGCAGACGGGCTTTGAAAACTGCTCTGTACGATTCTACACTCTTTGAGGCCGGAGTTGTGCCGTGTTCATGTAGGGTCTAGAACTTCTTGTAGGCTTTACCAGAGATAAATATGATTATAATTGATGTTGAAAAATGATTTTTTTTTAAAGGAGCATGGGGAGCAATGTTTTTATAAATACTGAGCTGAAATGTGTAGAACGTTTCAATTTTGTGAACACTTTTCATGGAGACTCTAAATCAGGTTCTTACAACAAAATTTTTGGTGGCCTCAAAGTGCAGCCACCAGCTCTTGCTGGTGGCTGCTCTGACAATTTTTGCTAAAATACTTCATTAACTTTAGGAAAAACAAATAAATAGAAATATTTTAACTTTAGGAAAAACAGATTACAATTTGTTTTTATTTATGTAAGGTTTTTTTGCTTTGCAGACTCAGTAATAAAAATAGTGTGCAGTTGTCTCTATTCTTTATTGGACCTAAACAGAATAAAAACACAAATAAGGTGTTTTGAATGGTCTTGGTTTTTTTTCTTATTGTTCCTTTTGTTTTTTTTTTTTTTTTTTTTTTTTGGCTAGCTACTAAGTGTGCTGTGAAAAGTGATATTAACACTCAAATACACCTCTATCCCGCTATAACGCGATAGCGGGTAGCCAAAAATCCCTACCGTGTTATAGCTGAAACCCCATTATATCGGGGTAGGGGCGGCAGGGCTCAGGTGGTGATTTAAGGAGCTCTGGGCTCCAGCCACTGCAGGGAGCCCCAGGGCCTTTAAATTGCCGGCGAGCCCCAGTCATGTTAGCCTTTTACATTTTACAGGCATTAAATGTTAGTGCAGTACTAGTTGCATACTCAAAATGTATGTAAAATTATGGACACTGCAAAGTAAGCTCATTAAAATCAGAATTGCAGTGGAGGCCTAATATTGCGGGATGTGCAATTTTCACAATATCACAAATGAAGTAGGGCCTTATTTATAATTTTTTTATCCCTTAAGTATAATTTTGACTGTAAGTGTACTTTGATCTTATGGTCTCTAAAATGAAATAAGTACAGATTATAAACAGAATACAAATTTACTAAAGGTCTGCCGATAGTTGTTTAGCCCAAAAGTATACAGATCCCACATCCTGTGATCATGCTTAAGTTTCATTTTGGGGGGGAGGGGGAGGAAAAATCCCCAAGAGATAAGAGGACTTACCATATTTGTTTTATGAAACTTTCAAACTGCTGAAAACTTTAAAATGAAAATAGTTTTTTGAATTTCATCCATGGAAATAAAACTATTACTACTCATGAGAACTATTGAAGCAGGAAGCAAAGCAAGCATGTCTTCAATATGTGCAAAATGTCCCACTCAGCAATCTAGAGATAATCGCAGGAATAGGTGTAAAACTTGAACAAGAAGTATCAAATGACCACACAGATCGTACGTGTTACATTTTCACCATGATAGGTCCATATAATCTATTTGGCTAAGCGGTATTACACTTCATCATGTAAAATAAATGGAAGCATTGTAATTTCTTAAAACCAAATGTTTCATATTGTGCTCCCTTCTTTGTTCGTATTAAACAAGAGTACACTTGTGATCTAATACATACATTATCCAGGTATAAAAATAAGGAAAATTTAGTAACTATGCTGTGGTGATATTAAAAGATCGCTTAATATGCATCAGTTCAGAATGTTTAAAGGTCTAACAAATATGTAGGGGGAGGAAAAAGTCAGTATCTTTATGATAAATATTTGCGGGAGTCCTGGATTTTGATGTTAAAAAAATGCCAACCTGTATCTCTATGTCCCTATTTAAATTTAAAACCAAATTAACTTTTAATGGAGCACTCTTGAATCCTCATACACTGACTTTCTGCTGTTCCTTTTAACTAGGCCTAGAAACATAATTTATTTATTTTTTTTGGTTTAATATTAAAATCAGTGGTTCTCAAACTTTTGTACTGGTGGACCCCTCCCCTTTATAAATTAAAAACACTTTTTAATATATTTAACACCATTATAAATGCTGGAGACAAAGCAGGGTTTGGAGCGGAAGGTAATAGCTCGCGACCACCCATGTAATAACCTCTTGACCCCCTCAGTTTGTGAACCCGACTTAAATAGTACTTCAATCTTTATTGTACCCCCTGAGTATTTTAGTGAAGTACATAAACTTTATTTAATACAATTTGTGTACAGTTTTCCATAGTACCCGCCACTGTAGTGTCTTGTCAGCTTAATTTATATACTTTCTCTCTCATATGCACACATTCAATCATGAAATTCACCCTGTGCACAGTGCTAGAACAAGGCCTATGCAATAAGACTTAAAGTGATGCATGAGACTCATGATGTCTCCCTATGCAGGGATGCATTTAATCCCACGTGAGAACTATATTTCGGAGCCGCCTCCACAAGAATGAGAAAATGGAAGAACAAAAT
The DNA here is from genome assembly GCF_007399415.2 of Gopherus evgoodei. Taxonomy (NCBI): domain Eukaryota; kingdom Metazoa; phylum Chordata; order Testudines; family Testudinidae; genus Gopherus; species Gopherus evgoodei. The sequence goes on from NC_044323.1 coordinate 68,779,115, forward strand.
AACAGGAGTTAAAATACTTGCCTGACAGAAAAGAGGGAGATGTGGCATGTAGCAGGCATTTGCAAAATGGCCTTTTTAGACCTGTTGCTACTTGACTCTGCTAAATTTAAATGGACATTTCCAGAAATGCTGGAGAAAAAGTTCTCTAAAAGGGCAACGTAGAAAGTTTCATAGGGACCATACAATCACAAATTAAGACATTGTGGAAGGAGCTGGTTCTGTGTGGTCACAGATAAGATGTTTTTTTTTTTTATTTTATATTTCCCATTCATACTGCCCGTTTGAATCCTTTAGGAGAAATTCAGTTTCTTGATTTTCTGCTAACCAACTGTAGTACCCAGAGGCTTGCTATGTGAAAGGGGTCACCAGTACAAAAGTTTGAGAACCACTGTCTTAATCGTGCATTTTCTGAATGACACATTCTGAAAGCCTAAAGCAGACAGATTGTGGCGTTACTATTTTGTTGCTACATATCTTAAAAGGAAATATTCAAATAGCTTTCTTGGACTCAATAGGTATTTAAAACTTAGTACAATCTTGGCACTAATTTTTGCTCATGTTTCTTGTTAATCTTGTAGCTAAAAAGTTGCCAAAGAGTGAACCGCAGACTGCAGGAGCCAACTCTGCCAGAGGAAGAGGCGTAGACCTTACTGAACCCACACAACCACCCAAGGCTCAATGTTGTAGTAACTAAACCTTCAGTTGCTTTAAACTGTCTTGAATATTCTTCTGCTTCCTAACTGTTAATAACAATGGAATTGGAGTGTTTAATCTGGTCCAATGCAGCTTCCAAAACAGAAGAGACTAATGACATAGTCAAGTTTCTAATACAGAATTATTTTGTTTTTATCTTAATTTTTAACATGCATGTATCACTGGCTGTCATATTTCAGCAATAGAGGGGAAGTGGAAGCTGAATAAACTTGCTTCAGTTGAAAGGTTTTAAAAATCACTTGCTATTAGGGATATGGATGAATTACATTTATTGATCTAACCAGCTAGTCCTCTATATCCAGGTATTGGTTACTGTTGTAATTGATAGAATTGGGACTCTTCAAACGTTTCTATTGTGCTTTAAAAAAAAAAAAATCTTTCTAGAAACAGGGTCTACCGATACTTTAAGCTTATTTGCAGTATTCATGCAACCAGTTGTTTCTGCAAGTATCTACCATTTAAATATGCATTCCACATTTTCATAATTTAACTGCAAACAATACTTGCAGCGTTTTAATAATTCTATGCTTGCAGAAAAATGGATTTTAGTTGTTACACTGTATGTAAATTATAGTCAGCCCAGTGGTTTAAAGAAAATAGTGATTAAAAATCAAGTTTAACTCCATATTTATCTGTTTATAAAGGCACAAACCAATGAATTCAACTTTACAGGATTTTTCTTCACAAACCATAAGAGCTCTCCAAGTAAAACAAAGACAAACTAGGTGTCTGTGATTTTTTGTTGTTGTTGTTTTTGATCATTGCTGGCCATTACACAGTTTGTTTTTCCCCCAAAGGAAAAAAATAGTCAGTGCACTAATAATTATGTACATTCAACTTGATTTTAAATTTGGATATTAATGTACTGTAAATAGGGTACTGCATTGTAGTCTACATTTGTTTAATACTTTCTGTAATATTTAAGAGTTGCTTAAAGGTATACAAAATGTACAGTTACTTAAAGCTAACTTTTCTCTTCCCCTAATCTAAAGGGGTTCTGAGTTCTTCCTTTATGGCTAGAACAGTAATAAATGATGCTCCTGTACCTGTAACATAAGTACTGCTGTCTGTCAGTAATGAACTCTGCAACCTTGTTTTCCAAAGTCCATTTTATTTTGATCTGTCCAGTCTATTGCACTAATTCTTTGTTATTTTCATTATATGAAATTTACCAAGTGTGTCAGAAGACGATTTAATCTATTTAAATGTTGAACTGCTAGCAGAAACTTGTGCAGATTATAAATTTGCAGTGATTTGGGCGTAGCAAGGAAAATGACAGTTCACCGGTGTTTAGTTTTATATTGAGGTGCTCAGGTTTGAATAAAGTGGTTATAAAACAGGAAAGCATTGTGATTAGTGTCTGTTCTTACCATGAATTCAACAAGAAATCTTTATTGAATTTTAGCAGTTAGTGCTTTCACACAATTACAAAAAATGACTTTTGCCCCAAAATGGGTTGACCAGGTGAGGATGACACTTTAAGACTCATGTAACTTGACTTGCCAAAATCTAGGGTATATTTTACACACTCTGGTACTCTGTCTGGTAAGCACATTACACATTTTGAATATAATTAGGTATCTTATCACATCCATTTAGAAGTGCAACCAAAATAGTAATATTATCTCGAGAACCTGCTGCTAATGCAGTTTTTACCAGTTGTTTACTAATGTAATTTGCTGCACTGTCATAGAATGTTGCCGAGTTTATTTCTCCTTTGCTGGCAATTTGTGAATGTGATCCACGATTATTAGACAGATATGTTTTTGTATCATCGTCAAACTGTTTCAATTCTTCAAAACCTTCTTGACTGCCAGAGGCTGACTGGATTATCTCTGTGTGTTGTGAACATGTTCCATGATTATTAGACAGACAAGCTTTGGTATCAGCTTGTTTTACGTGATCCTCTAACTGCTGCACTTCTTCAGAACTCTCTTTGTTAGAGCCTGGCTGCATCCTGTTTTCATTTTGCGAATCTCTTCTGTTACATGAGCATGATTTTTTATTATATTTTTTAAGAGTGCCTTCATGTTGATTCTGGAGGAAAGCTTCTTTATTAAAATACCATAATTGGATTCTGTCTTCTAGGTCATTAATATCCATTGAACTACATAAATAGTCTTTATAGGGAACTACTGAATACTGATATTTGTGCATAGAAATATCTTCTTGCTTGGCATACATTTCCAAATAAGAGGTGAACATTCTTAGAGTTAATATAACCACTTCATTTTTATCCAGAACTTCCCAAAGCCCATTAGAAGCTAAAATAAGGAATTGACATGAATCATCTGTAGGGACAGATATGGTATGTGGTACAGGAATAACAGATTTTTTCAACTTTGGATCTCCATGATGTCCAAGGCCACGAGTAGCTCTGATGAGCCCTTCAACTAGTCCTTTTGGTTCATTTGTGCTGATGTTTCCACCATTCTGAAGTATACGGTCTCTTTCCTTGGAATTAGAAGTGCTGTGTTCTTTGGTAAGGCAGTAGCTTTTTCCATTTTTGCATAAGACTGCATGTATATTACCTACAATAAAATAAGAACATTTTGCATTTCATAGTGCGACAATTTTTTTTTTTTTTTTTTACTAAACACTATTAGATGATTCACAATAATGAGCCATTTTGACAGGTGAATTCTGTTATCCCTTTCACTTAGTTTTTGACACATTTGCATGCTGACATCCACCCTTATGCTGTTCTGCTGGTCACTGGTCTCAAATCTTTGCTGATTTGAAGGAGTATCTGTACTTTCTAAAATGTCACTGTAGCATTCATTTTCAAAACTTTTGATGGGTTGTAATGAAATTCAAAATATCAGGCTAAGAATGTAATCTTGTGTAAATTCCAGCAGCTGGTAATGAATTTCAAACATAGTTCAGTGCTTGCAGACAGTGTTGGCCTAAAGGCTTAAACACCTTTCTTAAGTAGCTATTTAAAATGTATACATTTTTAAAATCTTGTATAGTTCCGGAAAGAAAATAAACAGTTTAGCATTTCTTCTGGTTCCAGTCAGAATGTGCTTATTAGTTAGTCTTTCACTAACATAGGGTCTAAATATTTAGTACCTATGTCTTTTGTAAAGAAGAGAAACATACGTTATTTTTTTGCTACTTGGTTTTCATTTGTAATTTATGCCATGATCATATACTGCCGTGGTGGTTGTAATCTAAGCAATGGGATAGCTGTAACTGATTATGCATAGTATGTATTGCCATTTACATTAAAATATTCTGCTTAGTTTTCCTGTCACCATGCTGTAGACAAAGAGTAGCTCCTCCGTTACAGTGAATTGCTTATTTAAAAAATACATGCTTTTGCAAGATCCAAAAGATTTATGTGAGTATGATCTCTGAAATGGAAAATGCTTAAGTCTCAATACAAGGTACACATGGTAACAAAGCGCAAATTAGGACATGCCAGCTATAACTGGTTGTTCTCTGGTCATCTTATTTTTTTTCTGAAGTTGCATGATGAGCTGTTGTAACCTCATATGAAAGGCCATGAAATTGACTAATTCCAGGTATATCAACTAATTTGACAATAGCATTAATCTATTCTGAGGATTAAAAGTACAATGCCCCTCTGCAGCCTGAGGTGGAGAACCTTTGTCTGAGCCAGCAGGGGAAAGAAAATGCTTGGGTCCTTCTAAGAATGGCATTTCACCGTTTAGTGGGTTTAGGGAAGAGGGACTCCATAGTGGATTTCCTGAATTGAAGAATGCAGTGGAAGACCACTGACTGTGGCACAGCCAGAGGGTGGTGGGTCTTCAGTTCCTTCCCCTGTCTGGAATGGCATACTGCATATGGCAGCAATGGTTCCTTCCCTCTTGTTTTGAGATAGAGTAGGATCAGGTTTCTGGACCTCAGAAGGAATTTTTCCTTTGCTGCTAGATTAGCCCTGGCAGGTTGAGTTTTTTCACCTTTCCTGCTGCAGCCTAGGAAGACTCAGAAGTTAGGATAGGTGAGGCTGGGAGGTGTTTATCTAGTTGCAGCTTGTTGGGTGTCTAGTGCAGGTATTTGGCCCTGCTTCCAATTATACACCAGAATTGGAAGCAGTATTAGGGAAGCGCATCCCCTAAAGAAGGGAATAGATAAATTGTCTGGAGCTCCTAATGTCATCCTCAACCTACTTATAAAGGGAGGGAAAGGTTCCAGCAACCGTGCTTAGGATCAGGTTGAAAGTTTTTGAGTAGCTCTTTCCCAGATGTCCTGTGTCCTCTGGCAGTGTCTGAGACAATTCTACTCTGAAAAGTGTGAAAAAGGCATCCTCTTATACAACAGTGATCCCTTTGTGGATTTGGAGACATAGGTTCTTGCTTAAGTGACCTAACTTTTTTTTAATGTTTACTTTTTTTTCTTGTTAGCATTGCAGAGCCAGTAGTGAGCCGGATTCTATTCTTTGTGTCAACAAAATTGTTTGCTAAATTGAAATCAGTTACACCTATGCAAGTCCATGAAGGCAGGTGAGAGTCCCACTTTGATGAACCAAAGGAAGTTTACCAAACCAGGAATTGGGGCATGGAGTCTACAGATGTCCCCAAGAGGTGGGTGGCTGATTAATATGAGGGAAATGAAAACAGTTTAGATGGTCCCCTGACAACTATAATATTATCTTTCTCTACTCCACAAATCTGCAGGCATCCCATTTTGGTTGCTCACCATATGCTCCAGAAACTCCAGTTCCCCTTTCATGTATCAAGAAACACACTGCATACACAATTCCTAAAACACTCCTATAAAGCCTTTGTGTGCTGACCTCAGTAATTACTGGGTGACTGCAAATGTATGCATGGCCCAAATATATGTAAACAGTGAAAGTATGAGCATGGTGTTTTTGCACGTGCACACTAGAAGCATGTGATTTGGAGTCAGACTATTAGCATGATTTTGTTAATTATGATTTCTAGGTATGATATATTAAATGAGGTTCCCTTAGTTGGATACTTCCTCCTCTACCCCAGTGGTTTGCATGGATGGGTTTTATGCTAAAGGAACCTTTCCTGTAGCCAGCAGAGTTCTTAGTGATTGTATTAGACTGTACCATACTTATGGGGACACGAGTATGAGAAGGTTCTGGTGGCAGATCATTATATAATGCAGAGATGCTACATTATATTAAAATTTAGTGAGACTGAATGAGTTCTAGCATGATTTTTGCTAACCTCACAGTCCAGACCGACAATCTCTCTTTATTGCAGAAAAGGGTTGCTTCTGAGAATTATTACATGGTGGTTTTATGACCCAACTGTCTTGTTTTCAGTTTAGCCTTAAGAGACTACCACATTTTCTTGTCTGTTACTGTAAAATTGAACCTAGCACTCAACACTTGTAAGATGATGCACCAGCTCTCCCTTGGCATGGGGGAGAGGAAAGGCAGGGGGAATCAAGCTTCATCTTAACAGTGTATGAATCTAATGCATTTAAAACAAATGGTTCATTGGGTAGTTAGACTTCATTTTTATTCAATGTAATTGAATAAAATATCAAATGATGGATTGTGGGTTTATTTTTAAATCCTTTTGAAAAGATTGGCCCAAGTACCTCAAAATGACTCCAAGCCCCATTTCATTACCTATGTTTGACCTGGACCATGTGGTTAACAGAGCCTAAGGTGAAGCTTGGGTTGGGAGTGGGGCATAGGGCAGAGCATTTTAGATATGAGGGGGCTGAGGAATCATCCCAAACTTGCTGAATTTGGATCATGTTACCATCCCATTGAACTATACAGGCTTTCCCTTACTACATGATGTGACAGATGGGTTCCAACATTTTCCAGGCTAACAGTAACCAATGACCCAAACAAATAGGTCTGAATGGAGTTCTCATTTCTCTCAGATTAAGTGAAATTCATAGTCACAGCTGGTTTCCAAGTACCAGTGGGATAGGAGCACTTAAAATGCTCATAATAATTGTACATGCTGATCTAACCAGCCATTGTCAGATACTTGTTTGGGGCAGTGGAGAGTGATGTCTTTAGATGTTCTTAATCAGAAGGCACTAGTGCTACAAAGTCTCAATGTAATGATCAGAGATTATTTCCATGCCAAAAGACGCTTTTTTTTGTTTCTATTTATCCTGGGTCTTTCTACTCAGCTGTAGAATTTGATTTAGTCTGGGAATGATCCTACTTTTTGTTCTGTTTTGAGACCTGTGACACATCTGCAAAGCAGTTGAATACTTTGCTTCAGATCCCACAAGGACCTTGTGTACACTAGTGAATTTACCCCCAAAAAATTCCCCAGGGAGATTTAATGAACAGAGATAATTAGTGAAAGCTAACAGCACCTTGTTTAGAATAGGACTACCACTGTGCATCTGAACTGTGGATAGCAGTAGTGAGAATTTATTGGTAATATTCCCTATTGTAATTGTCAATTGACTTAATTGTGGCTATTGCAGCTATAGCCAGGCAAAAACAGGATTCTACTGAAAACAGAATCAGATCTGAGCAGAGCTTCCACCTAAAATACTCCCAAAGGGGAAAAGAATCTGCATAAATTACCCTTGAACATTACATTTCAAGAGTATCACTAGCTGTCCTCCCCCTGTAACAACAGAATAAAAGAGGAGGAGATTACTTTCAGTAGGCTTTGACACAGTACTATAAACAGCAGAAGCAGTCTCATCCTTGTCTACACCCATGCACCTGAGCTGCTACTAATGCCAGTGTTTTGGGGTGTGCAGGGGGTAAAATTCCCTAGTGTAGACATTTGCATATGTGTCTCTACTTAAGTTTGACCCATGTTTGGCTTAAGTTTTCACCAAGGTTAAAATGAATGAGACTTGGAGAAAGGGAAGACTTCTGATTTTTGTGCCATGTTCCACACTAAACCTTCAGTTTTCCTTCCTTAACTGTTTCTTCCACCTTTCTATGAGGGATGCAGGAAAAGTGACCAGCAAAGTCTTGTAATTATACCAGTGATCCTAAGTGTTTGCTTAATTTACAGCTGTAAATCAAACATACTATCAGATATATGGATGAACTGTCTTATAGAATAAGTTTGATATTTACTGTCTGACATTAATATCCATTGCACAAGGTTTCATCTTGTATCCTCCAGAATGTCAAATAAAACCTCTTACCACTTAAACTTGCCTTAGATTTTTTTCCCCCCATTGTAATTGGGAGAGAGGGGAGTGCACCAAAAAAACACCCCCAGCCCCAAAAAACAACCATTCCATATGTCAATAATTTACATACCAATATTAGCAATATGCAGTATCCCAGTACTGCATTCGGATGGATTTGCTGAATTATTAGTGTTGTTTTCAAGCAGCATTGTCGGCTCTTGTTCCTTGATGCTCTTTTCATTACTGATCCTTTCCACTAAACAGGTAACAGCTGTACAGCTACTCCAGCGAACTTTGGAAACCTCATTCCTTCCAAGTCGTAAAAGTCTGTCCATTCTCCAAAAAGACTTTGCATATGCTTTGTGAATCCATTCATAAGTGTTGGGCTTGGTTGTCTTATCACTGTCTGTTTTACCAGAGAAAACCTTTTCCTGATCCCTGTAATTTCCCTTGATTACTGTGACAAAAGAATCTAGGATCTGTTCCTCATTTCTACTCACTTTGTAAGAGGAATCAGTCTGAGACAGTTGGTCAAGAAATAAAAGTGGAAGTTCTGCTGAAACTGTCTCAGCAGCAAACACACCATGATAGCCATCGAATAAGCCCAAAAAACACGTATCTGACCTATTTCCAAAATTATCTAGCACAATGAATATATCTTCCATATCTGCTCGCCATGTTGAATTTTTGTCTTGGCAAACTGCTAATGCTTTTATTAGAGAGTTGCTTACTCTCTTGAGGTATCCAGAACTGTCAACAATATTATCAACATTAAAATATGAGGTGTCCTTTGACTTATTCTTAAATAGCTCTAATGAACAATCAATTTTTTGTTTGTCTCTTTCAGTGTATTTAGAAAGCTTGATCAGTCTTGAAATTACTTTCTGTCGCTGAAGTAAAAGTTTGTTGGTGTCCGTTTCAATCCATGGACGATGATAACCCAGCAGAGCTAGGGCTTTGTGCTCTTTTTTATGATAAAAAAGTTGATGTGGGTATATTGTTTGTTGACATATTGAACAAAGAACTGGAATATCCCCAGAACCTACTTTCCAGAACCTACTGTCGTCCTCAGCCTGATCTTCCTTATGTCTGTAGAGTTCAAAGTCAGCTGTTTTTGAGATACTTTGTAAATTTGGTTCCCATGTCATTCTGCAAAAGGAGTTGAATGTTATTAAAATCCCCTTTTAATATCCAATACAACTACAATAATCTAGCCTTCATGCATGATCTCTTTAATCTCAAAATTATTAGCATTATTTTATATTCATGTATATGTCCAAGAAGCTGGAAGATTTAAGCTGAATGCACGTGGTATATAAAATTACTACCTAAGGTTACAAAGCCAAGCACTCAAGTTAGGAAATGCCAGAATTCAGGGCACAGGCTGAACAGCACTCACACTGCATAAGCAGCTTATTCAGTGTTTTGTTTTATCTTTGTCCAGTGTATAAGGTCCCACTCCTTATTTACAGCACACTATTAAAACACTTCTCTGAATACAGAATTATTAATTTCTTCATGGGCTTTTGTATGGGTCTCATCACTTTTGTAGCTGAATGCTTCACAAACTTTATTTTCACAACACCCTGGTAATAGGGCACTATCCCCATTTTACAGATGTGGAAGAGAAGCACAGAGAAATCAAAGTAATTTTGGATGCCTAATTTGAGACTTCTCGCATCCAAGAAATATATGTAAATAGCACTTTCTTTGAGTGATTCCTTATGTGTATTCAACAATAGATGTGTATGCTCGCCACATGCACTGGTGTCGGAAGTTTTTCCCCTAGCAGTACCCGTAGGGGAGCACCCCTATTGACCCCTGGAATGGCACCTCCATGGCGCAGTATAAGGGGAGCTGCGCACTCCCCCCACCCTCAGTTCCTTCTTGCTGCCAGTGAAGGTGCTTCGGAACTGCTTTGCTCCAGCTTTGCTGTAGCTTGTCCCCAGAGCTCTTGTTCGTTCAGTGTATGTGACCTGTAGTTTAGTTTAGTTTAGTTCAGGCGTCAGCAACCTTTCAGAAGTGCTGTGCCGAGTCTTCATTTATTCACTCTAATTTAAGCTTTCGCATGCCAGTAATACATTTTAATGTTTTTAGAAGGTGTCTCTATAAATCTATAATATATAACTAAACTATTGTTGTATGTAAAGTAAATTAGGTTTTAAAAATGTTTAAGAAGCTTCATTTAAAATTAAAATGCAGAGCTCCCCGGACCGGTGGCCAGGACCTGGGCAGTGTGAATGCCATTGAAAATCAGCTCACGTTCCACCTTCGACATGAGTGCCATAGGTTGCTTACCCCTGGTTTAGTTAGTGCGCCCATGCCAGGGCATGCCCCTTGCCCCAGGTTTAAGTTGTGCAACACTTGTAGGTGATGGATGCCAGTGAGTGATCTGCACACAGGCTGTTTATGTTGTTTGGGTGAAACCCATCTCAGCGATAGCCGCAAGATTTGCAAGTTCAAGCCTCGGACCGAGAGAGAGAGACATTAGGCTCCAAGCCATCCTGATGGAGTCAGCGTTGACCCTGACTTCAGTGCACTGCTCCGAGTCGGCACCGGGTACTGCGGTGTCAGTGTGCAGTGACCCCCTGTCACCATTTACCAGTCGGCACCGCTCCCTGTCCACGAGGCATGCTAAGAAGGGTAAGAAGAGGCCTTCTCCACCGTGGCACCACGGCAAGACCAAGGGAGAAGATAGACATGGGGTCGACAACCTTTCAGAAGTGGTGTGCCAAGTCTTCATTTATTCACTCTAATTCAGTTTTGCGTGGATTTATACTAATGAGGATTGGATTGAGGTTGGGGATTTTTGTCAATAAGGTACCCTACATCAGTGGCCTTCAATTTATCTGTGCTGAAGTCAGAATGAAGGGATCCTGTCTATGAAAGGCTTTGGGTCTAGACCAGGGGTCGGCAACCTTTCAGAAGTGGAATGCAAGTATTTTGAGCCAAGGGGCATGAATATTTTTACACCCACCCTGCTCCTAACTCCTTAGTGGTCGAGTCAGTCAACCACAGGGAGCGGCAGGGCCAACCAGCCCCTACGCCGAAAAATAAAGATTCAAGGAAGCTGAATTCATTTGGCAGAAAAATGTATTCCTCCTCAAGCTTCCAGTTATGGGTGGTGAACAATCAGGCTCTCTCCTGGGCCCGTATGAGTTCAATCTGTGGGACTCTCTGCCCAAGTTTGAGGACTCCCTTCAGGAGCGTGATAGGAAGGAGTTTGAAGCATTAGTGGAATAGGGGACAGTGGCTGCCAGGGAAACCCTGCAGGCAGCATCAGATGCGGCGGACATGGCTGCACAGTCCATGGCCTCCACGGTGTCCATGAGAAGGGTGTCATGGCTCCTACTGTCTGGGCTGTCCAATGAGGCGCAGACCTCCTTTCAGGACCTCCCGTTTGATAGCAAAGATATGTTTGTGGAACAGACGGATGTAAAACTGCATGGCCCGAAAGACCCCCATACTATGCTTATGGTTCTTGGCCTCTATGTTCCAGCTCTGGCTAGACCTAAGTTTTTAAGCTGCAGCAGGCTCCTGCCCAGGCCACCCACTCTAAATATGAGCCCCCTTATAAAAAGTCATGGGACTATAAAAAATGCCTACAGAGGCAGTATTGGTCTGCCCCCCAGCCTGGGTCCTCCAAGGACAAACAGGCAGGGAAACAGTAGTTTTGACTGTATGCCCTGGGGCGACCTATCAGTTCACATCAGGGATCCACCCTCAGTAAAGCTTCCCTTCTCCAACGAGTTGTGTGCTTTCCTCCCGGAGTGGTCAAGGCTGACCTCAGACTGATGGGTCCTCAGCGTCATCTCCCGGGGCTACACCCTCCAGTTTACGTCTACCCCACCCAATCACCCTCCGTCCCTGTCCTTTCTGGGGGACACCTCTCACGAGGCTCTGCTCAAGCAGGAGGTGACGCAGCTCCTGGGCTTAGAAGCGGTGGAAGTGGTGCCAGTAGAGTTCAAACGCAAGGGGTACTACTCCTGCTATTTCCTTATCCCGAAGGCCAAAGTAGGGGGCTCAGCCTATCCTGGACCTGCGAGGCCTGAACCAGTACATGGTGAAGTTCCGCATGGTCTCCCTAGCCTCCATCATTCCCTGCCTGGATCCCGGGGACTGCTACACCGCCCTCGATCTGCAGGACGTGTACTTCCACATCCATATATTTGAGGGGCACAGGCACTTCCTCCGTTTCACTACCAATTTATAGTCCTCCCATTTGGTCTGCCTCCACTGCCCCCGGGGTATTTGTAAAGTGTATGTATGTGGTGGCCTACTTCAGGCACTGTGGGGTCCAGATTTTCCCCTATCTGGACAACTGGCTGGTCAAGGGCAGCCCCCGGTCACAGGTACAGGATCACGGAGCGCTCCTTCTGTCCATGTGCACCACTCTGGGCCTGTTGGTAAACAACACCAAGTCCATATTAGTCCCAGTTCAATGCACAGAGTTTATTGGGGCAGTCCTGGACGCCATGTCGGCCAGAGCCTCCCTCCCACCAGATGGGTTTGAGACCCTAAAAGGGCTCATCGACACAGTCATGAGGTTTCCAGTGACAACAGCCAGAGTGTGTCTCCAGCTCTTGGGTCACATATCGGTGTGCATTTTTGTGGTTTATCATGCCAGACTCAGAATGAGGCCCCCCCAGCTCTGGCTGGCCTCATGTTCTTCCAGGCCAGAGACAGGATGGACAAGGTCCTCACTGTGCCCGAACTGGTGATCACCTCCCTTCGATGGTGGTCTTCCCCAGGGAACATGCTCTGCAGGGTCCTGTTCAGAGGCAGGCCACTGTTGATGGAACTGGTGTCCGACGCATCAGACCTGGGGTGGGGAGCCTATCTGGGAGACGTTCAGACCCAAGGGCTGTGGTTGGCACAGGACCTGGCCCTCCACATAAACATCAAGGAGCTCAGGGTGGTCTGGCTGGTGTGTGTGGCCTTCTGTTCATACCTGGAGGGCCATGTGGTCAGGGTTTTCATGGAAAACACAATCTCAGTGTTTTACATGAACAGGCAATGCGGGGCCCTATCCTCTTCCCTCTGCCTGGAAGCCCTCAAGCTGTGAGACTTCTGTATAGCTCATGACATTTGCCTTCAGGCCTACTACCTACTGGGTGCCCAGAATTCCTGGGTGGATCACTTGAGCAAGGACTTCTTCTCTCAGCACGAGTGGTCTCTTCACCCATAGGTGGGGCACACACTTTTCCAACAGTGGGGAACTCCCCAGGTGGACCTGTTTGTGACTCAACAGAACCGTCGCTGTCCCCAGTTCTGATCCAGGTGAGCTGGGATGGGATGGGGCACTATCTCTGATGCCTTCCTCCTATCCTGGTCAGGCTAGTTGCTCTGTGCCTTCCCCCCATTCCTGCTGATCGGCCAGGTCCTGGAAAAGATAAAGACGGACAGGGCCTGGGTCCTCCTGATTGCCCCGGCATGGCCCAGGCAGTATTGATATGAGACCCTCACGAGCCTGGTGGTTGCCCCACCATGGCCGTTACCATCTCGCTTGGACCTGATCTCTCAGGACCAGGGCTGCCTCCTCCACCCCAGCTTAGCAGCACTCCACCCATGGCGTGGCTGCTCAATGGTTAGGCTGGGAGGAAAGGACCTACTTGGAAGGGGTTCACTCTGTCCTCTTGGAAAGCAGGTGACCCTCCACACACTGAGCCTACTTGCCAAAGTGGTCTCGGTTTTCCCGATGGGCAGTTGAGCGGGGCATCTCCCCCGTGGCAGCACCGATCCAGCTCATTTTGGACTACCTCCTTCACCTTAGAGCCCAGGGCTTGGTGCCCTCATCTGTCAAGGTACACTTTGCGGCCATATCGGCCTTCCACCCGCCGGTGCAGGGGCACATGGTATTCTCCCATGCCATGACTGGCAGGTTCCTTAAGGGATTGGATCATCTCTTCCCATACATTAGGCCGCTGGTCCCACAGTGAGACTTGAACTTGGTGCTGGCCCAGCTGACGGGTATCGTTTGAGCCGCTAGCTATGTGCTCCTGGTCATATCTCTCATGGAAGGTAGCTTTCCTGGTAGCGCTCATGTCAGCTAGGCAGGTCTCAGAACTCAGGGCCCTGACCTCTGAGCCCCCATACACAGTGTTCCATAAGGATAAGGTCCAGCTCCGCCCACATCCTTCATTCCTCCTGAAGGTGGTCTCCACCTATCACATGGGTCAGGACATTTTCCGTCTGGTCCTCTGCCCCAAGTCCCATGCATCCAGTGAGGAGTGCCGCCTCCACACGCTGGATGTGAGACAGGCTCTGGCTTTTTACCTGGAGCAGACTAAGCCATTCAGGAAGTCTTCGCAGCTGTTCATCGCCTTGGCCGAATGCATGAGGGGTTGGTCAATCTCCACTCAGTGGCTCTCCAACTGGATCACCTCGTGCATCCATACCTGTTATGACTCGGTGGGAATCCCTCCACTGTCAATTGTGAGGGCACACTCAACTCGAGTGCAGGCCTCGTCAGCTACCTTTTGGGCCCATGTTCCCATCCAGGACACTTGCAGGGCTGCCATGTGGTCTTCAGTTCATACTTTCACCTCGCACTATGCAATCGTCTCCCAGACCAGGGACGACGCCAGGTTCGGCAGGGCTGTGCTCTGTCCCGAGAATTTGTGAACTCCTACCCACCTCCAACAGATATCGCTTGGAATCACCTATTGTGGAATACATATGAGCAATCACTCAAAGAAGAAAAGATAGTTACCTTTCCATAACTGGTGTTCTTCGAGATGTGTTGCTCATGTCTATTCCACATCCTGCCCTCCTTCCCCTCTGTCGGAGTTGTCTGGCAAGAAGGAACTGAGGATGCGGGGGGGAGGGAGAGTGCGCAGCACCCCTTATACCGCGCCATAGAGGCGCCACTCCAAGGGTCGCTAGGGGCGCTCCCCTACGAGTACTGCTAGGGGAAAAACTTTGGACACCGGTGCACGTGGTGAGCACGCACACCTATTGTGGAATAGACATGAGCAACACATCTCAAAGAACACTGGTTATGGAAAAGATAACTGTCTTTTATATTTTCAAAATGCATCTCCCATTGACAATAATTTTAGCTGTAAAAACTCAGCCCTAAGGTCTCAAGTGGAAAAATAGTATGTGTTTATGTAATTAAGACTACCATAACACATATGCACAACGGGACTGAATTAACATTGCATAGGCGACCTTAATTCTGGCCTTTTCCTAACTTTTGAGTGTTTGACTTTGCAACCTTATGTTCTTTAATATAGTTTTTTTTGTGTGTAATTTCCTAGCTTTTAAAAAAAAGCAAACTGAAAAAACAACACTGCCATGCTGTGGCTTCATATTGACCCCTTCATGGCTCATAAGCAGGGTTGCAACCTTTACATCCACAGCACAGACCTCTGTCACTTGAGCTAAGGGAACAACTGATACTAATAGGAGGTTGTCACCCTCTGTGTGAAGCAGCACTAGAAGGGGATGAGATGCATGCTTTTCCAGTGGATTTCACAGATATTTGCTGACAACAGAGGAATGGTGGGACGCTGAGATCTTGGGTTCCATTTCAGTTTCTGCAGGGCAGTATTCTCTAGTAGGCATAGACCCTTCTGCCCTTCTGTGCCTCCCAAACCTAACCCCTTTTGCTGGTCCTTTCTCTCCCTGTCTCTAAATTCCTCGTCCAAGTCTCTACTCCCCATGCTCCTTGTCCCACTCTCCAATCCCCCAGATTCCCCATCCAAGTACCAATCTTTCCCCAACCTTGTCTCCCAGTTTCCCATTTAAGCAACTTGTTCTAATCCCCACCTGGCTGTTTGTCCAATCCCAGTCTTCCCCCACACTGGCTCCATGTCTCCTTGCCCAGCCAGTCCCAATTTCCCCAAATCCCTGGCTCCTCATGTGATCTCAGTCTACTCCCACTCCAAGCTCCCAGTCAACGTCCTTGCCCAGCCAGTCCCAGTATCATCCCTCCTCCTGCCTCTGCCACCAATTCCTTATTTTAGTCTACTCTTTCCATCCCATCTCAGCCCCAGGTTCAGCTCTTGTCCTCTTTTCATTTCAATCCTACTCCTCCACGCTGCCTGTGAATCAGCAGGAGAAACGCTGAAATCACAGGAGAGAGAGTTTCCCTGTTCTCAGCCATTAAGCCTGACACTCCTGGAGCAGCAAGTGCAGACAAAGTCTTGTTCAACCACTGCAGCTCCAGCATGTAGCATGCTCAGTGCAGATGGAATTGTCAGGGTATTTAGCTATCAACCACTAACAAAGTCTCTATGGAGCATGTGTGAACTGAGATTTTTCCAGGTCCTTATAACTTGACATATTTGGGAGGATTTGCCTAGGGATGGCATAAGGCATACAATTGACACCAAGATGAAACCCTCCGCCAAATTCCTAATCCCTGCTTTAGAGCATGGGGCACAGGAGCACCTCAGTTATAAGAATTTGTTTAACATGGGCAAAACAATGTGGTTTGCCTAGTCTTATTCTTGGAAACAAACAAAAATTAAAAATAAATAAAAATAAAATTAAATCAGTCTGAAGCATGGAAAAAATCCACTCAAACAATTAAAGCTGTAAATGAAAAGAAGGTTTTAATGGGAAGTGGCAGACAACCTTATCGATAGGTGGCACTACCAGCTCTGCTTATAATATGTAGTGGCTAAGAAATCATGCAGATGGTATTCTGAAGCACTTAAACTCTCTCCTGTGCTTATATTACTGTAATGTGATATGTATAAAAATCACAACTCCTTGTATAGCATTGCCTCAGTCTATTTATCTAGAGAAACTAGTGTGTGTACATAGGCCCTCAGATACGACAATGATAGGTATAGTATAAGAACCTAGAAATGTTGTGTGTGGCACAGCTAACTACAGTATACAGCATTCTATCTAGCAAATACACATACACACTGTGTTTGTATGTATGAGTACATATGTATAAATATGAGAGAGAAATTAGTGTTTGTTATAGGTAAGACTGCAAAACAGTTTTCACTATAACTTCTAGTCACAGACAAAATTTCCCAATATACTCTTGCAATACAGTGGGGAGAGACCCACCAGCAAGGCAATGTCTTTGTCAACAATTTCTTACTCCCTAATGCAGGTCTGCCCAGCTGTAGGAATTCTTCTCCAAAGTGCCTTTCTTGGGGCTGGCCCTTTAAATGTGGTAGAGCCAAGCAGCTGCAGGCCTAAGGTGTCTGCTTGGCGATCAGCACTGCTGCCTGTAGTTCCCGGTTGCCGAGCTGGTAGTTATCCTACTTGGTTTCTGAAAGACAGGGATATTTTCTGATGGCCGTGGGTGGTCAAACAAAATTCCTTCCATTGATTTTTTTTTTAGTCAAAGGAGAGTTAAAAAAATATTTTTGCTCTTGTAAAAAGCCTGTGATATGTTTAAGATGCCAGGAAAAATCATTTTAAAAGTTATACGTGGACTCCTCCATTCTGTGGTCAGTAGAATCTGCTGCAATACTAGCAAACCCTTATTAAAACCATTGTAACACCATAGTGTGTATTTTCCCTGCCCAGACAGGTAGCTATTGCTCTCAGGCTGCAGGGGCTATTTGTATGAGGGAGGTGGGGTCTTGCTGAAATACTTATAGCAAGAGTCTCTTAAAATGCTGTACTGCCTTAACAATGCAAAATAATTGCACATGTAACCCCTGTTTGCTGGAAGTGGTACTCTGTCCCCCTCTGGTGGTGGCTAGGCCCCTTAGAGATTTATAAGCTTGCTACAGCCTTGGCTGGTGGTTCTCCACCCACGGCCCAATCAGCACACAGTTTGGTCCATGGATGCTTTTACCCAGATTCTGGTGTGGGCTTGCAAAGACTGTAATTTGCAAATTCCACTTACTGATATCCAGGTTGGGGGTGGCATCCAATGTGAAAGGTGCCTACTGGTGGAATCTCTCAGGCAGCAGGTGGGAGAGCTACAGGAGGAGGTGGCTAGGCTGAGGAACATCCATATCCATGAGCAATTCCTGGACAGTATCCATGTGGAGACAGCTGACGTAGCTGTCCCAGTTGACAGGACTACCGACACACCAGTGGAGGAGGAGATGCCTCAGGGTGTGTCTGACACACCAGTGGAGGAGGAGGCTCAGGGTGGACACAGGCAGCTGGTTACTTCTAGCAGCAGTCAGTGCTCCACCGCTGCTGCGAACCCTCCTGCTGTGGTAAAAGATAACCGTTATGCTCTTCTTGATACAGGAGAGAAGGAATCACCCCCAACAGTTAAGGAGGTGAAACCTCGTACCCCTAAGGCTGGGAGGTCTGCTGCCACCACTCATAAGAAATGTAGGGTAGTGGTGGTTGGAGACTCTGCTGAGGGGGACGGAGACACCCATCTGTCGCCCTGACCGTTCATCCTGGGAGGTATGCTGCCTGCCAGGGGCCCGTATCCGAGATGTTACGGAGGCATTGTCGAGGATTATCCGGCCTTCTGACTACTACCCCGTGCTACTCATCCATGTGGGCACAAATGATACTGCGAGGTGTGACACTGAGCAGATCAAGAGTGACTACAGGCCTCTCGGAGTACGGGTTAAGGAGTTTGGAGCGCAGGTGGTATTCTCTTCGATTCTTCCTGTTGAAGGTAGGGGTCCGGGCAGAGACGGATGCATCGTGGAGGTGAATGCCTGGCTGCGAAGATGGTGTCGCCAGGAGAGCTTTGGCTTCCTCGACCACGGGATGCTATTCGAGAAAGGACTGCTAGGAACAGATGGCGTTCACCTTTCGAAGAGGGGAAAGGCCTTATTTGCGCACAGATTGGCTAACCTAGGCAGGAGGGCTTTAAACTAGGTTCGACGGGGACAGGTGAGCAAAGCCCACAGGTAAGTGGGGAACAAGACCTGGGAGATGGGTTGGAAACAGGAGGGAGCACGGGCTATAATGGCAGAGAGGAAGGAGGGTCAGGGCAAAGCTGGGAGGCAAGATCAAACCAGTATCTTAGATGCCTATATACAAATGCAAGAAGTATGGGTAATAAGCAGGAGGAACTGGAAGTGCTAATAAATAAATACAACTATGACATTATTGGCATTACTGAAACTTGGTGGGATAATACACACGACTGGAATGTTGGTGTGGATGGGTATAGTTTGCTCAGGAAGGATAGACAGGGGAAAAAGGGAGGAGGTGTTGCCTTATATATTAAAAATGTACACACTTGGACTGAGGTGGAGATGGACATAGGAGACGGAAGTGCGGAGAGTCTCTGGGTTAGGCTAAAAGGGGTAAAAAACACGGGTGATGTCGTGCTGGGAGTCTACTACAGGCCACCTAATCAGGTGGAAGAGGTGGATGAGGCTTTTTTCAAACAACTAACAAAATCATCCAAAGCCCAAGATTTGGTGGTGATGGGGGACTTCAACTATCCAGATATATGTTGGGAAAATAACACCGCAGGGCACAGACTATCCAATAAGTTCCTGGACTGCATAGCAGACAACTTTTTATTTCAGAAAGTTGAAAAAGCTACTAGGGGGGAAGCTGTTCTAGACTTGATTTTAACAAATAGGGAGGAACTTGTTGAGAATTTGAAAGTAGAAGGAAGCTTGGGTGAAAGTGATCATGAAATCATAGAATTTGCAATTCTAAGGAAGGGTAGAAGGGAGTACAGCAGAATAGAGACAATGGATTTCAGGAAGGCGGATTTTGGTAAGCTCAGAGAGCTGATAGGTAAGGTCCCATGGGAATTAAGACTGAGGGGAAAAACAACTGAGGAAAGTTGGCAGTTTTTCAAAGGGACACTATTAAGGGCCCAAAAGCAAGTTATTCCGAAGGTTAGGAAAGATAGAAAATGTGGCAAAAGACCACCTTGGCTTACCCTTGAGATCTTGCGTGACCTACAAAATAAAAAGGCATCATATAAAAAATGGAAACTAGGTCAGATCACAAAGGATGAATATAGGCAAATAACACAGGAATGCAGAGGCAAGATTAGAAAAGCAAAGGCACAGAATGAACTCAAACTAGCTATGGGAATAAAGGGAAACAAGAAGACTTTTTATCAATACATTAGAGGCAAGAGGAAGACTAAGGACAGGGTAGGCCCACTGCTCAATGAGGAGGGGGAAACAGTAACGGGAGACTTGGAAATGGCAGAGATGCTTAATGACTTCTTTGTTTCGGTCTTCACTGAGAAGTCTGAAGGAATGTCTAGTATAGTGAATGCTTACGGGAAGAGGGTAGGTTTAGAAGATAAAATTAAAAAAGAGCAAGTAAAAAATCACTTAGAAAAATTAGATGCCTGCAAGTCACCAGGGCCTGATGAAATGCATCCTAGAATACTCAAGGAGTTAATAGAAGAGGTATCTGAGCCTCTAGCTATTATCTTTGGGAAATCATGGGAGACGGGGGAGATTCCAGAAGACTGGAAGGGGGCAAATATAGTGCCTATCTATAAAAAGGGAAATAAAAACAATCCAGGAAACTACAGACCAGTTAGTTTAACTTCTGTGCCAGGGAAGATAATGGAGCAGGTAATCAAAGAAATCATCTGTAAACACTTGGAAGGTGGTAAGGTGATAGGGAATAGCCAGCATGGATTTGTAAAGAACAAATCGTGTCAAACTAATCTGATAGCGTTCTTTGATAGGATAACGAGCCTTGTGGATAAGGGAGAAGCGGTGGATGTGATATTCCTAGACTTTAGTAAGGCATTTGATACAGTCTCGCATGATATTCTTATAGATAAACTAGGAAAGTACAATTTAGATGGGGCTACTATAAGGTGGGTGCATAACTGGCTGGATAACCGTACTCAGAGAGTAGTTGTTAATGGCTCCCAATCCTGCTGGAAAGGTATAACAAGTGGGGTTCCGCAAGGGTCTGTTTTGGGACCAGTTCTGTTCAATATCTTCATCAACGATTTAGATGTTGGCGTAGAAAGTACGCTTATTAAGTTTGCGGGCGATACCAAACTGGGGGGGATTGCAACTGCTTTGGAGGACAGGGTCAAAATTCAAAATGATCTGGACAAATTGGAGAAATGGTCTGAGGTAAACAGGATGAAGTTCAATAAAGATAAATGCAAAGTGCTCCACCTAGGAAGGAACAATCAGTTTCACACATACAGAATGGGAAGAGACTGTCTAGGAAGGAATATGGCAGAAAGAGATCTAGGGGTCATAGTAGACCACAAGCTGAATATGAGTCAACAGTGTGATACTGTTGCAAAAAAAGCAAACATGATTCTGGGATACATTAACAGGTGTGTTGTAAACAAGACACGAGAAGTCATTCTTCCGCTTTAGTCTGCGCTGGTTAGGCCTCAACTGGAGTATTGTGTCTAGTTCTGGGCACCGCCATTTCAAGAAAGATGTGGAGAAATTGGAGAGGGTCCAGAGAAGAGCAACAAGAATGATTAAAGGTCTTGAGAACATGACCTATGAAGGAAGGCTGAAGGAATTGTGTTTGTTTAGTTTGGAACAGAGAAGACTGAGAGGGGACATGATAGCAGTTTTCAGGTATCTAAAAGGGTGTCATCAGGAGGAGGGAGAAAACTTGTTCACCTTAGCCTCCAATGATAGAACAAGAAGCAATGGGCTTAAACTGCAGCAAGGGAGATTTAGGTTGGACATTAGGAAAAAGTTCCTAACTGTCAGGGTAGTTAAACACTGGAATGGATTGCCTAGGGAAGTTGTGGAATCTCCATCTCTGGAGATATTTAAGAGTAGGTTAGATAAATGTCTATTAGGGATGGTCTAGACAGTATTTGGTCCTGCCATGAGGGCAGGGGACTGGACTCGATGACCTCTCGAGGTCCCTTCCAGTCCTAGAGTCTATGAGTCTATATATTGCGTGGATGCGGTGCTCATAGCAGCATATGTGGCTCACAATGGTTAATTGACTGAGAATCACTGGCCTCGGCTAATAGAGAAGTGTCTTTTAGCGCATGCACAAGCAGCTCATGCATTTAGCTCCAGAATTCCAAGGTTTGATCCCTGCTGTCGACACCCATGTGAGGCTCAGCATTACACACACATGAAAAAAGGTTGCAGATTCTGTGATTATGGTGCTCCCTGCATGGTTTTGTTGCATTCTGGATATTTTAAATTTTGAACTGAAGGATCAAAAAAGTGGTGGCATCAAAAAGGCCTGATGTAAGTCGGGGCATCTCCAGACTAAAGAGAGGGTAGAGTTTTTACAGTCTTGGTTCTGCACAAAAGTTGTCTGGTTTAACTAAAATCAGTTTTTAAATTAATTTATTTAAATCAGTGCTTTCCCACTGGTGGACACTCTTAGGGTTTGTCTACACAGGAAAATTGTACTCATTACACGAGGATAGTTACACTGGTATAAATCCTCGTGTGGACACTCTTATACCAGAATAAGTGTCCACATGGCACTGGTAGGTGTTATAATGTCTTTATGATGTATGAAGTTTGACTCATTTTTTCCCCTGCTTGTTTTTTCCACATCAGAGATATAAGGTCTTGACTTCCCTATTTCTGCTAGACAGGAGAACTGCAGGGATATAGTGACATCATAATATACTGAAATTGAGTCACTGCTTTCTAAGCCCTAAATTGAGTGGGAAAGGAATGAGAAGACTTAAGGTTCCAGCCTATTGCGATATCATTGTGCAACTCCAGTAAGAAAAGAGAAGCCAAGACTTGGTACTGCTGATGTGTTTAAACATAAAAATAAAGCTGAGAAAAATCACACCTTAAAATGGTAAGAAAAAAATATCAGGTCATCTTATTGAAGAGCAGTAAAAGGGCACCAAAAATATAATATTTGCTAAGCAGTTTGCATCTGACAGCTCATGCATTAAATCTTGGTTAAAATGTTATTACTATAAAATGTAGGCTACTTGGCTTCTGTCGGACTACTCATATGAGCAAAGCTACTTACACATGTAAGTGTTGCAGGCTATCAGGCCAAAGGATTGTGGGCCACAGGCTAATATTGCAAAATGCACCACAGTCCCAGTAAATATTTTAGTTTTGGGCATTGGTTTACTGCTATTGAACTCTGAGCTGGTCAATATGGGTAAAGCATATAGTTAGTCTGTATCTGCTACTGCTACAGTTTGGCTATAATGCAGTCTAGTGAGGTGACATTTGAATCACATGGTTTTTAATCTGTGTACCTGCCACTAATTAAACTGAGTATCAAAAATCTGATGTGTAATGAAAAGTAAAATGTAAAAATGTTACCATTGTGTAACCATTAAGAATGCAGTATCCAAATGAAAGACATCTTTCCTTACCCACGTCATTCCTCTCCCTTCTCCAGGATGTGCTCCTTCCTCATTTACCTATCATGGCCATCACCTCAACTGTAAACTCTTTGGGGGCACAGGACCTTCTTCCTTGAGCTTTCTCTGAAACCTCTTCTGTAGTGTGGACACTACAAGGTAATCACTACTACAAATATTAATAAGATGGATGCAGGAAAGGTGGTTGGCTGACTTACCTTTGCAGTCTAGCACATATAGGAGGAGGAGGAGAAGGAAAAGATGATGTGTCCCTGAGGTCATAGTCTCCCTGAAAATGTCATCACAATATCAGCCAACAACACATTTTTCATCCTCCCAAGGCCCCAGTGTGGGAAATTCTCCCTGAACAAGGATCATCCATACCCCCCATTGTTTTTCATCTCCTTCCCTTCCTCCTGTCTCCCTCTCTCCTCCCTTCTTTCTCAATCATCCCTTCCTTCTCTGTCCCCCATTTCTTCCCCAAGCTTGCTCATCCCTATCTGTCCCTCCTTGCCAATGGTGTGGAAATGCCGCTCATGCTATCAGGTCTTCTCCTCTTCTTCTGACTTGTGCTCTGTTTTCTCGGCATGTAATACATGGACAGGCTGGAGGTGGCTCAAAAAGGAATTGCTTGCACTAGAGAATGTTGATGTTCCCACTACCATTACAGCCTTCTAGCAGGCATTTCACACACCTGGCAGCCACACAAATGCTTCCAATGGGAACTAGTATTCGCAGCATCCGAAGTACAGCTCTTCCTCTGAGCACTGATAAGCTCTGTGTTTCCCTGCTCCACCCTAGTGCCAGTGTAGACCACGAGGGCTGGCATAGTGGCTGCAGTGGTACAATTGGTCCCTTAGTGCAATTCCACAATGCTCTGGCCCTACCCCTCAGTGACAGCTCTGACTGCCCAGAGCATGGCTCTGTCACTTGTCAAGATATCCCCTTATCAGCTGCATGCAGGCCCAAGAGCACTCAAGGCAATATTTATCTGGTCTCAGTGCTACCCAGCTCCTTACCCCAAAACCCCAACTCCAAAAGCTGCATTGAAGACCCACAAGTTTACCGTAAAATAAAACATATATAAGCTGTACTGAATACTTCTAAAATCTATATAAAAACTCTACCTGAAAGACAAAACTCCCCTGTTAGTCAGCATAGCAACCACATCATAAACCTTCTACCAGGGCACTTACGTCATTGGGAGGCGGACTCAGAGGCTATGCACAACCTCAAAGCATCTAAAAAAGGGACTATAGCAAAAGGGACATTAGTTAGGGGCTGGACAGGAACACTCCACTGTGTCTTCCCCAAGTGAATCAACATATCTCACCATAATGCTCTAGCACCCTCTGGTCAGCACCCACCCATGAAATATCCCAGAGCAATGATACAGCCTCACTGGGCTCCCACTGCAGGACATATGGGAAGGGAGTCAGGGGAATTTTGGTGGCCACATAGACTGGGAGGGCCCAGAAGAACTTGAAAAAAACACAAGAGACAGAAGCTGTTAGTCTAGCTACAAAGCAAAAGAAGAAAATTCAAACATAATTAGAATAATTTTAGAATAAATGAATGAACATAATTAAGCTCCTTACTTCCCTCCTTGAGTATAGACACTCAGTGCTGATGGTGCTCAGCATAATATTGCCTGAGACTTCATGCCACTGTCTTTATGGCAGCAAATTCAGTGGTTGCTACTAAGTTTCCATCATCACATTTGCAAGCGTGAGGGTGTAAAAGGGTGTCATCTCAATCCCTTAGGATGGACATGCAGTTCTTTGTGAAGAGTAGAACTATTCAAAATGGGCAATGGAACCAACCAAAACCGCTGCAAATATACACTTATGTATTATAGATATTATGCACCTGATTCCGGGAGCTGTGCTAGCCATTGTAGGTTAGATGCAACAACCTACAAACCTGTAATCCTTCCAGTAACAGCTATGCCATGGACATGGTGCACTCAGAATGCTTCGTAAGTACGCACTGAACGGTTGCAGCTTGCACTGGTTTCTTTGCACCAGTGCAGGTTGCAGTGGTGTTAATTTGATCTATAGATATTGAAGCAAATCAGAAGGGCTTCTGCACCACTGGTATGAGGTGACCACTACAGGAAAGCCTTTAATCCTTTTCCTGGACAGTTGCAGAAAAAGGCATACAAGTTTTCCTAATGTAGCTGCATGCACCTGATGGACGTAAGCGGTGGTGTCTACCTTAGCATTTTGCTTTCTCTCACAGCACTGTAATACCAACAGTGCAGTTCCAGTGCTGGCAACAACAGAAGCAGCACCAGAATAGTCTAGCTACTGCATTTTTAACTCCCTGTTATCCGACCCTGGTAAAATGCTAACACTCCCACCATCACTAGCTCTCCCACTATACTAACTCTCCCACCATCACTAGCACCCACGGACCTGCCCTTGTGGTAGTATATGCTGGGTGATATTAAGAAAGAAAAACATCAGTGCCAACAAGTAGCCTGTTGAGATGGGGCCAGGAAAAGTGCTGAGAAGTGGGATGTCCTGCATGATGCAGGACACTTAAGAGATAGCCAACCATGAGCTGTTCAGAACGGCAGCAGGTGAAGAAGATGGGAGCTATGACAATGCTACAACCTAATAATGGGCTTTTCATAGAACAATAGTGGCAGGAATAGGAGACACAAGGGTGTTGGAAAGGGCAGTAGAGTGGGCAGGATACAATGGGAGGGGTAGTAGGGGAGAAAGGGGAAGGGCAAAACAATGCATGTGGCCACCTACATCTTTGAATCCTGTAAAATAATACAATATAGGCCTATACAATACATAGTAAGACATTGACCAGGTCCTTAAATTCTCATTGTGTGTAGCTAAATAGCTCCTAAAATGAGCGTCTGAACTTAATACCTGTACACCGTCGCTGATTTTATAAGGCACTCAGCAGTTTGTAGGTGAGAGTAGCATAATATCCTGTGCTTCTAGGGCCAACTGCTAAAGCACTTAGTTTTTGATAAGTCAAAACTCTTACTGAAGTCAGTAAGACAGTGTTCTTTGTAAGCACTGAATACAAACTACATAATTTCCCAGTAGTTTGTGTTACTAAAATTGCCCAGGAATATTGTAATGATCCTTTCTCTCGCTCTTCCATTTATCAGTTTTTACTTCAAAAATTTAGTATATTTGGGAAAAGGCAAATGTAGCAGGAAGGTCAGTAAATAAAAATATCTCCAGCTCTTATTATCAACTTGGGCTCCTAGGCAAGGCAAGCAGTTAAAAAATGGGGTTATCTTCTGACAAGTGACTATGTAACATAACATTCCCGTTCTTCAGATCTGATCCCTGAGTCTATTCAGAGTTTTATCTTCTTACATGAGTGACAAAAATAAGTTTATATTGCTTTTTACTTCTGCTAGCTCTGCGGGACTAACATAAGCCCTGGTACGTCAAATGCTTACACACGTGTTTATCTTAACGCATATACGTGGCCTCACGAGGGTCAAGGGGGCTAGCCACATGAGTAAAGTTACACATATGCTTGTGTTTGTAGGATAAGAATTATAGCTAGAAGCGAATGAGCTGGATTCTACTCCTTTCTGCATTTCATCAATAGAATTGTTCACTAATTTCTGGTTAGTGCCAATTAGTCACACCTATGTAAACCAAGTGAAGTGTCACTGAGGGCAGAATTTGAAGGCAGTGGGGTTTCACAGATGTTACTTGGGGTATAATTTATCTTGCAGCGTCTTTATTATTGATGATGAATAAGAAGAAAAGAAGCCCCTGTGGGGTTCCACAGGGATTGGTTCTTGGCCCGATGCTATTGTTTTTGATTAATAGCCTGGAAGAAAACATACAATCATCACTGATGAGGTTTGCAAATGACACGCAATTTGGGAGAGTGGCATATAATAAGGACAGGTCACTGCTACAGAGAGATCCAGATCTTTTGGTAAGCTAGGCACAAGCAAACAATGTGCATTTTAAAAGGGCTAATTGTAAATGTATACATCTCGGAAAAAGGAACGCAGGCCATATTTATACGATGGGGGACTCTATCCTAGGAAATGGTGATTCTGAAAAAGATTTGGGTGCTGTAGTGGATAATCAGCTGAACATGAGCTCCCAGTGTGACATTGTGACCAAAAAGGTCTATTGCAATCATCGGATGCATGACCAGGGGAATCTCAAGTAGAGATAGAGATATTGTTTTGCCTCTGTATTTGGCACTGGTGCAATCGCTGCTGGAATAGTGTGTCCAGCTCTGCTGTCCACAGTTCAAGAAGGATGTTGGAAAAGAGAAAAGAGCCACAAGAATGATTACAGGATTAGAAAACATGCCTTATAGTGATAGACCCAGGAGCTCAATCTATTTAGAGGTGACTTGATTACAGTCAATAAATACCTACATAGGAAACAAATATTTAATAATGTGCTCTTCACTCTAACAGAGAAAGGTGTAACATGATCCAATGGCTGGAAGTTGAAGCTAGACAAATTCAGACTGGAAATAAGGCACAAAATGTTAATGGTGATAGTAATTAACCATTGGAACAATTTACCAAGGGTCCTGGCACATTCTCCATCACTTGACCATTTTAAAATCATGATTGGATGTGTCTCTAAAAGATCTGCTCCATGAATTATTTTGGGGAAGTTCTATGGCCTGTGTTACACAAGAGGTCAGATTATCACAATGGTCCCTTTTTAGTCTTGTCTCAATGCAGGGGTCTGGACCAGGTGACATATTGAGGTCTCTTCCGGTCCTACATTTCTATGATTTAGGCTTGGAAAATATGACTCAAAAATTAACTAGTGTGACTTACAGTCCCCAAATTGAGTTTATGGACTTCAGTTAGAAAAGTGATTTTTATACTTATAAATTAAGCACACTTGATACCAGAGTATGAGTGAGACACACTAAACAGGGAACTTCATAATATCATAGGAATACTGACTTCATCAGAGCTATGACAAGTAACACCAACTGACGATCTAGCCCAGTGTTTCCAAGAAGTGAAGCCCCTTGTATTTTACAGATGCTAGTGTAGGGGATGGAGACAGGTGGGCATATTTTGGCTGTCACCAATGCAGTTTAATACCAATTTGTGTCAGGCTGATTTATTTACTGAATATTTTAGCAGAGGATTTGAATGAGGATAAGGAATGTAATACCACATTTCCTGTTTTTGTTATTGAATGAAAAATTATAAAGCTTACCTATTACCTCTAAAAAGTGTTTTCTTTTGCAGCCATTCCTCTCTGTAACACTAAGTAGTACTTCTGCATTTGTAGTGACACTGGTGTTTGCAACTGTTACTATAGTAACTGTCTCCCTAACCACAGGCTGCTACATTTATTGTTTGCGTTGTCTATTAAGCAATAAAGTAAAAAGATATGGGTGCTGCAAGATAACCACACTCTTGGGGATAGAAGATGGAAGAACAATAAAAGTGTTCTTTCAAACCATAATACCCAATATCCTATCATATTTTATTTACTTATGACATTGAAACATAACAAATTTTCCTTTCACAAAACTTACATGAATAATGTCATATACAGAATATAAACCATGCTAGACAAAATAACAATCACTTCATAAAAAGCAGTGTCTCATAACATTTTTCATCTTTGCTTTTATTTTAAATTGAAATAAAATCACTTAAGGCTTTTTAGGACCTTGGAGGATAGACTGAAGCAGTTATTCACATAGGCTGTGATCCTGCAAGTGCTTGAACATGGGCTTAACTTTATGCACGAGTAGTCCCGTTGAAGTCAGTGAGACTACTCACGTGTGTAAAATTAAGTGTATATATATGTTTGCAGGATGAGGCCAGACAATGCACTTTTCAACCTCGATTTGCAGACTGAGCGTAAACTAAAGATGACTGATCTTGAAGAGAAGCTTCTATTTGAGGGGGAAAAAAGGCACTTCAACAAAGCCTAAGTCCAAGAGAAATGTGCTCAGGAATGTTAAGAGTCCAACGGAAAAATATTATTTAAAAATAAATAAACATTTCACTATAGTGTTTGCAACCTATACCGTGCAGTAGAGAACCTTAAAGTGAAATTGACTAATGTAGCTGAGAGGAAAACAAAAAAAGGCAAAAGTAAATGTGCTTAAAAATGACCTTTTAATGATCTAACATGGTGTTTATAACATACAGTAGATAAGAATTGTTATTATGTTTAATCCATTAAAGAAATAAAACACTAAAATTATAACAACCGAATTTTTAAAAGGACTAAATTTGTAAGCTAATATGACGTTCAATTTTCACAAACAACTTCAACTGATGTCCACTTTATCTATTGGTATTCTGTGTTATGTAGTACTGAATGACTAGGCCACCAGGGCGGTCTGTCTTAAAAAAAAAAAAAAAGAAAAGAAGGCTGTCACCTGCCATCTTAATAGGACACCGTTAACTTGAACATCACATATTTGTCAGAAAATGTTGTATCGCTTATAGTTACAAGTATCACTTATAATTACAAGAATTGAAAGAAGTTGGAATTTTTCCCCTTTGTTTATTTTGTACATTTTGTGCATAGTCAATTTTACTTTACCCTGTGTAATAATCTGTTCGGCCCTGAACCAACAACTATTGCCTTCAGTGCACACATCAAGGAATTAAAAATCACACTTAAATGTGCACAACCTTAACTCCAATCTTTTAAATTGTGATTTTGTTATTATGCAACTGTCATTCGTGGTTCCTCATAGCTGTGTCTGAGTTTTGCAATTCAAGCTGGGTTTCAACCACTTTACTTTCTATGAAGAGTACAGCATATCCTGCCCCAAATCCTATTTGGGCACAGAATGAATATTCTGAGAATTCACAAGTAAATCATTTAATTAGGTTAAATTTAATAAAAATAGGTCCATTAAGAAATTTAGCACCTAGTGTCAAGCCGCTTGTTTTTGTTGTTGTTTTTGTGTTTGCTTTTTTGTTTGTTTGGTTGGTTTGGGATCTGGAATGATCTTAATAAACAGACTCTTCAAACTTCCCATATAGTTAAAGCTGATTGATATTTCATGTGTTGGCTACTTTTGACATTTTATTTTTCAAACAAGTCAAAAAAGAAATCCAGACATGTTAAGATTTGAAAATACACAGTTAAGGCAGCCAAACAACCTTAACTCTGCCCTGTAGTGACACCATGAGGGAGGGGAAAAACCAACCTAATATACTTTTAACTAGAAGTCCCCTAGAAGTTGTTTTTTGGAACTGCACGCTTAGGCTTTGTCTACACTAGGACTTTTGTAGGGAAAAAGCACACCCCTGACCGACATAAGTTTCATAGACAAAAGAGCTGGCGTGGACAGTGCTATGTCTGGGGGACATGCTCTCCCGCTAACATAGCTACTGCCGCTTTTTGTGGGGTAGTTTAATTATGCCAGCAGGAGACTTCTCTCCCACCACCATAGAGCAGCTATAGGAAGACCTTACAGCAGTGCAGCTGCGGCGGTACAGCGGTGCCTCTGTAAGGTTCGCAGTGTAGACATAACTGTTATAACCTTAGTCCCAGATTCTGGACCTTAGCGTCCAAAATATGGGGGTTAGCATGAAAACCTCCAAGCTTAGTTACCAGCTTGGACCTGGTACTGCTGCCACCACCCAAAAAATTAGAGTGTTTTGGGGCACTCTGGTCCCACTGAAAAACCTTCCCTGGGGACCCCAAGACCCAAATCCCTTGAGTCTCACAACAAAGGGAAATAATCCTTTTTCCCTTCCCCCCTCCAGATGCTCCTGGAGAGATACACAGACACAAGCTCTGTGAAACTACGCAGAGTGATTCCCCCTCTCCGTTCCCAATCCTGGAACAAAAGTACTTTCCTATTCCCCCCAGAGGGAATGCAAAATCAGGCTAGCAATCCAACACACAGAACTCCCCTGATTTCTTCCTCCCACCAATTCCCTGGTGAGTACAGACTCAATTTCCCTGAAGTAAAGAAAAACTCCAACAGGTCTTAAAAGAAAGCTTTATATAAAAAGAAAGAAAAATACATACAAATGTGCTCTCTGTATTAAGATGATACAACACAGGGTCAATTGCTTAAAAGAATATTGAATAAACAGCCTTATTCAAAAAGAATACAAATCAAAGCACTCCAGCACTTATATTCATGCAAATACCAAAGAAAAGAAACCATAGAACTTACTATCTGATCTCTTTGTCCTTACACTTAGAAACAGAAGACTAGAAAATAGAACTACTTCTCCAAAGCTCAGAGGAAACAGGCAGACAGACAAAAGACTCAGACACACACTTCCCTCCACCCAAAGTTGAAAAAATCCGGTTTCCTGATTGGTTCTCTGGTCAGGTGTTTCAGGTGAAAGAGACATTAACCCTTAGCTATCTGTTTATGACAATAACCTTAGTAAATTGTGTAGGCTGACTTCATTACACACTTCATCCCTCTGTTCCTGCTACAAGCTCCCTGTGTATCACCCTTCCATCCCACTCTATTGTAGGGACTCCTTGCAACCCTCCTCATCCCCTCCCTCATGCCTTGGGCTTTGTGCCCCTGCTGCTTCCCTCATACCAGGGTCCCAGATTCTCTGCCCCAACCCCTGGGGCTCACCCCCATTCTCCCTTCTCTCCATATTCCCCTTTCCCCCTTCTTCCATATACCAGAGTTCCCCAATCTCCCTCTGCTAGGGATTTTGTGTACCCACATTCCCCCTCCTCCTGTACCAGGGTTATCCATTCTTGCTGCCATGCCGGGACTCTGTGTGGCCCGCTTCCCCATGCCAGTGTCTCTCTGCCCTCCATTAGTCCATCCCCCATACCAGGACCCCCCCATTTATCCCCATGCCTGGGGCTTTGTGCATGCCCCCATCCTCGCCATCCCATTGTTATGTGTCTTCTTCGTGTCTGAAAGATGAGTCATTCATGAGCCCAACATGTTAGTGATACCTCTTTTTGACATAAGCTGCTAGTCAAAGTTTGAGGCTCTGCAGAGGTTCTAGTTGGGAGTAGAAATCAAGGATGGAGTGTGGTATTTTCTTTGATGCAGGCTTGTTTCTTTACAAGGCATGTACAAAATCCTGCTTCTCTGAATGTAGAAGGAATCAAAAACAGGAGACAGGTTCTTTGATTACAGCAACAAGCCTCTCCAGACTGAACCAGACCCAAAAGCTCTCTGCTCTTGGCTTCTGCCAGTGTCACATCCTGTTTACAGGATCCTGCTTGGCTTGCTCTGCTTCAGTCTCTCCCTATTTCTCGTTTGTACTCCAGATTGTGTTTTTACACACACTCACCTGCTCAGAACAATATCCAGTGGACCCTTCCACGCCCCTGGTGCTAGTTTCTGGACAAACTAACTCTAGTAGGACTTGCTTTAGGTATGGTCCCATAACACTATTTTAAGAGAACAGCACATTCACAGGGAGCCAGCAATAGGCATAATCAGACTAAGCAATTGCTTAGTGCCCAGAGCAGCTCAAGGAGACCCCCTATTAGCTTTTTTATTACAACAGAACCTCAAAGATACAAACACCAGAGTTATGGACTGACTGGTTAACCAGACACCATATGAAACCGGAAGTAATCAATCAGGCAGCAACGGAGACACCCCGCACCATCACCAAAAAGAAGCAAATACTGTACTATACTGCATTTTAAAGGTAGGCATATCTGTCCCCACCTCACTCCCACCCCCACGTGCAGGGCAGCCACTTACAGCTAGGTGGTGAAGATGCTGGGGCTGTCAGCCCAAGGCAGCTGGGGTCTGCTTCCTTTTCACCTCGCCCCCCCCCAACCATGAGGGGGACGCGCTGTTCCCCTCTGCCTCCATTTCGAAGGGGGACACCCTGTTTTCATACACACACACCCTGCCGGGAGGGGGACAAGTTTGCAAACTCAGTCCAATCCAGGGAAACAAGCTGCCTGCAAGGAAGCTGCCAGTGCTGAGGACGGAGCTCAGCTGCTGCTGAAGCCTGGCCTGGAGCATCAGCTGCTGGAGTTGGAGCCCGAATGGTGCTTTGTGTAGAGTTACCAGCATTTCAGAGTTACAGACAACCTCCATTCCCCAGGTGTCCATACCTCTGAGGTTCTACTGTATGTAGTGTGTGTGTGTGGGGGGGGGATATGGGCTAGCACTGCCTCTGCATTTACACATCAGTTTCAACCCCTAGCTCAATACATATGATTTAACCTTAGCTCATAAATAAGGCTATGATTTTGTCATGGATATTTTTTGTAAAAGTCATGGACAGGTCACGAGCAATGAATAAAAATCCACAGAAGTGTTGGTGTCACTAAGCATAACCCTACGTAACTCGGAAGGGTGGAAGGCCACAAGAGTATGGAGCCTTCCTGGTTTTAGGCCTCAGCAGACAAGAGTCCCTCCATGTTTGAACTTTAACCGACCTAAAAGGCCAGGTGTAACAGCCGTTATCAGTTGCAACAGTTCTAACTGGTCTAAAGCAGAAATAATGAGGCCTGTGCACCTTTAGCAGAAGGACAAGATAACTTGCAGAAGGAAAACTTACTAACGAGCTGCCGCGGCCAAGATTACTTAATGCACCTGCGCTTATGTAATTGCTACAGGGGGAGGAAGGAGGAGGAGGGAGGGGAAATGGGGGATTGCTAGTCAGTGAGAAAAGTTCTCATGGATATAAAGGAACAGACTGCTTGTTTTAGGTGTGCTTGATCTGAGTCAATCTCCCTGCCCCGCTTTGAGATCTCAAATAAACTTGGTTTGCTTCTCCACCCTGGTGTTTTTATTGGCGCAGCACACCAGGCGACGGACCCCCCCCCCCACTGTTGCTTGGCCTCAGGCAGTTATCTGCCGGCAACAGTTCTTGGCACCCAACGTGGGGCATTGAGGCTAAAATTAGCCTTGCCTGGATCCCTTCTGGTGGTCGACGGATTGCGGTGACGACCGACGCCCAGCGCGCACCGGTGACTTCACCAGGGGCCTCGGCGGAGACGCAGTTTGACTGACCCCAGAGGGCACAATGGTGCAACGCGCTCGAGTAGTGGAGAAGCAGTTGAGGGCGACGGTGAGGAACCGGTCCCTTGGATAAGGTAGGAACAGTCCAGTGGTCTGGATTTTTGCCTGTTATGACCTGGGGACGCCCAGTGTCACCCTAGGATATGGGGCAGGGACAGAGTACAGGCAGGGCACGGTGTACACCCTTAGAATGCATTCTAGCAAATTGGGAAGTGCTTGGATCAGATCCACTAACTAAAAGCAAACTAAAAAGTTCTGTATAGTAGACTGGCCTCAATATCAACTAGAGGACCAGAAAGGTGGCCACCGGAAGGATCACTTAATTATAACACGATCCTCCAATTACTCCTGTTTTGTCAGCAAATGGGTAGCTTCTGAAGCTGTTTGTATGGAGAGCTCTTGTAAAAATACCCCACTGTAGCTCCAGTTCCTCCCTCTGTCTGGCAGAGTGCCAGAATCCAAAAGCAGGTTAGGGATAGTGCAGGGACAAAGGAGGGACCTCTCTAGAAAAGGGAGACCCTATGTCCTAGTGCACTCTCTCCCTGTTGTAGCTAAAAAGCAAGACCAGATGCAGAATGGTACTGGGGGCCAGTGTGAATGACTGTTACCGGAAGACGCCCAGAGTACCCTGTGAAGCAAAAGCTCGTGACCAGGACTACTCTAACGCAAGCCCGGTAACTAGTGGATCTTTAGGAGGTCCGACTCATGGTGGGCTGACTTGGCCTGGCATCGTCAGGTGAGGAAGCTGCCTGGGTCTGGGAGTGTGTGTACCCATCTTCCCTTCCCCTTTCCTTTCCGTGTGGGCTACTGACAGTCTGATCATCTCACTGGATGCAATCAGAGTAAGCGGCGCCGTCTCCCAGAGACTAGCCGACGCTCTTTGCTGAAGGGAGGTGTAGGAGGGTCGTGGCCATCCTCGTTAGCCTCTCCTGTGTGAGTACCCTGTAGGGAAAAATCCT